>NC_064865.1:16843540-17205389 GCF_024139225.1 Suncus etruscus
CACAAAACATAAAACACACCACAACACTGCAAAGTTTACAATGGAAAAGCACTGTAGAACCCCACTACATTTAAGGAATGAAGATAGTGGTTCTGAGGACACAACTAGTTTCAGCCATCTATATAGCCTCTCTGATAAGGACTTTAGGGAGGAAATGCTGAGGATGTTCAAAGAACTCAATGAAACCATGGAATGGACAACCAACAAGACTCAGAGATATGAGAGTAGAAATAAGAAAACTTCAAACAGAAACAACAAGAGGCCGGAGCGGTGGCATGGAACGGTAAGGCTTTGCCGGTGCTAGCCTAGGGTGGACCACAGTTCCACCCCCTGGCATCCCATATGGTCCTCCAAGCCAGGAGCGATTTCTGAGCCCATAGCCAGGAGTAACCCCTGAGGGTCATGGGGTGTCCCCCCCTCAAAACAAAACAAAACAAAAACAGAAATGACAGAACAGAGTTCGAAGGTGTCCTTGAATACTATCATGTAAGATTGACACCCAAAAGTATGCAAAACACTTTTTTTTGGGGGGGGAGTTTTGGGTCACACTCGGCAGCGCTCAAGGGTGACTCCTGGCTCTATGCTCAGAAATCACTCCTGGCAAGCTCGGGGGACCATATGGGATGCCAGGATTCAAACCACTGTCCTTCTGCATCTACCGCTGTGTTATCTCTCCAGCCCTTATGCAAAACACTTGACCTAAAATATTTTCCATTATTAAAATATATTAACCATCTTCTAAATTGTTTGGAAATGGATCAGAGAGATTTGTTCCAAGCAGAGACATTCACAGCTTCAGTGAAGTGCAATAGTACAGGTGTTCCTGCCTCATCTCCCTTACAAACTAGTGTTCCTCAAACTTTCCAACCATGGCCAGCTTCTGATTTTATTTCCTTCTTGACTCTCCCACCCCAACCCCCATCATACTGGTTGGCATCACGGTCTTGTGCACTTAATTTATATTATTTTCACCCATAGCCTCCTTCAGTATTCTTGGACTTTCATTTTAGACATGTTTATGGACATAATCCTGCAGAGATCTAATTTGCTACATCTCCTGCACTCTTCCTAAAAAACTAAACTATGAGGGGCCAGAAAGATAGTACATTAGGGAGCATGCTTACATTACATGTAGCCAGCTAGGTTTGATTACCATAATCCCATATGGTCCTAGAGCACCTGAGTAATTCCTGAGTGCAGTAACTTCAGGTGTGAGCCCCCCCCCCAAAAAAAAAAACAAGAACAACAAAAAAACAACCCCCAGGACTATTCAATTATGAGTCACAGGAGCTGCTACTACTGGTCTTTGGTTTCCAGTAGGAAAGAATGAGGGCACCTTCCCCATGATCTCACCCCACTTTCCCTGTCTCAACTCCCACTCCTACCCCTCATTGTAGTGCCTGGCCTAGATGCAGGGCATCAAATGTGTAGTGGTGAGAGATGAAGCCCATGACTCAGATAAAAGGCCTGTGGGTTTCCTGTCAAGTTCAACCCTATTGTCTTTGATGCCTTCTGCCAATGATGCAATGGAGTCTGTAAAGAAGGGGCATCTGAGTTTCTGGATCCAGCTGGACAGGAAAATTAGGACAGACCGTGCTCCTGGTCTATTCACATCTGATTTTCTCCTGTGAGTCTTGCATCAGTAGAAAAGGTTCATGCAAAATGGTATTTCCTGAAACATGACTCCACTGTCTCAATACTGCCATATTCTGTTGAGGATCCAACTTAGTCTTCAGGATGATAAAGACAGTATTAAAAGCTGAAAAAGAAGAAGCTGATACCTATCACCTCCCCCACAAGGCTCAGCCATGGCAAAGGAGACAGATACTGGGTGCTCACATTCACCCAGGAAAGCCTCACCATCTGAGTGTTCCTCTAAAAAAGAAAAGGAGGAGACTCCTCTGCTGTGAATGTCTGAGGCATGCAGCCCAACTCCCCTCTCCA
Organism: Suncus etruscus; assembly: GCF_024139225.1. Classification (NCBI taxonomy): domain Eukaryota; kingdom Metazoa; phylum Chordata; class Mammalia; order Eulipotyphla; family Soricidae; genus Suncus; species Suncus etruscus. The sequence goes on from NC_064865.1 coordinate 16,845,485, forward strand.
ATATCTGCTCCTATGTTTCTTTTTTTGTTTTGTTTTGTTTTGGGGTAATACCCAGAAGCCTCAGGGGTTACCCCTGGCTCTACGCTCAGAAATCATTCCTGGCAGGCTCAGGAGACCATATGGGATGCTGAGACTCGAACCACCATCCTTCTTCATGCAAAGCAAATGCCTTACCTCCATGCTATCTCTCTGGTCCCTGCTTATATGTTTCAACATGATGTCATCTTCCCACTTGAAGTCAGGTTTTTGCTAAAGATTTTTCCATAAAGCCATTTTGAACCAATTGGTTATTTTAAGGTTCTGTTTAATGTATAAGAGTATTTTAAGGTTCTGTTTAATGTATAAGAGTCTAATCTTTCACATTTTATTCAATTTTATCTCTAAAATAAAAAAATTATACTCTGAGTTACATGGTATTAACAGGCAAACAAGGATTCACCTTTGAGATACAGGCCAGTATATCAGGTATCTTGGCCCTTCTGACTTGGGCCTCATTGTCAGTAAGAAAGCAGAGTATAATGAAGGTATATTTAATTTGTTTAACTAAAAAAAACAAGTCTTGAACATTGTGTCAAGAATTCTGCTTGGTTTTTGGTGGAAGGGCACATCTGGCAATGCTCAAGGGCTGTTTCCAGATCTGTGTTTAGGGGTTATTTCTGTCAGTGTCCAGGGGCCACACTGTGCTAGGGATCAGACCTGACCCTCCTACATGCAAAGCAAGCACTTAGTCTGTTGAACTTTCTACCTGGCCATTCAAGAACTCTTCAAGCACAGTACCAGGAGTAATCCTCAAGTGTGACTCTCAACATCCACTTAAAGAAAAGAATATCCAAACTTTTCAGCATAGCTCTGGTCCCAGGAGCTCAGCACATAGCTGCTCAGAAGAGGGACCTTTCTTCATGCCACCTCTGATCAGGCCTTTTGAGCATGAGGACTTCTGGCTCATATCCTAGAATTGAACAATTGCCACATGCGGAAGCTATGCTTTTAATTTCTATTTGTCCACCCACAGTACAACCCAATTTCCTATAAATACAATAACACCTTCTATTAGTAATTGTTACCCTAACAGCATATAGCGTTGTCTAGATTTATCCAAAATGCAATAATTCATTCAATAAAAGAGACTCATGGGAGGCTGGGAAAATCTACGAAACTATGCCTGCACAGTGGGGCCGGACTGTGAAAAATTGTGAGTGCTGCCTGTGTGTGTCTGTCTACTGTCCTGTCGTGTGAACCTCTTGAGAGTGGGCCAAAAAGAGGCTCCAGAAGAGCACCTAATTCCACTTCGCTACGCAGTCGTGCGCTCTTTCTAAGGAAAGAACACCATCGCAACAAGAAGAAAAAATCACACTAAGAACTGTGCTGAATCACTGAAGCCCAGCATTTCTCTCTGGACTGTCTTCTCTGCTGCGTGCTTGGGCCTAAGATTTGATCCTGTGTGAGGCTTCATCCACCGAGGACTCCCCTCCCTTCGAGGCAAGTCAATCCAGAAAGGGCGGAGCCAAAGGAGTGTGGCTGCCTATATCATTTAGCCAATGAATACCTCCACAACACGTAGAAAAACCCACAATACAAGTGTGACAATGGGGAAACAACGCAGGCCAGCATCAGACATAGAGAATGAAGATGACAATTCTAATGACCAGATAATGACCAACCAACTAATCAACCTCTCAGATAAGGACTTTAGACAAGCAATATGGAAGATGCTCAAAGAACTCAAAGAAACCATGGATCGAGTTGAACAGAACACTAATAAGAACCAAGAAAATATGAAGACAGAAATCACAAAACTCCAAACTGAAATAACATGTCAACTAACAGGCCTGAAAAACTCAGTAAACAAAGTGAATGACAAAATGGATAAGCTCTGGGACAGGGTATCAGAAGCTGAGAATAAACTTGGTGCTGTGGAAGATGAGATAAATAACAATTCCATACAGAGGGAGAGAATGAAAAAAAAATTTAAAGCAAATGAATAGACAATGGAAAAATTAGTCAAAGAATGGGAACAGATTAAAATAGAAGTCTATGATAAGCTCAACAGAAACAACTTAAGAATCATTGGAGTCCCAGAGACCCAGGAAGAAAATTTCCAGGAAGAATCAATGGTCAAGAACATCATTAAAGAGAAACTTCCAGAGCTAAAGAATATATGTGATCAAATCCTACATGCTCGAAGAGTACCAACCAAAAGAGACCCCAGAAAAAATACCCCAAGACACATCCTAGTCACAATCACAAATCCCACAGATAGAGACAGAATTCTGAAAACAGCAAGATCAAAAAGGAAAATTACATTAAAAGGAGCATCCCTGAGATTTACAGCAGACCTGTCACCAGAAACACTCAATGCCAGAAAGCAGTGGTGGGATATTGTGACAAGACTGAATGAAATGAATGCTTCACCTAGAACACTGTAACCAGCAAAACTCACTTTATGGTTTGATGGAAGAATACATGGTTTCACAGAAAAAAACAGCTCAGAAACTTTACAGACTCAAAACCAGTCTTAAGAGAAAAATTAAAAGATGTAATTTAAGACAAGACTAACCAAAAGACACACCAAATTTTGATATAAAGATGGCACTAAATCCCAGGACAATTCTTTCTCTCAACGTCAATGGACTAAATGCACCTGTTAAGAGACACAGTGGCTAAATGGATCAAAAAACTCAATCCAACCTTCTGCTGCCTACAAGAAACGCACCTGAATAGTCAGAACAAATATAGACTCAAAATAAAAGGCTGGAGAAAAATTATCCAAGCAAACAACACCCATAAAAAAGCTGAAGTGGCCATACTAATAACAGATAATGCAAACTTTATACTCAGGAAGGTTGTCAGGGACAAAGATGGACATTATATATTAATCAAGGGATATGTAAAACAGGATGAAATAACTCTCCTAAACATATATGCACCGAATGAGGGGCCAGCAAAATATTTAATACAATTGTTGATAAATCTAAAAAATAATATCAATAACAACCCAATAATTGTGGGGGACCTCAACACGGCTTTGTCAACACTGGATAGGTCAACCAGACTGAAATCCAACAAGAATATACTAGACCTGAGGAGAGAAATGAAAGAAAGAGGCCTAGTGGATATATATATAGGACACTCCATCCCCAGAAACCTGGATACACATTCTTCTCCAATGTACATGGGACATTCTCCAGGATAGACTACATGCTGGCACATAAAACATACCTCCATAATATCAAGAGGATAGAAATTTTGCAGGTTACCTTCGCTGACCACAAGGCTCTGAAATTATTTGTGAATTCCAAAGTGACACAGAAGAAAAACTTTAACACCTGAAAGTTAAACACCCTCATACTGAATAACCACTGGGTCCGAGATGAAATCAAGGAGGAAATCAAAAGGTTCCTGAAAAAAAATGACAATAAAGACACAAGCTATCAGAACTTATGGGACACAGCAAAAGCAGTACTGAGAGAAAAATTTATAGCTTTGCAAGCACACATCAGGAAGGAAGAAGGGGCTTACCTGAGTAGCTTAATGACACAGCTAATAGAACTAGAAAGTGTTCAACAGAAGGACCCAAAAATAGGGAGACAGAAGGAAATAACAAAGCTGAGAGCAGAAATCAATGAAGTGGAAACCCAAAAAACAATCTGAAAGATCAATGAAAGCAGAAGGTGGTTCTTTGAAAAAATAAACAAGATTGATAGACCACTGGCAAAACAAAGAGAGAGAAACTGATAACTCGTATTAGGAATGAAAAAAGAGAGATCACTACTGATATGGCAGAAATTCAAAGAGTAATCAGAAACTACTTTGAGAAACTCTATGCCACTAAAAATGAGAACCTGGAAGAAATGGATAAATTCTTGGACTCTTATAATCTTCCACCGTTGAAGGAAGAGGATGCAGCATATCTAAACACTCCCATCACTATTGATGAAATTAAAACGGTAATCAAATGTCTGCCCAAAAACAAAAGCCCAGGCCCAGATGGATTCACTAATGAATTCTTTCAAACTTTCCAAGAGGAACTACTACCAATTCTGGCAAGACTCTTTCATAAAATTGAACAAACGAAAACACTTCCAAATAGCTTTTATGAAGCCAACATTACCTTGATACCTAAATCAGACAGAGATGCTATGAAAAAAGAAAATTACAGACCAATATCGCTGATGAATGCAGATGCAAAGATCCTCAACAAAATCCTGGCAAATAGGATTCAATGCCTCATTAAGAAGATTATCCACTACAATCAAGTAGGTTTCATTCCAGGAATGCAAGTATGGTTTAACATCTGTAAATCTTTCAATATAGTACACAACATCAAAAACAAAAAAAATAAAAATCACATGATCATATCAATAGATGCAGAGAAAGCATTTGATAAGGTCCAACACCCATTCTTGATCAAAACTCCCAGCAAGATGGGAATGGAAAGAATCTTTCTCAATATAGTTTAGGCCATCTACCACAAGCCAGTGGCAAATATTATCCTCAATGGAGTAAAACTAAAAGCCTTCCCTCTAAATTCTGGCACAAGACAAGGCTGTCCTCTCTCACCACTCCTCTTCAATATAGCACTGGAAGTACTCGCTATAGCGTTTAGGCAAGAAAAAGATATCAAGGGAATCCAGATAGGAAAGGAAGAAGTCAATCTCTTGCTGTTTGCAGATGACATGATACTCTACTTAGAAAACCCTAAAGACTACCAAAAAGCTTTTAGAAACAATAGACTCAAATAGCAAGGTGGCAGGCTACAAAATTAACATACAAAAATCAATGGCCTTTCTATACACCAATAGTAATAAGGAAGAAATGGGCATTAGGAAAACAACCCCATTCACAATAGTGCCACACAAACTCAAATATATTGGAATCAACTTGACTAAAAATGTGAAGGACCTATACAAAGAAAACTATAAAACTCTGCTCCAAGAAATAAGAGAGGACACACAGAAAAGGAAACACATACCCTGCTCATGAATTGGCAGGATTAACATCATCAAAATGGCAATACTCCCCAAGGCATTATACAGATTTAATGCCATCCCTCTAAAGATACCCATGACATTCTTCAAAGAAGTGGATCAGGCACTTTTGAAATTCGTTTGGAACAATAAACACATTAGAATAGCTAAAGCAATCATTGGGAAAAAGAATATGGGAGGAATTACTTTCCCCAACTTTAAACTTTACTACAAAACAATAGTTATCAAAACAGCATGGTATTGGAATAAGGACAGGCCCTCAGATCAGTGGAATAGGCTTGAATACTCAGAAAATGTTCCCCAGACATACAATCACCTAATTTTTGTTAGAGGAGCAAGAAATCCTAAATGGAGCAAAGAAAGCCTCTTCAACAAGTGGTGTTGGCACAACTGGATAGCCACTTGCAAAAATTTAAACTTAGACCCCCAGTTAACCTCATGTACAAAGGTAAAATCCAAATGGATTAAAGATCTCAATATCAGACCCGAAACCATAAGATATATAGAACAACACGTAGGCAAAACACTTCAGGACATTGAGACTACAGGCATCTTCAAGGAGGAAATTGCACTCTTCAAGCAAGTGAAAGCAGAGATTAACAGATGGGAATATATTAAGCTGAGAAGCTTCTGCACCTCAAAGGAAATAGCGCCCAGGATGCAAGACCCACCCACTGAGTGGGAGAAACTATTCACCCAATACCCATCAGATAAGAGGCTAATCTCCAAAATATACAAGGCACTGACAGAACTTTACAAGAAAAAAACATCTAATACCATCAAAAAATGGGGAGAAGAAATGGACAGACACTTTCACAAAGAAGAAATACAAATGGCCAAAAGACACATGAAAAAATGCTCCACATCACTAATCATCAGGGAGATGCAAATCAAAACAACTATGAGGTACCACCTCACACCCCAGAGAATGGCACACATCACAAAGAATGAGAATAAACAGTGTTGGCGGGGATGTGGAGAGAAAGGAACTCTTATCCACTGCTGGTGGGAATGCCGTCTAGTTCAACCTTTATGGAAAGCGATATGGAGATTCCTCCAAAAACTGGAAATCGAGCTCCCATACGATCCAGATATACCACTCCTAGGAATATACCCTAGGAACACAAAAATACAATACAAAAACCCCTTCCTTACACCTATATTCATTGCATAGCAAGACTCTGGAAACAACCAAGATGCCCTTCAACAGACGAATGGCTAAAGAAAATGTGGTGCATATACACAATGGAATATTATGCAGCTGTTAGGAGAGATGAAGTCATGAAATTTTCCTATACATGGATGTACACGGAATCTATTATGCTGAATGAAATATGTCAGAGAGAGAGAGAGAGAGAGAAACACAGGATGGTCTCACTCATCTATGGGTTTTAAGAAAAATGAAAGACATTCTTGCAATAATAATTTTCAGACACAAAAGAGAAAACAGCTGGAAGTTCCAGCTCACCTCAGGAAGCTCACCACAAAAAGTGATGAGTTTAGTTAGAGAAATAACTACATTTTGAACTGTCCTAATAATGAGAATGTATGAGGGAAATGGAAAGCCTGTCTAGAGTACAGGCTGGGGTCAGGTGGGGAGGAGGGAGATTTGGGACATTGGTGATAAGAATGTTGCACTGCTGATGGGTGGTGTTCTTTACATGACTGAAACCCAAACACAATCATGCATGTAATCAAGGTGTTTAAATAAAATATAAAAAAATAAAAAATAAATAAATATTTAAATAATATTTAAATAAAATATAAAAAATAAAAATAAATAAAAAGAAAGAAAGATACTCATGGCAAAAGGCATGTGAATGTTCATGCCAATTCCATAGACCACAGTGATCTGTGTCCACATGAAATAGGTATCATATAATTTTTCTAGTGACACCATGGCAAAAAGGGACAACCCCAGGGAACCAAGAGTGTGTTAGCTAGAATGCAGTCACTCTCTGCCACATTACTAGATAACAGCTGGCCTTGTTCCCCAACATTCCCTCTTTCTTCTCCCAGGGAAGATCTGAAGACTCCTCCCTTTTTCACCTCCTTTGTTCAACAACTTTGGATAGGAGCACTGAAGACTTGGTGAAGGAAGACATCTGGTCTACCAGGTGCTCTTCCTGTCCACCTAGTGAGACCTTCCTTTCTGCCAATAGTGCCAGATAAAAAAGGGGAGGAAAAAATGGCAGTAGCCCCTAGAATCTGTCTGGAGTAATCTACACATCCATCTGGCACATGGGAGCAGCCCTCTCCTGTGCTCACCAAGAAGAGTCACTAGGACAATGGTCTTCATTGGGTTGGTCTTCAGGCTTGTCTTCAGCTAGCCATTTGTTAGATCTTTAATTTATTTTGTTTGTTTGGGTGTTGGTTTGTTTTTAGGCCACACTTGGCAGTACTCAGGGGTTACTCCTGGCTCTGCACTCAAAAATCGAGGCAGGCTTGTGTGACCATATGGGAAGCCAGGAATCAAACCCCAGTCAGCCATGTACAAGACAAATGCCCTAATGCTGTGCCATCTAATTTTTCCCTAATTTTTCCCTAATTTGACCCCTAATTTTTCCCCAGGAATTAGAAAAGAAAAATCTTTCCTCTTAGACAATCTTCCTGGAGGAAGCCTTTGGGGGTCTGATGCAAATGGATCTCGACTTCTTCCTGAACTTTTTAGAACCATTTCCCCTTGTTTCTCTTGTCTTTGGACCCCAGCTATCTGTGTGGTCCTGGGGAAGCTGAGTCATTTTGCCTGATCCTCAAACTGTTTCTCTTTTCTTAGGACTATTTCATGAAGAAAGGCATTTTCTACAGGTCTAAGACCCAGTGAATCCATCTGCCCTCAGCAGGTCTGGGCTGCAGGTCAGGAATAGTCCTTGGAATGCTTGCCTAGGAAGCTAGGCCTGCTGGACTATGGAAGTGAGGGTACACTTTCACAAAGAGCAAGTATTTTTTTCATTAATTCACAGTAGGGAAGCACAGCCATTTGGACTACAGAAAACCTAAGAACAGGCCAGATGGCACAGGGACAAAACTCTTGCAAAAGCTGACCATCTTCTGTTGCAAGGAGTGGGAAGATTGCAAAGAAGGCATTATAGGTCCATTCTCCTGGCAAATACTCAAAAAATTTTTAAATAAGAAAACAGACTAAGAATAAGCAAGCTCACTCCTCTAAACTCAGAAGAAAAATAATCAAATTAGGCATTTTCATGATCTCTATGAAAGAGTCTGACAAATACTAATAAGTCTTGTGTGGCTTATTCATTCTGTTTTTGTAAATTTTGTTTGGGAGGCCACCCAAATGGGTTACACCAGTAAAAGGCAAACACTTCTCACCCAAATACAGTGGGCTGGGAGGGAAGGATTGTTCCAGAGAGCAGGGCATAAGATCACGGAGAAGAAAGAGAGGACTGTGTGATTCCTGATGACATACTTAATGAAAAGTGACTTAAGTTTAGGTTGATAAAGGCAGAAGGGAGGTAGAAAATGTCACTAACCTTTCCTTTCTCTTTTAGGGTTCTACTAAGCACCCAAAAGAAATTCAAGTGTCTCCCAGATTGATGAAGTCTTGTGAAGAGAGAAATCCCACAAGGAGGCAAATCCTTTTTTGCCCTATAAAAATCCTCCAGGTTGTGGCCAAGGAGATAGCTTAAAGGATGGAGCACTGCAATCCCACCTCCAGCACTACTGGTGTAGCCAAATTTCTGGGAGTGACCCAGGCCCTCTATAGCAATGCTGGTGAGGGCCTTGTATAAAAGAAATAGCAAAACAAAAGGGAAGCAATAACCCTCCAACCCAGAAGCCAGAGCAAATTTCAGCTTCTCTTCCTGTCTTATTAGTTGACCAGTAAAACTCGTGCTATGTACTGACTTTGATTCATATCAGTAACTTTGGTAATTAAGTGAGCACAAGTAACTTTGTGAAGCCTGAGTATCATGTATTATTATACCCCCCATAACCTCATAGACTTGATTAACATATTCACTAGGATCTCAACAACAGGAGGCTGAAGCATAGGTAAAACATGAGGCTAGTCAGCTAAGACAGAGAAGATACAATAAATGGAAAGAGACTTGACTCAAGCCCATCAAGCAAGCTAAGGTTGAGGACAGGTAGGGACAGAGGCACACCTAGTCCTTCAGAAGACCAGCACTATTGTTTGTGGTCTGAAAGAGCAGTGGGTCTATAGCAGTGATCTCTAAATACCATCACCAAGAGGGTACAAGCTTCAAACCTTAAGATAATGAACAGGGAAAGTTATAGGCAACAGAATTTAATGGGGCAAGGGGACAACAAAAAATAAACAGGGCTGGAAATCTGTCAGGCAGGAGAGGGTGGAAGACCAAAACTAAAGACCTGGAAGTAGGGACTGGAGTGATAGTGCAATAGATAGGGCATTTGCCTTGACCATGGCCAACCCAGGTTCAATCCCTGACATCCCTGGTCCCCAGAGCACTATCAAGAGTAATTCCTGAGTGCAGAACCTGAAATAATCCTTGAGCATCTCTGGGTGTGGTTAAAAAAACAACAACCACAAAGAACAGAGGGTTCTTTGGGGGTTGCACCAACTACAGGGTAAGTGCTAAAAAGCTGTACATATTTATTGTATGTATTTTAATCCTTTGTCAAGATGGTAATTTATTTTCTTAATAAATATCACTTCATGTTTGAACTTCAAATAAAAGCTCTGAGTGTATTTTTTGTTTTTGTTTTTGTTTAAAAGACAGACAGGCCAGAGTGATTGTGCAGCATTAGGGCATTTGCCTTGCATGTGGCTGACCCATGATAGACCTTGGTTCGATCCCGTGTCCCATATGGTCCCATGAGCCAGGAGCAATTTCTGAGCACATAGCCAGAAGTAACCCCTAAGTGTCACCGGGTGTGGCCCAAACCCCACCACCACCAAAAAAAGATAGTAGACATTGAGAAGGAGGAACAAATCAGCATACTCATGGTTTTGGAAAATTCTGGGGTCTCACACTCAAAGGATAATCCATTCCCAGTCTAGGGGTGGCCAGAAGAGGCTTGTGGAACCTGTAGATGAATATCTTTGGAATTTTCCCCTGAATAGATGCAGGAAGATAAGGACTGATTTCATCAACTCATCCCAGTTGGTCTCAGTGCCCAAAGGTCTACATCCTAGGAATATCGCCAGCCCTAGATAATCAGGGACACCTCAGGAGCTCTTTAGCTATCATAAAGTCTGAAGGTCCAGTGAGTTTCTTTTACCTCAAATGCATTAACCATGTCCTGATAATCACAACACATGTAATTGAATGTAGCAGGACTCCCTTCCGTAGTTTTGAGGGTAAGGTCAAACTTTAGCTGATGTTAAAATGGGAGAGTTCTCGTTTTTTGACAAAGGTGGCCTCATTCTCTCCAGGGCACCCCTGAGGGTGAATGGGAGTGAAAACTCACTCTTCCCTACAGGTCTCAAACTCAACTAGCTGCTCAGCAGCCAGCCACAGGGGATCATCTACTCATTCCTTGAGAGGCACATCACTGGGATCCCAGCTCCACTGAGAGAAGCCACTTAGAGCCCAGGAGCACAGATCCACAGTACTGGTTTGGGTTCAGTGAGAACCCACATATCTAGGAATTCTGTGATGGAATTTTCTTAGGTGCAAGTAATTTCCTGTACTATCATAAACCCCGCAAGAGAGCTTGGGCTAGATTCAAAGGTCACTCAGCATAATTTTTATGGTCTATTTATTTCTCTTTTGATGCGGTGCAGCTTAATTAAAAAAAATTGGCACTTAGAGAATAATCCATTTACATTCGTTAGTATCATCTACTTTTGATAGAATACAAGTTATTTCTAAAAACTTGTTGAAGATAATGACAAACTAATTCTCAGCTCCAAAGACCTATATTTGGTACATGAAGCATCTGGAGCTTTCTCTAATTCAAGAATCTTCTATCAAACCTAATGTGAAAGTGTGTATTAAATAAGGTAATTATTTCAATGTGCTATTTTAAGAAGAATGCAGAACAGGCCCATTTTCTTCACAGAATTATAGAATGAAAGTTTACCTCCTTAAAGAAAGTGAAGGATGTTTCCTCTGATTTTCTTGGAAACAGTCTTTACACATTTTCTAAGCTCTTCTCTCCTGCTCTTGACAATTGCACTAGACTGTGGTCCCCTCGAACATTCCTTGAACCTAAATTATTTTCTCTAGATTTTGCAAAATGAATTTCATTCCGAGGGTCAGAGCACTGAGAGTGGGCAAGGCACTACTTGCACACAGCTGACCTTGGTTTGATGATCCCTGGCACCCATGTAATCCCCTGAGACTGCCAGAGTTTCACAGAGGCCAGAATATTTATGTTTCCTCTTTCATGAGAAAATCAAATTGATAAAAGAAAAATCCCCTTTGAGAGACAATGTCATAAATAGGCCTACCCACATCTTGAAAAGTCCCCATGCATAGTAATGTGGTTCATGAGTGCCAGTTCAGTGGCAGGGAGGAAAGACAGCTGCTCTGCATGTACAATTCTCTGTGTCAATGAGGGGATCTAAAGCTTTTGAAAAAGATGAGGTCTGATTTGAAAACATTTAGTATCATTTGTACAAAGGATGGAGATGGTTCCTTCAGCATCAAAAAGCTCAAACCCAGAACACACAGCCATACAACCTGTTAGCAAAGTTTTACTAAGCCATAGATGTGTTCTAATAAAGGAACAATATAGGCAGAGCAAAAATAAGGATATGACTATCAGGTCTTAGAGTTTATTGGAGTCATTAGAGCCAAACACTAAAACAAAGATGGAAGCTCAAGTTGGGATCTCTAGAGACACCTGATCAATGAGAGTTGTTGTTGTCAACTCTTTCTCATGAGTGTATCCACGATGGAGACAAGAAATGGAGGGTGATCAAGAACAAGAGGCTTTTACAATAATGAATTTAAAACCTTTGAGGGAAAAAATCCAGAGTGATACCACCATGTCTGTATATTTCTATGTCAAGTTAGTTAGCTATACCAACTGTTGGGTAAGGAACTATCATTATAACATCATCATGCTGTCACAATCACAGTTTTAGTGGCCTATGATATCCATCCTTCACTTAGTTTGTAAGTTTATGGCTTGGCTGGGAGATGAGGAAGGAGGCCAGCACACTTTGTGGAAGTAGCTGTTATCCACATTTCTCATTGGAGCTGAAACTTGGGCCCTGGAAATTATCTCCTAATGAAGAGTCAAGGGCAGAGGTCAAGGCTCAACACAACAATCATTTTTCAAGACACTACTGCATCCCATATGGGAAACTTTCATTACCAGAGCTACTAACAGGATCAGGCATTTCATCAAATTACAGGTAGAGACCAAATGACTCAGATCACCATTCCCAACATCACAGTCTTTCAACTCATAGCAGTCTGGTGGAAGATGTGAGCATTGCCAAACAGCACTCCAATCCCCCTAAATCTGATGTACAGATAACCCCTCTAAGTACTGAACCAGTGCTAATAAAGAAATTTCCTTTGGCTGCTAAAATCAGCCCCTAACTCTGCTAGATCAAGAAGATGTAGCACATGCTGGGGTAAACAGATCCACATTTCATATAGTGGCTATAGCTCAGGGGTCACATCTCAGGATAGTGCTGATGGGCAGCTGCTCTATTCTTGGCAGATGGAAAGAGAATGAGTTGCTTGAAATGCTTGCTTGAGACCTCTGTGCTCCTGCTCTGAGTTGGATGTCGGGTCCTTCCTAAGTCAGAGGCTGAGCAATGGAGAAAGGTTTGTAGCTATGGAAGGGGGAGATGGGGTTACCTTTTGGGAGACTGAGCATAAAAGGGTCCCTTCAAGGAAATCTTCCAGGAAGACTCAATGAATGCTGGGCAAATGTCCCGAAGAAACTGCCCCTACCTGTAGCAGCCAAACATAGCCCCTACCACCAGCCCTGTTGGCACTGCTCTCATCTTGCTCTCTCTGCTTCGATAGACACAGTTCAGCTTCTGTCTTGCCACAGAGGGCTCACCACACACAGCTCACTGCAGGGCCAGTGAGACAGAGACTCGCCATCAGTTCCCTATCAGTGACATCATATCATAAAGACCAGGTAAGACCAAGTTGGTGGGAAAGAAAAATCCTAGAGAAACCACTCCAGGGTGTAGCCAAAGAAGGAAACTTTATTTTCTCCTCTTGCCCCAGAGAGTCTAGAAGTGGTGTGAAGATAGGGTGCTCTTCAAGCAGAGAATCACTTGGGAAGGCACAGTCCACCACTAGGTACCTGGGATACTATTGAAGACTAAAATCCATCCACTGAACCTCTCTCTCAATTCATTCCAGTCTTTGCCAAAATCTGGGAGGGTTAACTGGATAAGGTGGGAGATGGAAGATATTTGAAGGAAAGTGTAATGAAAATAGTCAGAACATATAAAAGTCAGGATGAAAAAAGATTGTGTTGCAGGGCCAATGAGGGTTCTGGGCTCTTGGCCCCAACCAAGGGGTTTTAGAGGGGGGCAAGAGAAAGGGGAGGCCCACTTAGGAAATGAAATGTTCTGTGAAGATTTGGGGGACTATGCAAAGAAAGCTTTCAGGCAAGCCTTACACCTGTACAAGCTTGAACCTGAGGGAACATTACAATGTCTGGAATCAACAACAATAGTATGGCCTAGAGTATGACTAAATTTGATTTTTTGCCAGGGGTTTTCAACCGATATGCTCATTTCTTTTCTTTTTGGGGCTTTTAACCCCTTTATTTTTGGTGTGTAGTTTAAAGAATATTCAAGATGGATAGCTTGAATTAGAAAACATTTGCATCAAAACTGAAAGCATCCCGGTGAGAAGTGAGTGATCCCAAACCCTAATGCTGGATCTGATAGCACTTGAGAGTATTTGGAGATGGGGTGGGAGTTGGGACATGGGTTCAGGACCCAGGAAACACAGTTTTGTCATTTTAAAGACAGTCTGGGCATGAGCTTCGTTGCTGCCAGTGCCCACAGAGGACTGAAGCAAGTGCAGGGCACTTATCTGGAGCATATGAGAGCCTGCAGAGTACCCATCAGGTGGTAGGAAATGAACTCATTATTCTGGGAAAAAAGAAAGAGTTCAACATATCATGCATCTTTCACTGAAGGAGCTGACTCAGGAGAACCAAACAAAGAAGCTGCTCTTTCTAACAGCATCCAGGAATAAAGGGATAAATCATAATAAATGTAACTATGGAACTTCGCAGTCTCTGATGGATGAAGCCAAGATGATGGATTATTCTGAGGCAGTAAACATTACTAAAGAAGGTACAGTTTTGGCAAGTCAGGCAGCCAGTGGTCCTCAAACTTTTTAAACAGGGGCCAGTTCACTGTCCCTCAGACCACTGGAAAGCTGGACTATAGTAAAAAACAAAAACCATGAACAAATTTCTGTGCACACACTATTCTTATTTTGAAGTGAAGAAAAAAAAAACAGGAACAAATACAATATGTGATCTGTGGGCTGTAGTTTAAGACCACTGAGGTAGACAGACTTCAACCAGTTCACTTTTAAGGTAAAAAGACCGGCCACTTGTGAAGTGTCTTATGGAAAATAAATTTGACCAAGTCTTATATCCAACTCCCAATGTACAGGAAGTATCAAAGACTAAGGTAACATTAAAGGATCTGAGGGGACAGAGTAAGTAAAATGTAGATAACAGAAAATTCTCTTTCTTTCTCTCTCCTTCCTTCCTTCCTTCCTTCCTTCCTTTCTTTTTCTTTCTTTCTTTCTTTCTTTTTCTTTCTTTCTTTCTCTTTCTTTCTTTCTCTCTCTTGTTCTTCCTTCCTTCCTTCCTTCTTTGCCACACCCAAGGACACTCAGGGGTTACTCCTGGCTATGTACTCAGAAATTGCTCCTGACTTGGGGGACCATATGGGACACTGGGGGATGGAACCATGGTCTGTCCATCCTAGGTTAGCCCATGCAATGCAAACGCCCTACCACTTGTGCCACCGTTTTGGTCCCAACAGCAGAAAATTCTATAGGAATAAAACATCCAGTGGAAACTGGATGGTACAGAAGTTAAGGCATTGGCCCTGCATCCTATTTACCTTCATTTAAATCCCTATGTTGGGGCACCCTAACTTAAACATCTAGAAGAAACTCTGTAGCAGCAGCCATCAGTGAGAATAGTTTGATTAGTCTATCTTGATAAGAAATAGACCCTCTCCCTAATAACCCAAATTAAGACATAGCATTGCTCTTTCTGGTGCTCCTGCCATTTGGGAGTGGTTCTCCTCCAATCAACTTTTGCTTTCTGCTACTTTGTACTGGGTTCAATATACTCAGTTTTCAGCATCATTGAACAAGAATTCAGGAACACACTTTGCCACATAGTAGAGACCCATTTGTGTGTCATGTGGGGGAATTCATCCAGGATAAGTATCTCTCACCTTCTTGGAAAATAGCATGTGTCTTTACTAGACCTAGGCATCTTTGGGGATACCTTGTCCAATAATCCTTTTGAAAGAACTGAAATGTGCTTATTGCGGTGACCATTTTTCAAGAAGGAGGAGAGGACTTATCTTGAACTCTTCTTATGTGGTCGTTTTCCACTTTGGAAGAAGAAAGTCACTTCTGAGATGTCCTTTTCCTTTCTGACATCCAGAAGGGCAACTCGGCTTCTCTCACCTCTCTAATGGGCCCTGAGACTTGTTCATGGAGCCTTCTTTCCCCTTCTTTCTTTTCATACATTTCTGAATCCTCCATACTGACTCCTCATATCTGCAAGCTTGCTATTTTCTCCCCCACATAGCCAAGGCTTAGCTGTCCCCCTGGAAAAAGACCTGCTGAGTCTGCCTAGGACTGAAGAAATAAAAAGGCAGATCTGCTTCCAACACAGCTGGTTAGAATGTCTTCCTTTGACTTAATAGTTAATAAACATGAGGGTTGAGTGAGATCTGTTTCCCTTTAAGTCAGAATTCTAAAGGTGAAACTTTTACCGGCTAGTGTGTTAATTACCCACATGTCCATCAAATGATCCTAAAACAGGGACACTGAGGAGATCAGAGGACTATTACTAGGAGGTGAGCCTGGATAAAATGAAGCATGGTTGAGACTGCCAGTAAACACAGCTCTATCTAGTAGCCCAGACCCCATGCTCCCTGCCACAGGAATTGGGGAGATGAGGAAATAAAGGACACTTTGCTTGACTCATAAGAAGAGATGGGGAAACTGGAGACATTATCCCATTGCCTTCACAATGAAAAACAAACCACTGAGAATTAGAATGTTTGGGATGCATTTGTGGCTTTTGAGAAAAAGTTTCAATCACTTCCACGCATCCCTCTATATCTGCTTTTGTGTCGCCACAAACCCAAGTCACTAATGGCTCCCCACGAATTGCCCATCAACTGATAACTATTTGGTCACACTTCAATCTGGCTGGCTGGGTACCAATAGGGCTTTTCTTTGATCTGTTTCCAAAAGCGTAGAATCTGATATGAGGATGAGGAAACAGATAAAGTCCGAAGTACTAACCAGTCAACAAGGCCAACTTTGCCCTGGGGATATTCTCTTTTCCCAGATCTGCAGGGGCAGTTCCCGGCCCAACACATTCAAAACACAGAGAAACAACTAGAGCAAGTCACTCAATTGCCAGTGTGTGTATCTGTCTCTGTGTGTTTTCAGACACTTCCATGTTCCTTCTCAGGACTTCTATTAGTGTGCAACTAAGAAATCTCCAGGTGGGTTCTAATCAAAACTAGACATGGTCAGATTTGAGTGTCTTAATCTGAAGATCCTACTGGGGGAAAAAAATCAAAGTGGTATTTCTGACATCTGCTGTCTCCTCTCAGCAGCATTTGCATATGTAGGAGCACTATTTCTGTTTTGGTCTAGAACTCAGTTTTCTGTTTGAAATTTGTGTTTACAATTCGGTTTTGACTCACATAAGTTTAGTATGTGCCTATGTTTGGAATTCTGCTTTTGTTATGTTTGAAATCGGTTTTGTTCTTTGTTTCATTTGGGGGAAATTCCATTTTAATGGTGTCTATATTCTAGAAAGTTGGTCTACTTTTAGCTACGAATTCATAAGTACAAAGGAAATAATTTTCAGTTATAGCATTGCTTGGCTGTGTACATGCTAGAATTCGAGGCGAGACCATCCAAAACTTATCTTAAATGAATATTTCTCTAATTCTCAGAACTATTTGTATCAAAGAGCTGGTAAAAGGGATAAATGCCTTATGTCCAGGCTTCTATGTTGTTGCATAACAAGGCTCCTCTAAAAAGGAATTCTGACTCCTCCCCTCCAAGAGTGAAACCTGGAAGGAAAAAATTAAAAGGAGAGAAAACTTATGGAATTTGTTACTCCTCTTACTTCTGCCCTGTGCCTCTGTCAGCTTAGCACTGCCACCTCTGGCAGCCACCAATACTGCCTCTACCTTCCCTCATGCTGCCTGCAGCTGAGAAGTGTCCCATCGTCTCACATTACTTGCAGTTTTGAAATTAGGAATTTGATGTTGGGCCTATCCTGTGGTGCTCAGGGGTTACTCATGGCCATGCACTCAGGAATCACTCCAAGCAGACTTGGGAAGCCTTAGGAAATGCTGAGGATCGAATCTAGATCGGCACTGTGCAAGCCAAATACCCTATCCGCTGTGCCATTGTTCCAGCACCAAGAGACTGATATTTTAAGGATTAAAAGTTCTAAGTGTTATATGAAACCAAAATGAATAAAAAATAATAAATTAACAGTCTCAGGAGAGCAAAAATAAATATTTATGATGAGCAGGGGCATGCAAACGAAAACATTTTGTTAGAAGAATTTCTGTCTCAAGAAAACATTGGTCATTTCCCAAAGGGTAGAACAAGAAATGGCAGAAAGATAGAGAAAACAAAGGATCTTTGGTCTTCAAAGGAAATAAACACAGACGATCAAGATTTTGTTCCTCTCCTCTAAATAGTGCATTTTCAAAAGTTGCTTTTAAGTAAAACTTAAAGTATACTCTAAGTTTTACTTATAGCAATACTTTATAGTAATACTTTATATTAAATAAATTATAGTAACTAAATCCAATATAGTAAATCATTACTATCAAGTAATACTTTGACTTTCAAAGTATTCAAATAGAGCTGCACAGATGACTAAATAGAGCAAAAGTTCTATATTAAATAAAAACCTTTAAAGTTTGAGGAAAATCATATTCTAACTTCTTATCACACACACAGCTGGGCAAAAATAAAGGCCACAAACCTTGAATTGGCAATTTGATTTCCACAAAAGCCCATGTAGAAATTAAGAAAAGTATGGAGAGTAGAGTCATTTTAAATTAAAACAGCAGAGAATCATCCTTGACATTTAGCGTTCATTGGGAATGATCAGGCAAATGAAGAAAAATATCTGTAAAATTGTGCAGTGCTGAGGTACTCCTCCCCCAGTGCTCAAGATCTCCAAAGATCTTGTGGGACCAAGTGGGAGGTGGGAGCAAGCAACTTGAAATGGGAGGGATGTGGCAGACCTGTACTATTTTAGTTCATGTCACCAGAGCTTTCATATTCTTAGAGCCCTGACTTAGAGCTCACAAGAGCCGAAGTTTGTGGGTTTTGACATAATGGTTATACTAGTAATGAATTAGTTACCTGTGAGTAATGTGGGGAGAGGTATTTCCCATTGCATTTGGCGATGCGCCTCAGAACTTGTAATGCTTTATCCCCTTTCTTCTGGGTGACCAGCCACCGGGGAGACTCAGGAACCACCCTGGTGAGAAAGGAGGGTGCCTTTAAACTGTACTGAGAAAACCCAAAACTTAAACACTTGTGATTTGAGTTTCTCTCAAAATCTGGATCTTAATAAAATTAACATTACATTATTCTTGCAAGAGCAGACTATCTTAGAAGAGTGCACTTAATTACATAGAGGAATAGATTTGGGATTTAATGAGCATGTAAGTAAAGGTAAAATCTGTGATTAATGTCAACAATTTATCGTTGCTTTAGAGTTAAACTGGATGATTAAAACTTCCCAATAAGAATAAAATGCATACACATGTAGATTTCTGATGACTTAATTTTTAGATGTTATGAAAATCCAAATGATGTTAATTTGCTTCATGGAACATCCAGAGAAGCAAATCCATTTTATTGCACTTAATTTGCATGTGAACCCTCAGATCTGGTATGTTGCCTTTGGAGAGTTGACAGAGTAGACAGACATAATGCACGGTACTCATTAGAATTTTTCTCATCTCTGAATATTTTCAGAGTCCATCACCACTCTGGAGATGTTAGCAATCTCTGTTGGATTGAAAACACTGATTTTTTTTCTTTCTGCAGAATAAATATAATAAAGGTGACAATGACCAAAATCACATTACCAGTAATACAGGAGGAAGAGAAAGTTGGGCATTGTGATGGCTAGTTGGATGCCTTGCCAGTTAGGAATAAAGTAGGCGATTCCCGGAAGGATGATGATGCCAAGGGTGAAGAACATCTGAATGACTATGCCCACAATCCTCCTCTGCTTAGAGCCCACTATTTCTGTCACTGCAGGAAAGCAAACACAGAGATTAGGAGTATGGGATCCTTTCCAAAAGAATGAAAGGAGCAGAGATGCTCAACTTGCCACCTGGCTCAGTACTATTAGAATTGTGGGGACTGGTCATCCTGAAATGAGGAGTCTCTGTGCCCATCTCTCTGCTTCCAGAAACAAACAGTCGCCAAACTACCTCAGTACCCCCAGTCTTTGTATTTCTGGGTTGAGTTGGGAGATAAAAACACAGGCCTAAGCAGCTCCTGTTAGGAGTTCTAGTGATGCTCATGGATTTGTCTGTAATGATCCCAACAGAAATGTAACCAGTTACATTTCAGCACTGGTTTCATCACTAAGGTTTTTGTTTTGTTTTGGTTTGTCGTTGGTTTTTGGATCACACTTGGCAGTGCTCAGGGGTTACTCCTGGGTCTGAATTCAGAAATCACTCCTGTTAGGATTGGTGAACCATATGGGTTGCCAGGGATCAAGTCCAGGTAGGCCATGTGCAAGGCAAAAGCTCTCCCTGTTGTACTATCATCCGGCTCCTCACTAGGTCTTGATCTTTACAAATGTGCAAATCACTGTGTCTTGAGTAACTTCCTTCTGGACATGAGACTGAGATAACATCTTTCATGATCAAAGGGCTTCTCACCAGTCCATCACTGAGGAAATAACCAACTCAAGCACCAACTTTTCAAATCTATCCACACTTGTGTTTTTCTTTTTAAGAGTTCCAGCCAAGGATCACCAATAGCTAATAGCACCCACAGAAATGGTGTCCACAGGGGATGCTGCCCATAAGATGCCATGGAGCACTTTAGAGTTCAGGAAAAAGATGTTTCTGCATTTTCTTGACTCCTTACTGAGGTTACCATGTTGCTGCATGGCTATCCTGACCCTATCATGGGAATAGAGACATCAGCACAGCCAGGAATTCCTAAATGAATAGAGCAAAGAATAGAGGAAATTTTTTGTTCTTCAATCACCTGAAGCTATGAACAATAACAAAAGATTCATGATTAAACTGAATTTGAAGACTGTGCATGGTAAAAAAAAAAAATTCCCCGAATCTATGCAAAAAAAAAAAATAGAATTTAAGGGGCCAGAGCTGTGGCGCAGTGGTAGGTCATTTGCCTTGCACGTGGCTGACCTGAGATGGACTGTGGTTCGATCCCCCGGTGTCCCATATGGTCCCCCAAGTAAGCAATTTCTGAGCACATAGCCAGGAGTAACCCCTGAGCATCAATGCATGTGGCCCAAAAACCAAAAATAATAATAATAATAATAATAATTTAAGAAATGAAGTCTAAGAATATAGAAAAACAGCCTCAAATTACAACAAAGAATGCACACAAAATGTTTGACAAACATTTCAAAAAGCTATTGATATCTTGGTTTTTGAGCCACACCGGGAGATGATCAGGGGTTACTCCTTACTCTGCACTCAGGAATCACTCTTGGTGCTATCAGGGTAATATATGGAATTCAGGGATGGAACCTGTCTGTGTCAGCTGTAGACTGACCTATTGCTCTAGCCCAGAGTTACTGTAGTCTTTATAAAATTCATTCAAGAAGTAAGCCAGAAAAGGATAAATACCAGATAATATCATTTATATGTGGTATTTAGAATAACTGCATGAAGGAATGCAATGGTTTAGATGAAGCTTGTCAAGAATACTCTTGGCCCCAAAGTATAGTGAGAAGAAGAAGTAAATTGGAGGAGAAGAAAGGCAAATGTGAAATAAGGAGGGACTGGGGCCAAGGAGACTCAGGTGCATTGGTGGTAAGAAAAGACAGAACTGGGGCCGGAGCAATAGCAAAGTGGTAGGGCATTTGCCTTGCACATGACTGACTCAGGACAGACCTTGGTTCTATCCCTGGAGTCCCATATTGTCCCCCAAGCCAGGAGCAATTTCTGAGGGCATAGCCAGGAGTAACCCCTGAGCATCATTGTGTGTGGACCCCTAAAAAAAAAAAGACAGAACTAAATATCCAAGTCAGTCAACAACAATAAAATCATAAAATCCAAACTTTAACAACCAAACTTAAAAATGGGTCTGTGATGATGGCAGGCTGGGATGGGTGGTGGTGGCATGTGATGAACTCTGGGAACATAGGTGGAAGGAGGTGGTGGTAGGATTGGTGCTGAAACACTGTATGTCTAAAACCCAACAATAAATATCTGTAAATCACAATGGTTTGAATAAAAATTAAAAAGAATTTAAATACTTTTATTTCAAGGAAAACAAAGTAAAAATGTGGAAAAGCAGTATAGCACTAATGGGCATGGGGTCACCCCAAAAATTTGGTGATAGTTCATATCCGGTTCCTAAAGTGGCATTTCAGTCCTGGCCCAGCACCCTCGGGTTTGGCTAGGTTGGTGGTGACCACACAGCATTCCCACCAATTCTCCAACCAAGAGGGTGCCCCAACTCTAATTCTCATGGGAACCAGGCCTGATCACCCCCTTACCAATCACATGCTTACCAATCACATAGCATGTAATCCATGTCCCCTTCCCAAATACGCCCTGCAGGAAGCGGAAGATGACGAACACTGGGAAGTTGGGAGCGAAGGCCACCACCACGCCTGTGACACCGACCCCAAAACAGGAGATTAAATAGATGATGATCCTGCCGTACCTTGGGGTAGAGAGAAATCAAAGTCACCATTTGTGGTGGAGCCTCTTGAAGCCCCATGAAAGGATCCCAGAAATGCAGACTGGCTGGAGAGCAGAACCAGGGCAAAGTAGAAGAAACCCAATGTGTAAAGCATGGCACTTCCCAGTGCCAATTGTCCTCTTCACATCAGTCTCTCTGACAGCAGGCCCTGGGCACCCTTACAGTTGGGGAGGGTCAGCGGTCAAGAGAGATGGCAGTAGAAATCACAGTGCCAAAGTTGGATTTCTAGACCTGCACATCCACCATACTGTGCTTAGATCGTGGGTTTATTTTTGCTTTGTATGTGGGGTTTTGTTTGCTTGTTTTTTTTGGACCACACCTGATGGCTTTCAAGGGTTACTCCTGGCTCTGCACTCAGAAATCACTCCTGGCAGGCTCAAGGGCCCTTATGCTAGGAATTAAAACCAGGTTGGCAGCATGTGCTGCAAATGCCCTCTTCACTGTGCTATTGCTCTGGCCCCATTGCTCATGGGGCTTGATTCTCTTGTTCAATAGGAACCTGCAGAGAATTCCTCAAGACACAAACACAGAGGCCAGAGGGAAATCAGGCTCCAAATGCAGGAGACCCGGTTCAAGCTCCAGTAGCACAGGTCCCTTGAGCACTGCCAGAACATAACAAGAAGTTGTCCTTAAATGCACCCTTCATCTTTCCATCCATCTACCTCCATCCAGCCCCATCCAAGGGATGTTATGCAACATTCTGACGCCCTAAGGTGAATTAGAACCCTGGATCAAGACAGCATGGTGAGATTCCTGTTGTGTTTAATTTTGCCTCTTTTCAGCTGGAGTGACCCTTGGGCCACCTAGGGCCACGTGGAGCCACTTTCAAAGATGGCCAAGACCCCTTCTGAGGGCAGAAGGGCCAGTGAAACAAGGGAAAAAAATCTTGGATCACCCCCATCCTAGGCTCAGGACTGAGATTTTTTTTTTGCAAAAAGTCCTATTCCAGAAACCTCAGCCTCCTCAGAGATTGATGGAGAGTCCTAATTGGAAATGGACTAGAAAAAAGACTGAATTCTGATTTATGAACTTCAGCCTGAATATGGATTTCTATTTGGAAATTTTGGACTCTCAGCTTGGACCACTTTGAACTCTGGACACCCAGATGCACCCAGCAGAGAAGCTGCGGCGGCTGAGGCGGCAAGACCTTCTTCCAGAATACCGCCTGGAGGCGAGAAGAAGCAGCTGCAATCAGGGAAAAGCACCGGACTGCTCCCTCCTCCTGGCGCGGGGCCACTTTTGCTGCGACCCTGAGGCGGGGAGGGGGGGGCGGGGGGGTAGCTGGGCGGGAGAGAGTTAACCGGCTGCAGCTGAGCACCCCACCAGGCGAAGGCAGCCCATGCAGCTCCAGCCCAGACCCATCTGAGGAGCCTGGGACTCCATGGAAGTGAAGCCATGTGGTGAGCGGCCCTGAGAAGCCCAGCGTCTGGACAACTGGTGTTGGTGATGGGATAAATGTCCACAGACTTTTCACGTTTGGACAGTTTGGTGGTGGTATAAAAATTAAAAACCAAGGGGAAATAACAGTGATGCCCAACTGAAAAATCTGATTTAGAACCGCCTGCATCTAACTTTGATCTAAGTCATTCTCTTGCTGATTTCAATGTGCTTAATAGTTTTCCATAATTAATGTTCCCAATTGCATAATGTTTTACTGTGTATTTTGATGTAGTAGCCTGTTTTCAAAATGTATGTTCTGTTCTTGTACTTGCATTAAGGGAAAGGTTAATAGGAACAAAGTTCCAATGAAAAATGTTTGGTTAAAAAGCATTAAGAAAACTAGGAACAAGGAAGTTTCAGAATAGTGCTTGGTTAAATAAGTATTAAGAAAATTTTAAGTTACAGGTGTATTTTGCAGAAAAGTTATGTTTATGAAAAAGGCTGATATGCTAGTTACACCTTAAACTTTATTGCTATGGGAATATTACCTGCATTGGGCTAAAGGCGGAAGCCAGGAAAACAGGACAACATTTGCTCTTTGCTTTCTTTTGTTTTAAGAAAGGGGCAGAATGTTAGCCCATCCCCCATTCTTCCTGTAACCTTACCTGCTATTAAGACCTGCCCATTTTGGGGAGGGGTCTTTGGTAGGTAACAAAAGGTTTGGCCTGAAGAGCAGAAGGGGATTTGAGAGGAATGGGAGGATGGGTTGAGAGAGGAGGGAGCTGGAGGAGAGATGGCTGAAAGACAAGGTATAATGCAGGGCTGAATAGGGATCCAGCGTAAAAGGTTATGAGAGGCCACATACATGTTGGCCAGGGCATGAATAAAGCTAATGTTTCCTGAAACCTGTCTGTGGACCATTTTCCTCGCTGCTCCAGACCCAATGGCTGGAAGGGGTTGGAGACACATGGCCTGGGCTGGAAGACAAAGACCTCTCACCCTCCATATCACCATCACCTCCATCCAGCCCTATTCAAGGGCTTTTATTCTACATTATTGGTGTTGACCAAAAAGTCAAAACAAATAGCCCTATAGTCATGCCTATAGTTCTTTGCCTCTGCCTGAAGTGTTGCTTTGGCTTATCCACATGTTCACGCTCCTCCTTCCTTCATGGAAGCTCCTTGTTTTGTTGTTTCTGAGCCTTTCCCTCAAGGACTTTGAGGAGCAGCTCAGTGCACACTCCAAAAGATACAACAGCAAGGTCTTTCCCACTATCTTTGAGGCAAGTTTTGAATGCCCTCTGTAATACTGTTCTCAAACTGACTGACAGACAGAGCCTCTATAATGCTATTTGTTCCAGGGGATCCTCTAGTGATTGTTTCAAGATTCTCCTTGAGACTGAAAACTTTGGAGACACCGCACACCAGAGATGGGGAAGGACAGCACAAAGAGGGGAAACATCCCCCAATGATTAGTGATTCCTAATCAGGCTTGACTCTGGGCCATCCCTCCTCCCTCACAGAGAGAGAGATCTGGTTAAAGAAGATAATAAAAGCAATAAACCAGCACTGTGTTGCTCCTAAGCCCTATTTATTCTTATATTCTCCCTGGTATCTCACCTACCCCAGGCTATTCCTCTTCTATATCCTGCTATACTTCAGGTATCCCAATTCCTCTTGTTCAAGTATTATTGGAATGGAATAAAGGATTTCTGGTTATCAGTCTGACACCCATTCTCTCCTGGTCATGAACTAGGGGTAAGGTCCTGGCCCCTGAGGAGAAGAAGGAGGTTGATTTTTGCTAGTGACAGGGTCACACAGGCAAGTACCTGACCTCCCAAAATTTAGAACACCTCCTAAGTTCCTATGTTGCAGGTGAAGTAGACATGCCTGAGAAAAAGCATAGACTGTTTATTCAAGGAAGCACATATGGACTATGTCCAAGGCTTACTCTTGGCTCTGGATTCAGGGATCACTCATGGTGGGCTTGAGGGACCACATAAAAAGGAAAGGAAGACAGGCAGAAAGCAGATCCCTGAATCGTGGCCACAGAGAGGACTAAGGGCTATCGGGACTGAGGAGGGGAGAGGCTGGAACAGCAAGGAAGGATAGAGAGGACTGAGGGGAAAAAATCAGACACAGGATCAAGAAGAGATAGAGGGAAATGGAGTGTAAGAATAACTGGGGGAAAAGGAAAGATGGAGGGGACAAAAAGGGGGGACAAAGGTGCAACCAACCCATCTAGAAGTCCTGGAAGGTTCCATGCATTGGTCACATGACTGGGAATTTCAATGAGTCAAAAAGCCAGCTCACTTGCTCTTGATTTTGGGTCCCTAAGAGATGCCCTTAGTACTGTCCAATGCACACAAGTCTCCCAGATTGACCAGAGCAATGATACAGGCCAAAGCTTTCCTAGTCCCATGCTAAGAAAATAATAACCAAATTCTCAGTGTTTAGAGAAATGCTTGGGCCCACCAGCAGCCACCTCAGAGCTGCTGGATAAAGAATTGTGGGTGGGATGGACTGGAACACATCTGGGTGAACACACTGAAGATGTCGCCAATGAATGCTAGATCTGCTATAGCATAAAGAAAAAATGCTGTCTGGGAAAAATTTAAAAGAAAACTTTGTAGAATAAAACATAAGGATTTCTGGGGCCAGAGCAATAGCAGAACAGGTAGGGGTTTGCCTTGCATGTGACCAGCACAAGTTTGATCCCCAGCATTCCCATATGATCCCCCAAACCTGCCACAAGTGATTTCTGAGTGCAGAGCCAGGAATAACCTCTGAAAGCTGCTGGATGTGGCCCCAAAACAACAACCACAAAATAAAAAGATTTCTTTTTTTATTTTAATTAAGTGAAAGAGCGTTGTAATGGGTCAACCTTACACAGCTTTCCTCACCCTCATCTCCAAACAGTGTAGAATACAAGGAATTAATTCCAGACTCTTTCCAGCAGCACCCTGCATAAGATAATAGCCTTGGAGTCTTTGCTCCAAGACTGGCCCTGTGGTAGAGGAGGAGTTATCCACCCCAACCTGAACATAGGAACTCAGGTGGCTTCTGCACGTGGCAGGTGATTTTGCTCATTGTGAACAAACAACATGTCTAGGTGTGTATGGACATGCAGCATCAGGATGGCCCTTTTGTGCATACCTGTCAGCAGCATAGCCCAGCGTGAAGGCACCCGTGAAGAAGCCAAGGTTGAGGATGGCTTGACTGAGGTCCAGCAGCCAGGCATGGACACACACGAGATCAAACTGTGGAGAAAGAAGCCATGTGAGAGACTACAGCCATGCCTGCCCTTAGCACACCAGGGCTCCTACACCCCAGAGGTCTTGAACATGTTATCTCCAGCACTGCAACATGTGTTCATTAAACCACACTCAAGGGTAAGCCACGAGTGGCCCACACCAGTAGTCATGTGTTAAAAAGTATGGTAGATAGAAGCCTTAAATCCACTCTTCAAACATCATACCAGCACAGTTTCACATTGTTATGTGCCTGTTTCTTTCTTTTATTGTTATTAATTACGTTTTTTAACACTATGGTTACAAGGCTGCTCATAATACAGTAGGGTGTTTTCCCCAGAGATGCAAAGTTATTCATGATTGATTTTTCTTCATGCAATGTCAAAGCCCTTCACCAGTGCCTATTTCCCACCACCAGTGTCTCCAATATTCTTCTGCTCTCCCCACTGACTATGAGGCAGACAGTTTCTTCTTCTTCTTCTTTTTTTTTTTTTTTTGGTTTTTGGGTCACACTCAGCAGTGCTCAGAGGTTACTCCTGGCTCTACACTCAGAAATTGCTCCTGGCAGGCTCAAGGGACCACATGTGATGCCAGGATTCAAACCACCATCCTTCTGCATGCAAGGCAAATGCCCTACCTCCATGCTATCTCCCCGGCCCCAGACAGTTTCTCTCTCTCTCTCTCTCTCTCTCTCTCTCTCTCTCTCTCTCTCTCTCTCTCTCTCTCTCTCTCTCTCTCTGTCTCTCTCTCTGTCTCTCTCTGTCTCTCTCTGTCTCTCTGTCACACACACACACACCCTTCCCCCCTTTTAGACATTGTGGCTTGCAAAATGTTTACTGAAGGAGTATCATGTTTATCATTTTATCTTCTTTCAGCACCCAGTTCTTGTCTAGAATGATCATTTCCAGCTCTCATTGTATTGTCATAGTGGTCCCTTCTCTGTTCTAACTGTACTCTCCTGCTATTTGTGCAAAGCTTCATACCATGTACTGGTCCTCCTGGCCCTTGTTATTGTCTCTGAATATTTAGGAGTTTCCGTAGTATAGTAGCTATGTGCCTGTTTTCTCAGTCACTCTCAAAAGTGGCCTGTGAGGGAGGCCATTTCCAGTATCACATAAATACTGATGTTTCAAAAGTCATATTGCCCCGTCTATTCTTCACCCATACCAAATTATTTTCCTGTCAACTGCAGACCAAAAAAACACCTTCTAGACTCAAAAATAGAGTTGACCACAAGAAAAACTCACTTAGAGCCTTCTCTGGAAATCTACCTTCTATAAAGTGAAGAAACAGAAAGCCTCCCCATGTCACCCCAAATAGGAATTTCCCAGGGAAACAGCATTATCATGGTCTGAAATCTGACATCAATCTTTTGTTCTCTTCTAATTATTCTTCTACCTGCCTCTACATAATATGTTATGTAGAGGGCATTTTCTTTGGTTTTATGCTCTACATGGTGATTAATGGTCAATTGATTATGTTTATAGTTTTTTGAAATAATTTTTATTGTGACCAAAAGTGGATAACAAATCTATCACAGTAATATTTGAGGTACATAGTGACAATTGGTCAGAGCCATTCCCACCACTAGGGTTGTCCTCCCTCCATCCCTTTTCCCAGCATGTGTCCCATATCTCCCTCCTTCACCCCTGGACTGCTAGTGTAACTGTTTCCCTCTGTGTATAGCTTGTTGTAGATGGGGTATCAATTCTGTTGTTGACTTTGGGTTTGGTGTTTAAGCCTGATAATTTTTTTTATTTCTACTCAATGTTCATATAGCTGTTTGGTCCTGGTACCATTTGTTTTTATTTTCCCCCTCAATTCATGAGGCAGAACAAAATGATTCAAGTTGTGTGGTTCTGCTCTGAGAAGACAAAAAGAAAGAAAGAAAGAAAGAAAGAAAGAAAGAAAGAAAGAAAGAAAGAAAGAAAGAAAGAAAGAAAGAAAGAAAGAAAGAAAGAAAGAAAGAAAGAAAGAAAGAAAGAAAGAAAGAAAGAAAGAAAGAAAGAAAGAAAGAAAGAAAGAAAGAAAGAAAGAAAGAAAGAAAGAGAAAAATATAACATAAAAACAACAAACAGTAAAAAAAAAAAGACAGTAACTACCAAAAAATGCACCCAGCAACAACAACAAAAAAAAATAAATACAAATCACCATTTTTGTGTAGACATGTTATGATATATGTTACATTATCTTTTCAAATATGCATGATAAACTAATTAGCTTAATCCCCTCCACCAAGAGCAAATGCAGCCTCTTTTGCAGCCGCCCCTCACCCTCCTTCTGGGTTCCAGTGCCATTACTGAGACCCCCTTCTTTCCATCAGTCCTCCTTTTCCCAAATCAAGTTCATTTCAATTTATATCAAATATACCTCGAGCCACATTCCATATAAACAATTCAATAGATCACTTTCTTAAACACTCGATACTTCAGCATTCCAAACTACTAGAGCAAAGATCAATGGGGAAGCTAAGAAAGACATCTACACTGGGGGGTATGGAGAGAATTCCTGGCAAATCTCCAAGTTCACCCAAATGCTTGAACCTTATAAATGAGGACCTAAAGTCAACACTTAATGGTTTAACAATGGAAATTAAGGAGTTACTAACCTGTGAAATTAAGAAATATAGATGAATAATTCAACCAATTCAAAGAAAAATTCTTTCAGAAATGAAAGAATTTATACAAATGAAATTGAATTAACTATAA
The DNA here is from genome assembly GCF_024139225.1 of Suncus etruscus. Classification (NCBI taxonomy): domain Eukaryota; kingdom Metazoa; phylum Chordata; class Mammalia; order Eulipotyphla; family Soricidae; genus Suncus; species Suncus etruscus. The sequence goes on from NC_064865.1 coordinate 16,874,931, forward strand.
AAACATGTTAGCAAGGGGCAGGCAAGGTGGCGCTAGAGGTAAGGTGTCTGCCTTGCAAGCGCTAGCCAAGGAAGGACCGCGGTTCAATCCCCCAGCGTCCCATATGGTCTCCCCAAGCCAGGGACGATTTCTGAGCGCTTAGCCAGGAGTAACCCCTAAGCATCAAACGGGTGTGGCCCAAAAAAACAAAAACAAAAAAAATGTTAGCAAGCCATAATAATAGAATTATAAAGATGGAGAATTGCATAGATGAAATTGAAGATGAATTACAAACCAGCAGTGATAAAGAAGTCAAAAAAGAAAGAAGAGACAAAGTTCTGGAGGAAAATGTATGGTACTTAATGAACAAAGACAAGAGAAATAATTTCCTTATTATAGGAATACCAGAAAGGGAAGATTATGGGAACGGGTAATAACAAATAGTGAGGAGATAATAGCGGGGAACTTCCCCATCCATGGCAAAGTGGTGTCTCTACAAATCCAAGAGACAAAAACAGTGCCAAACAAAACAGACCATAACAGAACAACACCAAGACATTTAGTAATCCAGACATTTAGTAATCCAAATGGCCAAAAGAAAGAGAGAGAGAAACAATTTGTCTACCTTAGAGCAAGGCAGGGATGGAGGGGTGAAGGGTGGTAGGGAAGGTAGGTAGGTGAAGGGTGGAAGGGTGGGAGAGAGAGAAAGAGAGAGAGAGAGAGAGAGAGAGAGAGAGAGAGAGAGAGATGAACTCTTTAAAGCAGTAAGGGAAAAGAAATCCTCAAGTGTAAAGAAAAAAACATAAAAATCAAACAAGATTTTCCATTTGAAACAATCTAGGCAAGAAAAGAGTAGAATGACATATTCAAACTACTGAAGGAAAGAAACTTTCGACTTGGGGGCCGGGAGGTGGCGCTAAAGGTAAGGTGCCTGCGCTAGCCTTGGACGGACCGCGGTTCGATCCCCCGGTGTCCCATATGGTCCCCCAAGCCAGGAGCAACTTCTGAGCACATAGCCAGGAGTAACCCCTGAGCGTTACTGGGTGTGGCCCAAAAACCAAAAAAAAAAAAAAAAAAAAAAAAAAAAAAAAAAAAAAAAGAAACTTTCGACCTAAAGTCCATTACCCAGAAAACTTTCATTTACATGGAAGGGAGAATTAAAAAATATTCTTGGACAAAAAACAACTTGCAATATTTGCGCTAACCAAACCTACCCTAAACGAACTACTCAAAGAACAATTACACAAACCAAACCCCCAATTTTTGTTCGTTTAGAGGAATATTGAAACATTTTTCGGGATATACTCGGTGTATAAGACGACCCCTGATTTTCGGTTGACTTTTTTTTTTGTTTCAAAAGTTGTCTTATGCGCTGGAAAATACAGTATCTTAATTTTACTATTAACTATTAACTCCCTGATCTTTCTTTCTTTTTGGTTTTTGGGCCCCACCCAGTTACTCTTGGCTATGCACTCAGAAATCACTCCTGGCTTAAGGGACCATACGGGAAGCCAGGGAATCAAACCACAGACTGTCCTAGGCTAGTATGGGCAAGGCAGATGCATTATAAAATGCATTATAAAATACTGCTGGGAGCAATGTCACTGCTCCAGACCCATCCTCGATCTTTCTGTCCACAGTGGTACTTGGAGATATAGGTTGATCACCCCCAGTTCTACATTGCAATGTATTAGACTCAGAAGATAGGGCTCATTATGATAATGTCACGATCAAAATTCTAATCTTTTCATTTTCTACTTGATTATGCCTGGAATATAATATAATGTTTATATCCACAGATAGCAATGGAATATGCAACTGCATGCCATAAACTCCTGTTACTGAGTTCATCATTGAATATTCTATTGTAATCTATTTTCAGTTGTAGGTAGTTTATCATTATACCATAATGCTCATGATTTTAGTTTGCTTTTAGAAAAGAAACTGGAGGCTCATGACCCTCTTAGACTATTCTTCATAGTGTAGATTCTTTTTACAATGCTCATTACCTTATCGCTTAAAGTTTGTCTCACCAATGATGTTTGGCCTAGAAAATGGAAAACATCTCCATCTGACTTTAAGGCTTTACATTTGGGGGGCACACCTGGTGATGCTCAAGGGCTACTCCTAGTTTTGTGCTCAGAAATTGCTCCTGGCTTGGGGGACCATATGGGATACTGGGGGATTGAACTGCGGTCCTTCCTAGGTTTGCACATGCAAGGCAGATGCCTTACCGCTTGCACCACTGCTCCAGCTCCCAGACTTTACGTTTTTTTAAGCGTTCTGACCCATTCCACCTGGGTCAGCTTTTCAATGGTAATGCATGATTGATCCTCAGTGTCTATGTGCGTGCATGAATGTATGTGTTGTCTAATGTCTGTCTGTAATATACATAATGTCTGCCTATGTTGTATATAACTCCTCCCTCCCCCCTTACCACTTACAAATCCTTTTATAGCCCTTCATTCTTTCACCCCAGACCTGTTATTTCCCCCCATTTAACCCTTTTTACCCTGAGAAGTTCTTAACTCCTTGGGAACAGGAACATTTCTCCCAATCCCAGTCAGCTGTCAACTAGCTCCCAAAGCCTGCCTTGCCTCAGCCTGAGAAGAAGCTACCATTGCTGCTGCTGTTGATTTACTCTCAGCCCACCTCTATTTTTGCCCACCTCCCTTCACTATGGACTGTTGCTGGCTACCAAATTCAGTTTCTAAGAAGCCCCCAGTTTGAGTACATCTCCTGATATGTGACTGCTAGGAGCCATTTTTCAGCCTCCTCAAGACCATGTCGCAGGCTGAAGCTGAGCTCTAGATTTACCCCTCCCAGACTATTTCAAAAGACTTAAAGGGGCATGTATATCTCCTTCAAATATTTCTTTAGATGTATTTCCTTAATAGGTATACTTCTTATTGTCTATGTTCTTATGTAGCAGCAGTTTTCCCCCATTCCTTTATTTGGATCTATTTAGTAAGAAATTTTAGTAGATAAGTCCCTCTTGTGCTCCAAGTTCTTATCAAGTAGGGATAGGAACACATAACTTTTATATTGCAGTGAGGCCTTATACCCTAAACACTTGTTATAGTGCCTAGTCTTAGGCTCCAGAAGATCAGAATTGGCCATTCACTGCTGAACGTTGGATCCCATCTATATAACCAGCATGGTTTTCTATACTAGCACCAAGGATCGGTCTTCTATGAATGATGGCCCTAATGTTGCCCTGGTATAGACTTGCTCCAGAATGGGTTCAGATGGCATCCTGACAACTTGGTAACAGCAACAATTTGCTTTTAGGGCAGGGTTCCCTGCATTGTCACCTAATGGTGAGATGAAATCAGAAGACACTCCATGTCACCCTGACTTCGACATAGGATCAATACAAAAACCAGGATCTCTAACGATAGAAACCTGACCACTATAACTGTGAGTGCGAAGAACTTTTACTGGGGCCACAGAGAAAGACTTTAGGGTTAAACAACTTAGAATGCCTGAAGTCTGTAGTTGGTCTTATGCCAGGATGCTTCATGGGTAAGATCTCCTTGTTTTTAGACCAAAGGTTTTTCCTCTCCCCCATATTTTGCCGTGCCTATGCAAAAAACAAACACACACCTTTTTTTATTGGATTTTTAAAATCTCCTATCTTTAAATTGGTAATCCTGCCTTTTTCATAGAACCTTGGGACATAGATTAGTTTATCACATATTCCCGCATATTTTTATAAAACTAAGAAGAAAGAATGGAAGAAAGGCTGGGGGACAGGGGCCAAGTGGTCTCAGATGCATTGGTGGGGAAATAAGGACAGGACTAAATATCCAAGCCAAAGTTAACAATAAGAGAATCTAGGGACCTAAACTTAAACATTCTAAACTTAAAGGGGCCTGTTATACTGGCAGGACAGGGGGCAAAGGGTGGTGGCATAGGATGTACTCTTAGGCCATTGGAGAAAGGAACTTGACATTAGTGATGAGAAGGATCCTGGCTTATTGTATATCTCAAATTCAACTATGAAGGATTCTTTTGATCATAATTGTTTCAATAAAATAAAATATTTAAAATATTCATAATAAATTAATCAAAAATACAATATTAAAAGACATTGTCCAATGAAACTGTTTTTAATTGAATGTCAATCTATTAATATAGTTTATTATACATATGTTTATTAAAATATATACATCATTAATTTACTTAATGTACTTTTGTGGGTGGTTGATTAAATCTAGAAATTGGCATTTAGTTAAATAAAATTTTTCTGTGATAATAAGGCTTTGTTAGAGTTTTTTCTGATTATGTTATAAATACAGTTATTTTCAGATCCTAATTGGGAAAAGCATAAGTTAGAATAAACTCAAAAAGAGCTTTGTCTCCATGAGTAAAATTGTGTTAGAAATGTACCTTCTCTGATAAAAGCCTGGGGTTTTCCAATTCATGGCATCTGCAGATGAAAATTGTTTATTACTGGAACCATTTAGAGTTCCACATCAATTCAATTCCTGTTTTTCATTTTATTCAATTACACAAGCCAAGAAATCTTGTCTGAAAGAAGAAATTAATGGGAATGAAGTGTTTTATTATAGACCTGTTGCTCAATTTTTTTATTTCCTCTTAGTTATGTGTCAAGATTCAGAGTAATTGCTCATCATAGTTACTTGAACTTTTCAATTCACCAACATGCCACTGAGTTCCCCAAATCCTGGAGTCAGGAAAGAAACAGAAACTAGCAGACAGAGAAACTGGTCGATCATGTCATCAGTCATTTGTTCTCTTAATTCTTTGTCAAATGCCATATGCAATGTTGTAGTTTATACCACTGTTTGCTGTTCAAGCCCCAGGTGAAAGCAGGTACTGAAAAGGGCCAAGATTGTGCCTTCAATGAATGCACATTCCTAGGCAGATTTTCTTTGCACACATCCAAACTGATTTCCTGGCACCTTTTCCTGCCCTCCGTTACTGGCTCATCTCCACACACCTCCAAATTCTGGCTCACTCCAGTTTGAGAACTGATGTTTCTTGAATGTGAATGATATTTCGCAGACCCAGTTGTCACAGCTGCAGGCAGCTGAAAGCTGTTTAGAAGCACCAGGTACAAGAGGCAATCGGGTTGACTGTTAAGCAAGTGTGAACCAAACCCTGGAGTCATGGTGAGTACAGAGCTCACTGTGAGGCTGTGTGTGTGTGTGTGTGTGTGCGCGCGCACGCGCGTGAGTGCATATGTGTGTGTGTGTGTGTGTGTGTGTGTGAGAGAGAGAGAGAGAGAGAGAGAGAGAGAGAGAGAGAGAGAGATCAGAATTGAAACTGGCTCAGGGATCATAGGAGGCAGAGGAATAACTGTGCTGCTAAGCATTGAACCCAGGTCTGCAATATGCAAGGCAAACAGCTTCTCCACTATACTATTTCTCTGGCCCCTCCACATTTAATTTCAAAGGGAGTTTATTTCATTTAATACATGAGCTGACCCCATTGGCCAGTAAGGATCAGCTTTCTCCTCCTTCTGGTGCATTTAGGGACGGAGGATGCTGCCCCCAACTCATGACCAGAAAAGAACAGGTCCCAAGTTGAACACCAGAGACATTTCTAAGGAGGCTTATATCGAACTAGCAGAGAAACTGGGATATCTGAGGCTAAAGGTAGGTGATGCACTGGGGAGAGGATAAGCATGAACACTGGGGCTTTGGAATGACCCTTGAGCAAAAGTGTTGATAAGTATTATCTCTTTTTTTTTTTTTTTTTTTTTTGTGATTCTGGCAAAATATTTGCCTTTTTTTTTTAATTTCTTTTTTTATTTTAATTATGACAACAAAGATGTAAAGAAGAGGACATGTTAAAGTTACAGTGGAAGCCCAATCACCCATAAACAGAATTCTCGGTAGTCCCATCGATATCCCAGCCTTGAACTTTCAGCCAAAGAGCATTAATAAAAACAAAACTGAACCCATGTACAATACAATTCCTTGTCCCTCAAATCCCCAGTTGTAGTACATACTATTTCTTAGCAGCACACAATATAATCTAAAGACATTATACTTATGTAGCTCCTTACACATTGAGGGCAAAGCACATTTCTCTAGTTCCATGTACATACAAACTAGTTTAAGTTAACCTCGAAAGTTTTAGTGGCTTGTTTTTCTTAAGAATTAGAGTCAAGGGAACATAGTAAAAAATGGTATTAATGTGGCATTTGTTTGCATAGGCCCATCAAAACATAAGGGACATGGAAAGACAAATTATGGTCTAAATACAAGGAGACCCTAACCCTGAAGTTTCCTGGCACAGGACTGACTCTAGGCTCCAGGCGAATTAGTTTGTCCAATTCGAGTCATCGTCGGTAGTGGCGATACACCTCCATTCCTCACATAGTCTCTGTTGTTGGTATCATGCTTCTGTATTAAAGATCCTGGAGTCTGCATATCCCATATTGCAGTCAGGATGGTGCATAGCTTCCTCTCGTTTCACCTCACACTTAAGGGGCACTAGAGAGAACCATGTCCTATAGAGCAGGTCATTGATGTTGTCAAGTCTTCTCAGTGTAAATGGAAGTCTCTTTTTAGGGGGTCAATGACAGACCCTTGATAGTGTCTTTCCTGGTAGAAGACTGCTTCCAGCTGTTGCTGTAAAAGACCTTGGATGTTTCGTAGATAGCTTGCCTGGTTCCGGCGTGAATGGAGGATGCCCATTCTTCTGATGCCTGTGCCAGATCATTATATCAATGTTCAGGGTGTAAGGTACATTGTACTGAGATTTATTAGATAAGAACTTATCTGTATGTATGGTGTTTTCCCATTTTAATGTGTCTATGCAAACAAGGATCAATGCCATGGGGTGTTATTGGTGCATCTGGAGGCAATAGGAAGAAGACCAGCAATTTCCATGACATAGTTCAATCATAGGCATCAAACTGAGGGACAGTTCCACCAACAATCCTTACTGTACAGCTTACAAAGAATAGACAAGATGAAAAGTGAATAGAAAGATCATGGTAGAAGAATATATAGAGAGTTACATCAGTTAAAGAAAATACCCATTAAAAATTCAAAAGATATATGTGTTCAATTTGTGTCCTTCTAAATAGTTCTCTGATTTGTTAGATATACTGTATGTCTTAGGTCAGAGATTAGAACTATGTGTTACTGAAGTTAAGAAGGGTAAATCTGGGGTAGTGATGGTTGGAAGGAGCAAATATTCGCGGGGGGGTGCTAGCCCCCGCACGGTTTGCAAAATGTAGACTGGTATGAAATTACCAGTGACAGACTGAGTATAGCTGAGCAGCTATCTGTCACCCACCAGATCGAACTCTACCCCCTAAGCCCCACCCTAGGCCAGTGTCCCGGCCCGGCCTGGGAGTGGGGAAAACCCAGGGTGCCCCGTCAGCTCCTCCCAGAAACCCACCTGGAGATCCGGAGGAATGGGGGAGAGGGAGGTCGGGTGACCCAAGTCCGGGCCCCCCTGACCCTAGGCCGGACAAAAAGGCCGCTGGCCCGTGGGGGGCCTGCCAGCTGCCCGTCCGGGCCGGCTGAAAATCCTGCTCCGGGAAGGGAGAGAAACCCTCCCAAGCCCGAAGCTCAGGGACTGGAGCCCCACCCTAGGCCAGTGTCCCGGCCCGGCCTGGGAGTGGGGAAAACCCAGGGTGCCCCGTCAGCTCCTCCCAGAAACCCACCTGGAGATCCGGAGGAATGGGGGAGAGGGAGGTCGGGTGACCCAAGTCCGGGCCCCCCTGACCCTAGGCTGGACAAAAAGGCCGCTGGCCCATGGGGGGCCTGCCAGCTGCCCGACCGGGCCGGCTGAAAATCCTGCTCCGGGAAGGGAGAGAAACCCTCCCAAGCCCGAAGCTCAGGGACTGGAGCCCCACCCTAGGCCAGTGTCCCGGCCCGGCCTGGGAGTGGGGAAAAGTATTATCTCTTTTAACTAGAACTCTCATAGGGAGAGGGGATGGCCTGGATTAGGAATCACTGATCATGGAAGTTCGTGCCCCTCTTTGTGCTTTCCTTCCCCATCTCTGGTATGATGATGTTTCTGAAACTTTCAGCTCAAGGAGAATCCCTGTAAAGATTTCTCTATGGGATCTACCTGGAACAAATAGCTTCATAGGGTTTCTGCCTACCAGGAAGTTCTGGACAGCATTACAGAGGGGATCCAACAAACATATATGTTTGAGAAATCATTCAGTCAATTGACAGGTAAACTTTTTTTAAAAAGTTTTTAAAAGCCGGCTATGTGCTCAGAAATCACTCCTGGCTTGGGGGACCATATGGGACGCGAGAGATCAAACCGATGAGGTCCGTCCTAGGTTAGTGCATGCAAGGCAGACACCTTACTGCTTGCAGCACCGCTCTGGCCCCGAGGTATTTCCTTTAAAAAAAAAAAGTGTACCAATGCAGTACTGGTGTATGCTGGGACATTCACTGGTAATTTTTTTCCTCATTGATCTCCATTTTAAAAACTGCGCGGGGGCGCTATATATTGAAAAGAAAAATGAGAGTATGGACTCTCAGGCTGGGAAGAGACCAGTACTCTTTTTCTACTTGTTTACTCTCAGCAGCCTCTTGGCCTCTTTCTTCCTTCGTTGTGTAATTGTGGTTGCTACCATACTAGGTTTCTGATTAGTTCTCACTCAAATGCATTTCCCTACAATGGAACTGTGGGGAATCATTTTGCAGACTCCAGAAGGCTAAATCACAGACCACAGGGGTGTCCAGGATTCAGCACCCTCCTCCCGACTATCTCTAATGACATAAAAGAGACATGCATATCTCCTTTGAATATTGTAGATATATTCCCTCAATCGCTATAGCTATTATTGAATATCCTCTTAAATGGTGATAATTGTGTCCACTGTCTTATGTCAGATTGTTTTTTTCCCCACTTTTTATCTTTTTTTCTCTTTGTGACCTGTTCAATAAGGAATTTTGGTGAAAGACTCTCTCAGTTTAATGCTTATATTTGAACTAAGTCATGAGGATTGCTGGACTTGTTCTTGCTAACGCCACTTGGCATTATTCCTTGTTTACATAGGCACATTAAAATGGAAAATACTATACATACAAATAAGTTCTTATCTAATAGAGATAAGAACACACAAATCTTGTAGTGCAATGGGGCCTTACACCCTGAACATTGACATAATGACCTGGCACAGGCCTCAGAAGAATGGGCATTCTCCATTCACCCCGGAACCAGGGTGAATGAAACATCCAAAGTTGTCTATTACATCACCTGGAAGCAATCCTCTACCAGGGAAGACCATACCGCTGCTCAGACATCGATCTACTTAAAAGAGTCTTTCCTTAACACTGAGAAGACTTAACAACAACAATGACCTGCTTTTTGAACAGGGCTTTCAGCATTGCACTTTAATTGTGAGTGGAAATTAGAGGATGCTCCACACCATCCTGACTTCAATGTAGGATATACAGATTCCAGGATCTTCAATACAGAAACATGATACCAACAACAGAGACTGTGTGAAAAATAAAACTAGTGGCACTACAGACAATGACCTAGGTTGGACAAACTAGTTTGCATGGAGCTTAGAGTTGGTCTTATGCCAGGAAACTTCAGGGGTAGGGTCTCCTTGTATTTAGGCCAAGGCTTTTCCTTCCCATGTCCCCCAAATTTTGGTGGGCCTATGCAAATGATAATTGCCACTCTAACACTGTTTTTACTGAGCTCCTTTGACTCTAAACCTTAAAAAACAAAAACCCACTTAAACTTTTGAGATTAACTTAACTAATATGCACGTGCATGGAAATATAAAAAACTACTATGCCTTCAAGTTTAAGGAGTTATATAAATTTTATGGCTTTAGATTGCTTGGTGTACCACTAAGAAATGTCATAATGTATACAATCTGGGGTCTTGAGGGACAAAGTAATTGTACATGGATTCGGTTTTATTTTTCTTAATGTTCTTTAACTGTAAGATCAAAATTAAGGTGTCAGCAGGGGGATTTCTTCTGAGAACTCTGTTTTTGGGTGATTGCCCTATCACTGTAACTTTACCTTGTCCTCTTTCTTTGCATCATTGCTCACATAATTAAAAATAAATAAGACCAACTACAGGCTCCGAGTACGTTAGTTGTCGAACCCCAAGGTCTTTATGATCCCAGGACAAGTTCTGCTTGGTGGCGATTGATGTACTCAGTCTTCTGTAATTAGAGATCTTGATTTTTGCACAGATCCTAGGATGATTAGTTGGTGAAACAGTTTTAGTTCCTTAATTTTATTATGTATAAAATAACTCTTTAATTTCTTGTCCACAGGAGTTCTTAGAGATATAGGTTGGATGCTTTAATTTAGTATTTCAGAGCTCTATCATATTAAACTCCAATTACAGTCTTCATTATGACAAGGTCTTGACAAAGTACTCCAATTTATTCATGTCCTTTTGATTACGTTTCCTATTAAATCAATGTCCACAGAGACCACCTAAATAGTTAACTGCATATCATAAACTTTTGTTATGGGCACTGTTCATTGAGTATGTTTCTGCAAGTTACTATTATCTCTTTTTCCAATTCAAGCTACATTATTATTATTATTATTATTGTTATTAGTAGTAGTAGTAGTAGTAGTATATAATGCCCATGCTGTCATTTTTCTTTCAGGACAGGAACCTTGATGCACAAGACATGGTAGACAATACTACATGGAGTAGACTCCTCTTATAGTGCTCATTACCATATTGCTTAGTACTCTAGACATAAAAACTATGTTTATCCTAAAATGATTCATGCACAAAATAACCCCAAAAGTTTTATTTCGCAAAGTTTACCTCCACCATTGGTGAAGTGCCTAGAAATTGGGATACTTTTCTTCCCAATGTGCAGGCCCCATTTTGTTTTTAAGTGCTATGACCCATCCCCTAAGGGTCAGGCCTCCAACTACAACCTACAAATAGGTTTCCAATGTCTGTCTATAAGTGGGTGTGAGTGGGTAGGTGGTAGACTCCTCTATGTTTGTCTAATCTGTATTGTACACAATTTCTGCCTAATTGTATATAGTCCCTATTATCCCTCCTCTCCCCCTCCCCCATTCACCACCTTAAAAAATCTCTTCTGGGGCCAGAGAGGTGGCACTAGAGGTAAGGTGTCTGCCTTGCAAGTACTAGCCAAGGAAGGACTGAGGTTCCATCCCCCGGCGTCCCATATGGTCCCCCCAAGCCAGGAACGATTTCTGAGCGCTTAGCCAGGAGTAATCCCTGAGCATCAAACGGGTGTGGCCCCCCCAAAAAAAACTCTTCTATCCTCTCACCCCCTCAACCCTGATCCATTTTTCTCCCTATTTAATCCTCTTTACCCTCAGCTCTTTACAACTCAGGAACCAGGGCCTTCCCCCTGCCCCTGGCTCCCAAAGTTAAAGCACACCCTCCCAACCATACCCTCCAATTTCCCATCTTTCACCCAGGCAAGAAGCTGCAGTCACTACACCGGCTGACTCATTCTATGAGGCCCTTTTTCTTCCCACCTCCCCTCTATATGTACTGTAGCTTGCTCCCAGCTCCAGCTTCAGAGGGGCCCCAGCTAAAAGACAAAACATGATCCATGACTGCTGCAAACCATTTCTCAAACTCCACAAGACTCTGATGTAGGAGAAAAATGTGCCCTGGATCTTATCCCCCCAAGACTATCTCAAACTTAATGGGGATGTCCATATTTTCTTTGTTTCTGTAGATGCATTTCCTTAATAGTTATAACTCTGAGTGATTATTTCCATATGTAGAGGTACTCTCCTCATTCGTGTGTGTGTGTGTGTGTGTGTGTGTGTATGTGTGTGTGCATGCGTGCACGCACTTGTTCTGGTTCTACTTAGTAGGGAAAAAAACCTCAGGTCAAAACCAGGACACAGAGACTTGTACAGCATGTTATTTTTATCCCCAAATGCATCAATTATAATATAATATAATATAAAATATAATATAATAATATAATAATATAATATAATATAATAAATATAATATAATACATATAATATAATATAATAATATAACATAACATAATAGGCATCATTCCTTTTTGCATAGACACACTAAAACAAGGAAATGTTATTTATATCTTATAGGGATCTTATCTAATAGGAATAAGAACCCATAAATTGGGCTGGGGAGAAAGCACAGGGTCTGCCTTGCATGCAGCAGACCTGGGACAGACGTGGGTTCAATTCCTAGCATCCCATATGGTCCCCTGAGCTTGCCAGGAGCAGTTTCTGAGTGCAGAGTCAGGAATAACCCCAGATTGCCACTGGTTGTGACCCAAATACAAAACAAAACAAAACAAAAAAGGACCCATAAATTTTATAATACAGGGACGCTTTCCACCCTGAACATTTGTCAGGGGACTTGACTTAGACCTCAATTGATAGCTCATTAACTGTCCAACCCTAAACCCCAGATTCCAACCTTAGAACTGGCACAGTTCCCTGCACCAGCACCAAGAACCAAACTCCCCCCGGAAAAGGCCCTAATACTGTCCTAACACCAACTTGCTCCAGGGTAGGTTCATATGATACCCTAATGACATGGATTTTCACCCACAGAGAAGGGCTGTTTTGGGCAGCAAACCAGTCTGATAAAAGACCACAAAAATAATTGGAATTATTTGTGGGATATTAAAAAATCTATTATGGTAATTGTTAGGATCTAGGATTTAGAATTAATTGTAAGGATATTAGGATCTAAGATTTAGAATTAACTATAACATAAATGTTGATGTTAGAATATGGTGTGCCTTTAGAGATAGCATTGCTTGGATCTGTACTCTGCTTGCTTAAGAAAGTTAGCTGCTATAAATCTGGTTTTGCTGTGAACCTAAGTGAGCCATGTTAGGTTGCAATTTTAAGGTATAAAGACTAGGCCCAGAACAGCCAGTTCCTGGAATAAGACCCTAGGGGTAAATGCCAGGAAATACATTCATATAAGGCTAAACAGCAGCTAATAGATGGTCAGATGACAACCTCACCCTGAATCTGCAGCAACAGATAGCCAGATGACAATACACCCTAGATCAAGGATTCACAACCCACCCAGCCATCTGCTGGTGCTACATTTAAACTACATCCAATTCTAGCCCAATCTTTTGATAAAGACCAATACTTTTAAAAAGATCAATACCCAGAGGTGGGAATTCCCTGGACTGAGCCCTAGGTACCCTTTAAATTTGGCCTCTGAGCTATTCTTGGGGTTCTCATTTCTTTTTGGGGGGAGGCCCTCATTTCTTAAGAGATGTTGGATCCCAGCATGCTAGAATAAACTCCCTTGCATTTACATTACTGCCTGTCTCCCTGTTGGTCTTTTGGGTGGTGGATCATGAGTTCCAGTAATACCATCCAGAGACAATAGAGATGAGGGCTAGGAGGACTGGTTCATGTTAGGAAACTTCTCACAAAGAGAAGGGGAGTACAGGTAGGGAAGAGAAGGGACCACTAAGACAATGAGAGTTGGAAATGATCACCCTGGACAAGATCTGGGTGCTGAAAGGAGAAAAAGGGATATACATGACACCACTTCAATAATAATACTGCAAATCACAGTATCTAAAGAAATGGAAAAGAGAGAGAGAAGCTACTAGTGCCTTCTGTATATATGGAAAGTGCCCTCGCCACTGCACTACCATTCCAACCCTCAGGGGCATCCTTCTTTCTACTGTTACCTCCCATCCCAGCCATTCCATTATCTATATTGACTCAGAACTTTGCATCTGGCCAGATATAAAACAATCCATTAAATGAACTAGTTTACCTGACACTTTCCCTTCTATTTCTATTTCCTTTCATGGTTATAGCTGGGGCAATTCTGGGGGGTGTTAGCTGCTCATGTGTGGGTCTGGGGAGCTGGGCTACTACCTCCCTTCTGACCCCACATACAAAATCCATTTCCCATTCTGCTTGCTTTCCTCCCCTTGGATCCAGTGCCATCAGATTGTGTTTTAATGAGAGTACATGACCTTGGGCAGACTTTAAGAGGTGTCCGTGTTACTCCGTGTTCTGGTTATGAAAATCTTGGGCTATCCCAGTGCTTCTCAATTTTTTTGTCATGCTCCACTAAGAAGAAGAAAACATTTTTAGCGCCCCCCCCCCGCGCGATTGTAAATAGTATCTTTATTTAAAAAAAAAAACTTTAACCTGCAAAACAAAAATCCATATAATAATTTGAGTTGATTTTTTTAATCAGAGGTGATGTCTGGATTAATGGCTACAATGAGCACGTTTTTCAATGCATAGCTTTTCGAAGTGGGGTTTGAAGCAAGACACAGCAACTCTCCGCTTCGGAGACATACAGAGACATAAACTTTAGCTTGTTATGACAGCGCATGCCCAGGTCAAATGTGCCCCCCTTTACAGAGCCTCACACCCCCTGGGGGGCGCGCCCCACTCTTTAAGAACCACTGGGATATACTGAAGTTTCCAACTGGAGAAAAAGAGTCAGCGAAGACTTGGAAAGACAAATCTCAATCTGGCTGGAGGCTGTGTCTTCTCTATTCCCAAATTCCTCCCCAGAGCAGCTGTTTGTTAGCAGGAAAGTCTGAAATTCTCAGAAGATGGGTCTCTCTAAGGGGTGGGATGAAGCAGGATGTGCCAGCACCCCAGCACATGATGCCATGGGGGTCTCTTCCAAAGCGCAGCTGGGATAATGGAAAAGAATGTCTTGTTATTGTTAATGAGATGTTTCTTCTCTTTCACCCCTCATAATGCCAAATGAATTCTGGCAATGTTCCCCAGAATTTACAAATCCAAAAGCTGTCACATATCACTCTGCAGTTCAGGAAAATTTCTAGCAACAAAATCTCACCAGGAGCCGTTTTCAAAATGTCAAGCAGATGGGTTGTTTCTGTCTCAGGGAATGTTCCTGGATTTGAAGTTCAAGGCTCCTTTTTCCCAGGCTGAGAAATCAGCACTTGTTATTGTTGGTTCGTTTCAACAATTCTTTTTCTCCAGATAAGACCAGTGCTCTTTCCCCTGCTTTTTAGTGCTCATCTTTACCCAAAAATGGGATCATTTTTGGTGTGAAGATGCATGTTGCTACCAATTTAGGAAATAGAACAAAAATCTGCCTGTTGAGAGAGGCTGGGGTCCAAAGCAAAGCGCACTCCTAGAAATATCTGATAAATGAAATGTTAATATGACATGTATGGACATTTTCTGGGGCTGGAGCGATAGCACAGTGGAGAGGACATTTGCCTTACATGAGGCTGACCTCATGTAAGGACCCAATTGGTCCCCTAAGCCTGCCAGGAGTAATTTCTGAGTACAGAGTCAGGAATAATGCCTAAGTGCCACTGGTGTGATCAAAAACATTTCTGGGAGGTTTGAGGCATTGAGGACATTTTAAAAAACCATTCCAAAGGGCATGCTTACAACAAGAAGCTATTTGGCCTTAATAAAATCAAACATACATCTTGGACTAACACTGGACTATTTCCTTGGACTAAGTGACTGACCAGACAAGTCTTTACTAATGTTGTTTACTAATGTTTACTAATGTTGTTGAATATCAGTTCTGTCCTTTACACATAGGCACTCCCCAACTTAGGCCAGGTATCTTGGTGGGAGGAGGACACAGCTCCTAGTGGCAGTCCCACTGAAGCACTGCCAGAAGTCATTACTGAGTGCAGAGACAGGAGCACTGAAAAAGGAAGTCCTCATCCAGGTCATGTCCTCTCTCAAGGCCCTGTCACCTATGCCCAGTCAGAGAGAAGGGATCTCATCTATATGCATATGGCCATGAGTAGAGCCTAAGGAAAATAGGGAGGCTCAGGAACAGGTTACAGAGCAGCAAGGCCCAACAAGAGGACTCGGAGGATTGACTACAGATTCCAGACCAGGAAAGTTTGTGCTGGACAGAGGGACAAGATCAAGTCATTACACTCTGGTGACAGTAAACAGTGAGAGACATAAAGTTGTATACTAGACTGGACACTGGGGAACACAACAAGTGACACTGTAAAAAAGTGAGGGTGGGATTTGGACCTGTCTCCTTGAACTGTACAATGACTTCTCACTTCTTACATATCTATGTCTTGTGTGCAAATTTTCCATTCACTTGGAGTTAGAACCCACAAGTAACTCAGGAGTAAACCTACTTTCTGTCAGTAGTGTCAGTGACAGAGTCCTTCTCAACCCTGCCAAAATTTCTGCTTTCAATATGAATCCTGAAAGTCGCATACAGACGAAGTGACCTCCTTCCAGACGCATCGTTCTGGAACCTACTGAGCGGCCATTTTGTGGCGAGTGTGGCCCTGAGTGGTCTTGAGAGTCTGGGCTAGTCTGACCTGATGATTCCTGACTCTGTAACTGATAGAGACCAAAATATTATCAGATGATGGGTGGACAAGTACCCAATAAAAAATTGTAGAGAAGAAACACCGCCTTAGATAAATTGAAAGGAAAAATGAAAAGCAGTTCTGGTCCCATCAACCAACAAATTGCCACTGAGTCAAGGAACAAAAACCTTCATACTGAGTCAAGTTTGCTTCATATTTGTGATTGACACTCATTTCCTTTTCTCTGGCCTTTGTGTCCACACCACGTCTTGTTCTCTCACTGGTTTGTTTCTGGTGTACACTGAGTTATTTTCTTAACATTTCCAGTTGATCAGGATCAGAAGGGAGGTGGAGAGCTTTGTCATGAGAGTCTTGGCTGGGATTTGATCAAGTGGAGATCATCAAGGAAGTTTGAGGACAATGGGATTATTGAGTGATAGGGCAGATATGTCAACATGCCCCCTCACCAGGAACACAGGCTGTAGGGTTCTCAGTCCAAATTTTGTCCTGTATAGCACAGTCTCTCTCTATCTCTCTCTCTCGCTCTCTCTCTCACTCTCTCTCTTTCTCTCTCTCTCACACACACACACACACACACATACACACACATATATGCACACATATGCTGGTGTCTTTCTCAAAGTCTACAAATACCCCCAAGGTCCCCTATTTGGGTGGTGGAACAATGAGAAGGAAACTCTGGAGGGTCTCTAGCCCTTTCCCATTCTTCAAGTTCCAGGCCCAAGCAACAGTCACCCTGGATTGTAGTCACCTGAGACTGCAGTCACCAGAGATTTCGGTCACCTATAGAATACAATTGTATAGATCCTGGGTCCCCTGGTCATGCTATTACTAATGGCATTAAGTCTGCACATGGAAATACTTGTTCCCACTTTCATGTTGAGCCACTGTTTTCCTCAATTAGGAATTGTGTTCTCTAGAGTGAGAGCAACATTAAAATGGAGGTGGATGTTGCCCGTTCATTAACAATAGTGCAAACCACAATGTCAAAAAGAGTTTTTAAAAATGAGGAGAAGTGCTGAAGAGATAGCACAGCCGTGGGGCATTTGCCTTGCAAATGGCTGACCCGGGAGGGACCCCGTTTGATTCCCGGCATCCAATATGGTCCCCAAGCCTGCCAGTGGCAATTTCTGAGTACAGAGCCAGGAGTAACCCCTGACCTTTGAGTGTGGCTCAACAGCCAATCAATCAATCAATCAATAAAGTTTTTTTTTTAAGAAAAGGAGAGATAGAAGTAAAATGTCTGTACCATAGGCAGGCAGGGGGTAGAGTAGGAGCAAAACTGGGGCATTGGTGAAGCCAAATGTGCACTGATGAAGTGTGATATACATTGTATAACTGAAACTCAACCATGAGTAATTTTTGTAACCATGGAGCTTAAATCAAGTAATTATTTTTAAAAAATTCAAAAAACAAAAACCTGTAAGAGTTCATCTTTTCTTATAGCTGCATAGTATTTCTTTGTGCATCTAAACTACAGCTTCATTCATTCATTTGTGGTGGACATTTCAATTATCTCTATAGCCTAGCTATTATAGCTAATGCTACTGTGAACACTAACATCACATATCTTTCTCCAGTTAATGTTTTTAAAGTGTTTTAAGGTACGAGGCCAAAAATGGAATGACTGAGTCATATGGAAGCTCTCTTCTTTGTTTTATTTTTTAGGAATCTTGTCGCTATTTTTTAAAGAAACTGAGCTAGATGACGTTCCCACCAATAGTAAGTAAGGGTTACTTTTCACCCCATCTCTGCCAGCACCACTGGTTTTCAGTCTTTCTGGTATATGCCATTTTCACTGCATGGAATGATACTTTTGGGTTTGCATTTCCCTGAAAAATATGTGAAGATGAATTTTTTTTAATGCAAGTGGAGGGAACGGAGCAATAACACAGCAGTAGGGTATTTGCTTTGCACACGCTGACCCAGGACATACCTGGGTTCAATCCCAGCATTCCATATGGTCCCCCAAGCCAGGAGCGATTTCTGAGCACATAGCCAAGAATAACTCCTGAGCATCACCAGACCCCTCCAAAAAAAACATGCAAGTGGATCCCAAAAAAGACCTTTGGGGAACTTAAAGGAACTGAGGCTAAAACCCCATCCAACAAACCTCAACTAAAAGAGAAGATAGAGCACATGACTTAGTCTCCTGAGCCCTGTCAGGGGTAATTCCTGGGCATAAAGTCAAGCAGGACCCCTACTCCATTCTCCACCACAGAAAAAGGACTGCAGCAATATCCAAGATTTGTCAAGAGTAAGTCCTGTGGGAGCCAAAGTGATAGCACAATGGGTAGGGCATTTGGTTCAGTTGTCAGCATCCCATGTGGTCCTGTGCCTGCCAGGAGTGATTTCTGAGAATTGAGCCAGGAGTATTTACCCCTGAGCATCACCAGGCATGCCCCTCTCCAAGAGAGTAAGCCCTGAGCACTACTGGTATGGTCCCAAATCAAAAAAGTTGAAAAGTAGATAACAATAATGAACTCAAATGCTGCTTCACTAGAGCCCCTTTCTCATTGGCCAAGCTTCATCCATTATTATGTGAAGAGCTTCACCAGTGCTCTGTGATGCCACAGAGGCTGAGATGAGAAACATATGGAGGCACAACCACAAGACACTTGGAGTGAGAAGTCTGCACAACTAAAACCCCAGAGAAGGAAGACATGGGGACTTAGGGTTCTGCACTCGGAAGTTGCTCCTGGCAGGCACAGGGAACCATTTGAGATGCCGAGATTTGAACCACCATCTGTTTGAATCAGTTGAATGCAAGGTAAATGCCTTACCGCTGTGCTATCCCTCTAGCCCTGGAATCAGGACTTCTAAGAACACAGGCTCACCTAGAGTCCTGCCAAGCAGGCGTGTATGTCATCAGGAAAGTAGGAATTGTGGAGACAGTGACATAGAACTGCGGCAACATGGGGCTGTGCGATGTGAGGCCACACTCAGCTGGATCTTGGAGCTGCCATGTTGGAAGGAAGACCCATGCAGCTGTGGCCCACCCACCCCAGAAGGGCCTGGGGATAGCAGTGACTTCGAACTCCAGCACAGGCCCCATTCCTCTTGGCCTGGTTTTCTTTCTGAGGTGCCCAACACAGAGCAGGGATGAGCATTCACCACTGTGCCTGCCAAACCTTGCCCCATTGTCTGTGGTCCAAGGGAAGCAAATGGCTTTGCCTTCCGCTGCTCGTCTTCAGTCAATCTGTCATTTCTTAAATTAGATTTTGACTGAAGTTGAGCTAAAATACTCAACTAGGTTAGTTTGCCATAGGACATAAATAATTTCAAAATTTACAAAACTCTGAAGCAAGTCTGTTCGAATGATGCTTTTCACTTACAAGTGAGTACCAAGTGTTTCTTTGAAAATTTTGTTTTTCATTGAATAGTTTATAAGTAGATCTGTATTTCTTTCTTTCTTTTTTTTTGTATTTCTTTTTTTAATGTTTGAACCATACCCCACAGTGCTCAGGGCTCAATCATTGCTCTGTGTTCAGGGATCACTCTTAGTAGGCTCAGAGGATCTAACCCAGGTTTGGTGCACACAAACCAGGTAACCTGCCCTCTATACTATCTCTCTGGACCTGGCACATCAGTATTTTTATTATAAAAAAGCAAAGTATTGACACTCCCAGGATATTTCTAAGGACTCATTTAAAAAGAAGCTAAGAAAGCATTTCCCCAGAATGCACAATGTAAAGCTTTGTGCAATTTAACTTTGCTCCTTTGAGATAGAGATAAAAACACTGAAAAGCAGCATGAATGAGAGCAATAGCCAATACCACATGAGACCAACATTCTGCACAATCACAGACTGACTCAGTTTCCCACTCCTCAAACACATGCTAAAGCCTTCATAATAGCTAGAGAAATGCAGTTAGCGTGCTGCAGAACATCAGTTACATGACTGTTGGAAATGCTTGCAGATTTGGACCTGACAGAAACAGCCAAAGAAAGCCAGATATTCAGGGGTAATTTACAAGCATACTATATTAGGCTTAGTGGGCAGTTCGCAGATGGAAGGAGACTGACTAAAGGAAAACATTGTCAAAAGTGAAATCATCCACGTGGATATTGTGGAGGCGGAAATAGTGAAATCAGATGGTTCCCCTTTGGTGAAAGGACTTTCCCACAGAACGACCCTCTCCAGATTTCAGATTCATGGTTCCTGGAAGTAGAAAGTGGTGAAATGGGATAGAAAGCAGCTGGTGAAGAAGAGAAGCATGAGGTGAAGGGTGCGTGTGTCGCTGATTATGTCAGTACCCTGGGCTTGCGCGTCAAGGGCCAGAGAAGCCAACAGTGAAATCAGAGATGGTGAAGAACCCGGTGAGCTGAGGTGACTAGGGAAGGGTCAGCACAGCTGCCAGCTCACTTTTAAAAAGGACGAACCAAATTCATTCCTCGAACATAGGTAACCTTTCTGGACCAAATAAAGAGCCACACCTAGGAAAGAATAGACAAGAAGGATGTGGAGGTAATAAAAGGAGATAAGAGGGGCTGGAGCAGTAGCCTAGCAGGTGTTTGCCTTGCATGTGGGCAAACCAGGTTTGATCCTTGGCATCCCATATAGTCCTCTGAGCCTGTCAGGAATAATTTCTGAGCACAGTGGCCTCAGCACACACCCGAGTGCTGCCAGATGTCACCAAAAAATAAAAAGAGAGAAATCTCCAAAATTGTAAGTAAAAAATGTAAATTGATATATTCATTATACTCTAACTTTTAGAATAGTTCTTGTTTTAACCCAACTCCTATAAAGGGGACTAGGGTTGTAGCTCAGTGGTACAGTACTTGCCTTGCATGTACTTCCATGCCGTTTGCAGCCCTCTGTACAACATTTTGTGGCCCAGCTCTAGAGGAATCTTTTTTTGTTTTATTTTGTTTTAGTTTTTTGGGTCACACCTCCCAATGTTCAAGGCTTACTACTGACTTTGCACTCAAGGATCACCCCAACTTTGCCTCCTGGGGCCCCCAGATAAATTGAGTTTGAGACCCCTTGGTTAGAGCCTCATGAAAACAAAAGCACCATCACACAAGGAAGAAACTGGCCAGTGATCAGAGAGATGGCTCAAAGGGAAATTGGTGAGTCTCACAACAAAGCAAAGAAAAACAAATCTGGTGCGTGAGTGCTTGGCACAGGAGAATGTGTTCAATAGCAGGACCATTTTTATGGTTGAATCATGAAGGACCAGCTTTCAGGAACAAACAGCATTCTTCCCATATCCTTTCCCAGGCTTCTGAGTTTCCAAGGGAGTAGTTGAAGTCACTGATGTAACTATCCAATATCTCAAGCAGAGGAGCATCAAGTTTGCATTTATTCATTCACCCCTAAACTACCTCCAATCCTCACTGCTGGTCTCTAAGATCCCAGGATTGCCAACAGGCAACTTTGTCTAACGAGGGCACCGTTTTATTTATACTCTTCTGGAGTATATTTAGTCTTCCTTATTTTGGTTGTTCTTGTTTTGGGGCTACTTCTGGTGGTGCTCAAGAGTTATTCCTGGCAGGCATGGGATTGAACCTGAGTTCAAATACCCTACCTGCTATATTATCACTATAAATTACCCCAAGACTTCTATCTTTTTGACAATGTAATTCTTCTACTTTTTTTCTTTTTTTTTTTTGTTTTTGTTTTTGTTTTTGTTTTGAAGTTGGACTACATCTAATCTCTGACTCTGCATTCAGGGATCAGTCTTGACAGCTTGGAGGAACAGGTATAAGTCCTGAGCACTGTGAGGTGTAGTTCCAAAACCCAAACCACTCAAAAATATATGAAGTCTTATACTCTTATATTTGAGAATATCACAGACTCAACCCAGGTCCTGGCTAGACCCTTTTTCCAGTAGCCCAAAGCCCACCTGATTGACAGTGAGCACAGGAGGCTGAGCCCTGTGACAAGAGGTGCAGAAAGCAGAGAAAGAAAGAAAGTGAGGGGAGGGCAGAGAGACAGAGAGACAGAGACAGAGAGAGATCTAGTGCTTTCCATAGGACAATAGCTCCTTCCTAAATGGACTTTTCATTCTGGGAGAAAAATGAGCTGGCAAGAAAAAGCTTGGCCATCTGACTTATTTTTTAAAAGAGCTTGGAACCCAGCCCCTCCTAGGACAAGTTATCCCCCTCTTCTCTTTTTCCCAAGTCTGGCTAAAACTCCTAGGCTTGCTCCCTGAGCACTTGGCGGGGAGCAAGACTCAGACTTGTGTTTTACTCTAACCTGCAGTGTGGCAAGCTGTGAAAACTGCCTTGTGGAAGTTCCAGTCATGTGCGCGCGCACACACACACACACACACACACACACACACACACACACACACACAGCCTTGCCAGCAACAGCAGGAAGAGGGAGCAGTTGGCACTGGTTCCTGGAGGGGCCTCCTTGTCAAGGAGGCAGATAGTGACCAGGCCAAGAGTCCACTGAGCAGAGGTGATGTCCAGCCTAGCAAGATTCACGGTTCACACCAGCTCACCTGTGCCATACTGTGGCTCTGAATGGCCTGAAATGGGCCCGAATGGCACATGACCAGGTGGCCATGATAATAAAGAAAAATGAGATAGAGACATTTAGGGTATGAGAGATGAGTATCTTGATACCCACTTGCATGCCATGAACCACCAGGGTGAAGGGATGAATTTCTAATAAGTTCCCCTGGATTTGGTGCCCTAATAGGTCTGAGGGGACTGGATGGAGGGAGCATACAGGGATTAAGGAATTTGACTTTCATGTGACCAACACTCAGCAACCAAACATGGTCCCTCGAGCCTGACCAGGAGTAAGCCCTGAACGCAGAACCAAGAGGAATCCGTGAGCACCTCTAGGTGTGCCCACTTCACCAAATAATAAAATTCAACAGGTCTGAGAGAGCTGGAATCCTTTTGTTCATTCCTGCTCCCCCTCCAGCACTTCTTCTCTGCTGGCACATCAAGAAAGTATCAGTCCCTGCACCCAAGGTCCATGGCTGACCCGACATTATGAACTCTGGTGGGGGGAGATCTTTACCCAGTCAGCTCCCCGATGTGCCTTGCCCACAATTCCTATGAGGAGCAGATTTATGTCCGGTCCTCAGTTACAGGGAGATGTTGGGCACAGAGAAAGCCACTGTTCCTTCCACATCTGCCACAGGCCATGAAAGAACTGGGCCAGCTGGACCAAACTCAGAACCCAAGATAGCAAAACATGAACCCCTGCAGAAATCTGAAACTTATTTTGGATGGCTGTACCTCTGCAAGAGGGGAGTTTTTCTCCAGAACAAGACAGTGAAAATAAAACCAACAGCCACATAGAACCAAGTATCCCACCACTACCATACACACACACACACACACACACCACACATCAAGTATCCCACCATTACCATACACACACACCCCTACACACACACACACACACACACACACACACCTATACACACATGTGCGCGCCTGCTGGACTCCTTGGAATCTCTTGCACTAAAGATTATGTTTGCAGACACACAGCAGACACACAGCCAGGACCTGGAGGGGGTTAACCCAGCTCCTAATAACAAGAGAGAAAGCTAAGCCCACAGAAGTTTCAGGCTAGAGCCACTCAGTAGCCGGATAGTACTTGGACCCAGTTCCTGGTCATCTACTATTCCATGTCTCTTTTTCTTAAAAGCATGTTTTAATTTTAGGAGTACACCATGATTCACAAAATCATTCATAGAGTATTGGGTGCCGAAGGGCCCACTACCTGCCCACCTTACAGCAGCCCTGCAGGCTCAAAATAAACATACTGAACCCCCAAACAGTTTGCCAAGCCAGCCCAGGATCCAAGCTGCAAGAATGAAGATTGATTCATAGAGCAGTCCCCCCCTCCCACTCTCTCTTCCCCCTTTCCCTCTCTCCTCTCTCCTCCCTTCTCTCTCCCCTCCCTTCTCTCTCCCCTCCCTTCTCTCTCCCCTCCCTTCTCTCTCTCCTCCCTTCTCTCTCTTCCCTTCTCTCTCCTCCCTTCTCTCTCCTCCCTTCTCTCTCTTCCCTTCTCTCTCTCCTCCCTTCTCTCTCCTCTCTTCTCTCTCTCCTCTCTTCTCTCTCCTCCCTTCTCTCTCCACCCTTCTCTCTCCTCCCTTCTTCTCTCTCCTCCCTTCTCTCTCCTCCCTTCTCTCTCCTCCCTTCTTCTCTCTCCTTCCTTCTCTCTCCTCCCTTCTCTCCTTCCTTTTTCTCTCCTCCCTTCTTTCTCCTTCCTTCTTCTTCTCTCTCCTCCCTTCTTCTCTCTCCTCCCTCCTTCTCTCTCCCTCCTTCTCTCTCCTCCCTCCTCTCTCCTCCCTCCTTCTCTCTCTCCTCCCTCCTTCCCTCTCTCCTCCTTCCTTCTCTCTCTTCCCCCTCCTTCTCTCTCCTCCCTCCTTCTCTCTTCTCCCTTCTCTCTTCTCCTTCTCCTCCTTCTCTCTCTTCTCCTCCTTCTCTCTCCTCCCTCCTTCTCTCTCTTCTCCCTTCTCTCTTCTCCTCCTTCTCTCTCCTCTCTCTCCCTCTCCCTCTCTCTCCCTCTCTCTCCCTCTCTCTCCCCCTCTCTCCTCTCTCCTCTCTTCTCTTCTCTCTTCTCTCTTCTCTCTTCTCTCTTCTCTCTTCTCTCTCTCTCTCTCTCTCTCTCTCTCTCTCTCCTTTCCACAGAGCACATGCCCTCAGTGAGTGCACCTTTATTTAATACATTAGTGTCCACAACCAGAGATGATGTTCAGGGGTTTTTCCTGGTTATGCACTCTGGATCACTCCTTGCGGTGCTCAGGGGACCATATGGGATGCTAGGGATGGAACCCAGATCTGTTGGGATGCTAGGGATGGAACCCAGATCTGTTGAGTGCAAAGCCAACGCCTTCCTCTCTGTAATGTGCTTTTGGAACATTTCATTCTCTACTAGAGTGCTGCATGTTTTGGTAAGTCAGGCATCTGTCTTCCAGTGCTCTGGCTCTACTGAGATGCAGAATCTGAGCACCTGAGCAGCTTGGCAAGCAGGAGCCCCATAAGCAGGCAGCCCAGGTCGAGCCCTCTCTGATTCGAGACCACGCTCCATCCATTATCTGTTGGGAACCACAAGCCAGACTGCACAGTGGTGGATGGAGCAGCGGTGAGTGCTACTGGCAGACAAAGTAGAAACTAGCCTGGCCTGGCCTAGCAGGATGTTCACCACCTGAGCACTCAGACAGATACACACACGCACACCTGGGAATATAAAGTATATAGGACCTTGGGAAGTGTGGACCAGGTGCCCATGCCAGTGACAGAGGAGGCTATGTTGACCAGAAAAAAATCTCCCCATTATTCGAGGAAGGCATTTAGAAAGATTTGTGGAAATAAGTAAAATCGAAGACAACGGGCTTGTCTTCTCCCACTTCACTTAAGAAACTTTCAGTTTCCAGAAATCAGACTGAGCTAGGATGAGGGGAGAATGATATGAGGGCTGTGGAGAGCAGCCCGCTTGGAGCAAAGCTTCTCCCCAAGCATCTCCCCAAAATAGGGAGAGTGCTGGTAGCTTGGGTGTGTGTGTGTGTGTGTGTGTGTGTGTGTGTGTCTGTGTGTGTGTCTGTGTGTGTGTGTGATGAGCCCTTTTATTTATATTGTTTTTCCTTTTTCTTTTTTTCTTTTTTTTCTTTTTAGTTTTTTTGGGCCACACCCGTTTGATGCTTAGGGTTACTCCTGGCTAAGCGCTCAGAAATCGCCCCTGGCTTGAGGGGACTATATACCCTAGCGCTTGCAAGGCAGACAGACACCTTACCTCTAGCGCCATCTCTCCGGCCCCTTATTTATATTTTTAATAATTTTTATTGTGACCAAAGTGAATAAAAAATCTTTCACAGTAATATTTGAGGTACATAGTGGCAATTAATCAGGGCCATTCCCACCACCAGGGCTGTCCTCCCTCCACCCCCCTTCCTAGCATGCGTCCCATATCTCCCTCCTTTGCTCCCCCTCCCAGAGAGCTAGTGTAACTGTTTCCCTCTGTGTATAGCTTGTTGTAGATGGGATATGGATTCTGTTGTTGTTGACTTTGGGTTTGGTGTTTGTCTGATCCTTTTTTTAAATTTTATTTTCGCTCAATATTCATACAGCTGGTTGGTCTTGGAACCGTTTTATTTCAACTTCCCCCAAACATTGCTCTTTGTCCCAATATAGTTTTCCCGAAACCATCCCCAACTCCCCACTCCCCAGAGCACTGACCTTTGTCCCTTGGCATTTGGGAACAACAGCATTTGAGCAACCAGAGAAAGTTGCGCATTTGACCATTCCCTCCACCCGCTCTCCATCTCCCCGACCACGAGTCCATGGAAACAACAGTACTAGGGGGGCTCTGAGCAGAGACCACCCCACCAGCTCCCTACTGCAAAGTCCCAGTAACTGGACTTCTCTATGTGAAAAGATCCTGGGACCCGGCTCGGGTCTTAAAAATGCGCTCGAGCGCCCTGGAGCGGGGAGAGCCCCTGAACTTCCCGGCCAAGTAGCTCCAAAGCCCGTCGTGTGTTGGGGGGAAAGACAAAAGGCGTTGGGTGCTAGCTACACAGCCCATGCCAGGGTGCGCTGAGCCAGGCAGACCCCTACCGACCCTAAAGCCAGGGACCCCCCAGATGGCACCTTCCCTGGTTCCCCGGAGCGCCTTACCTCGCTGACGATGGTGGACTGGGCCTGGGCATAGCGCCAGCCGCCCCGGCAGGGCACGAGCGGCGCCGAGCGGTTGGGGAAGGCGGCGAGCGGGTCGGCGCAGCTGAGCGCGGCGCTGGTGGCGTTGGCGGCTTCCAAGAGGAAGCGCTGGCAGCTGCCGTGGCCGCTGCTCTCGGGTGCCGTGCGGTTCCACTCGTCCTCGGGGCTCCAGCCGCAGCGCTCGGCCAGCGCGGCTGCGCTCGGGCCGCGGCACCAGTAGCGCTCGGGCCGGCTGCCCAGGAAGACCACCCCGACGAAGAGGAAGGCGAAGGTGACGCCGGTCAGGCACAGCAGCAGGAACACGCGGCGCTGGAAGCGCCCGAACTCCCCGGCGCGTTCCAGCGCCTCGTCGAACGAGGGCATGGTGGCCCCCGGCCCGCGCCCCCGCGCCCCGAGTGCGCCCCAGCCGCCGAGTGCCCCGCGCCACCCGCGCGCGCCGCGCCGTGCCGCCTCCCCGGGCCGCCTCCCCCGCGCGCGCCCGCCTCACGCCCCTGGGCACCCCGCCAGCGCCCCGGTCTCCCCCTCCTGTCCCCGAGCGAGCGAGCGAGCGAGGGCTGCCCGGTCTCGGATCTCCTGGAGAGAGCGAGGGAGAGAGAGAGAGAGAGCGCTCCCCTGGCACGGAGATGCGCGGCACGGCTTTACGCACGAGCCAGCTGCCCCCTGCGAGCAAGCAGCCTTTCCAGAAGAAAGTTCTGGGGTCCCCCAAGCACACACCCTTGGCTCCTGGATTGTGATACTGTCCGGGTCCCCAGGACAGACAGCCTGCCTGCCGGTACTCTGAGGACGTGCGCGTGCCGTACGGTCCTGGTCTCCTGGGACGCACAAGCCACCAGGGCCACTGTCTGACCATGCCCTTGACCGGTTGCAGAGTGGGACGAAGCAGCGTGCCATTTGTGCCACAGCTCCAGGATTGCCCGATTTTTCTTCTTCTTTTTTTTTTCCCCAAAAGGGCCCCTGTGCCCTGCCTGAGTCAGCCACATGCTCAGAACATCCCTGCCAGCTCCCAGGTGAGCACCCACGAAGGAGTAGAGAGACAGGGTCTCCAAAAGAATGGAGCTCCTTGTAGGGTGCAACAAGTTTCTGATGGTTGTTTGTTGTCGTTGTCATTGTTGCTGTTGTTGTTCTCCTTCTCCTCCTTTTTCTTCTTTTTCCTCTTCTTCTCCTGCTCTTCCTCCTTTCTCCCATCTTCTTTCTTCTTCCTTTCTTCTTTTCCTTTCTCCTCCTCCTCCTCTTATTCTTTGCCACACCTGGCGATACTGAGTGGTCATTCCCATCTCTGCACTCACAAATCACTCCTGGCAGTGCTTAGGGGACCATATAGGATATGGTGATCCAATTCAGGTCAGCCACATGCAAGACAAGTGCCCCATTTGCTGTCAATGGCTCTGGACGCAGATGGTTCTTTTCTGCAGAGCCTTCTGTGCCTTCACTGTGCATCTCCCACCCCACCCTCCTTTGCCTGGTGCCTGCTGCATCTCACCTGGCACTGGCCTCCCACCTCTCCAGCTCTCTTCCAAACCCTTTTTGTGTGGTCCCCATTTTCTTCCCTGTCCTGTTTTTTCTTGAAGGTCCAGAGGCTACTGTGTAGGGCACAAACTCCCCTTACCTCCTTCAGGAGCAAGAACTCTGGACCTAGTGCCCAGAGGCCTCAGGTTTCACCAGCTCTTGGCACCAGCCTCCTTAAGTCCTGAGTCCCTTCTTCTCAGATCTGGGTAGAACTAAAGCCACTGAGGCTCCTTGAAGATTGAATGAACTAAAGTATCCGGAGGACCACAGAGCACCTCCTACGTACTTTCCTGTTGCTGTGCAGGTATTGTGACATCACCAGGTATTACACATCTGTCATTGCACAGGTCACAATGGCACTGCCAGTGAGGTCACACTCAGCCTATGGAAAGGTGCCAGGGATCAGAGCCTCTGCCTGGAGCCTGGTAAGCAGACATCTCACCACTGAGCCCTTCCCAGCCCCTGCATGTGGTCCTTTGTTGAAACACATGATATGTATTTGTACAAGTTAGGTCCCTTTTGTTTGGGGGTTTTGAGGGCACACGCACCAATGCTCAGGGTTTACTTCTGGCTCTGTTCAGGGATGACTCCTGGCAGAGCTCAAGGACCTAGAGGGTGTCTGGCATTGAACCTGGCTCAGCCATATCCAAGGCAAGTGCCCTCCTAGCTGTACTCTCTCTTCAGTTCTCGGTGAACTCTTCTAGTGGTGTTTACAGGGTCAGATAGTCAGATAGCAAAAACAATCTAGAGGAGTATTCTACATATTACCAGGTAGACAATATACACAGATACAGGTCATTGGTAGATCAGATCATCAGATGCTGCAAAAAATACACAACGGAGAATCGAGGCCATGAGAGAGAGAAGATGCAGGACATGGAGTCAATCAAGAGATCATCCAGCAGTAAGGAAAAGAGAGAGAACACCAACTAGTGAGAAGCGGCAAGTCACAATTGCATTGATGCAGTGCAGAGCCACTGGCTGCAGATTCCCACACAGTTGCAGCATGATATCTACATAAACTTTGGGATTAAGGACTAGCAAATGGGAGACTAGAGCAATAGCACAGTGGATAGGGCATTGCTTAGCATGTGGCCGAATTGGGTTCAATCCCCGGCATCCCATTTGGTCCCCGAGACTGCTAGTAGAAATTTCTGAGTGCAGAGCCAGGATAAGCCCTGAGCACCACTGGTGTGTCTCCCCCACCCCATCCCCCAAAAAAAAGAGACATCCAATGGCCAGCCGGCTACTCTCACAGGCTGCCCACAATGGCTGGTTCTGCTCTGACACATGCAAAGCATTGCGACTGAGGACTCTATAGGCTTTGAAATCAGACCTACCTCATTAAAACCCTTTCCTTCTTTCTTTGGTGAGTGACCTGGCACAGTTTAGTCATGTTCTGTGCAATTGAGTCACAATAACACCTTTGCCCTTTTCAAGCACATCACTCAGTACTTGAAGCCTGGTAAATGCTGCCTTATTACGCTATTAATACAATGCAATATAAGAATACCATCCACCTCCACACACTCCATTAGGCTTGTCTTAAATAACGTTGTCATCAAAAATCAAGACTATCAGACACAATCTCCTCCAAACCTTTCAGGCCCTGTCCTCTGATCCCCATCCTCCCTTAGACAGCCAACAAGTTCTTTCCTCAGAAAATTCTGAGGTTCCACTTCCCAGAGTGGGGGATGGGGTGACAAGGACAGTTACCAGGGAAGAAGACAAAGTGAATAAGAAAATCAGGGGGCCGGAGAGATAGCATGGAGGTAAGGCGTTTGCCTCTCATGCAGAAGGTAATCGGTTCGAATCCCGGCGTCCCATATGGTCCCCCGTGCTTGCTAGGAGCAACTTCTGAGCATGGAGCCAGGAGTAACTCCTGAGCAACTGCCGGGTGAGACCCAAAAAAAAAACAAAACAAAAAAAAATCGGAATTCTTCATAAATGGGCTAGAGCTATAGCATGCATGTACTAAGGTACTATCTTATGCTTTGGGTGGTGGGAGGGGTAGATAGTTAAAAGGGTCAGAGCATGTCCTTTGACTGTAGGAGCCCAACGCTTAATTCTGGTGCTATATGTTCCCCCCGCCCAGTCCTGCACTGGAAGTAACACTGAGTACTACCAGATTTTACCCCTTCAACCTAACAAAAGTAAACAAAACAAAGAAACCTACTTTACTGCCTTCCAGATTTGTGATTTGTGGAGGTGTCGGGAACATAGCTGACCTGTTAAAATATGGTCATTCTATCCCCATTCCTGAACCTCACTGGGGAGTGAAAGTGTCCTGTCCTGGGGTGTGGTCTCTGCCTAGAAATGGAGACCCTGGGGAATGCACTCAGGAAGGACCTACTCTCTAAATAAATTCCTACTCTCCAACTCTTATGAAGACCAGCTCCAGAGAGGAGAAGGCAGCCTTGGGGAAAGTCACTGGCAGGGGACAGGCAACCCTGGGGGAAAGTTCCAGACAGGACAGAAAAGCTACAAGCCTGTATGGTTGACACAGATCCTCAGAGCACTTGACTGTCTCTGATCCAGCTGTGTTTCATATGGAGGCTAAATCTCATTGATGTGAATGTGACTGAATGTTGGACGCACATTCCAGAAAGTAGCCCCAAGTGAAAATTTGGGAAAGTAAAATTGTTTCTTGTCTTCTCATAAGTACCATTGCTCTCATCCTTAATCATCCCATTTCAGTTTGGACTTGTGTAAAATGTTGCTTTCTCTTACTCTCCTTGAAGGGATGCAAGGTTTATATGCATTTTAAGGGAACTTGGGTTCAAAAGTTTTGGAGGCAGAATGGCAAGGGCACAAGAAAGGTGACAGAAAATGCAAAATTCAGAACTAAAATGATTATGCAACTTTTAACAACCTATAAGTTTTTGTTAACTGTTTGTTTTTTTTTATTTGTTTTGTTTTGGGGCCACACCCAGAGAATTTTGGGTTACTCCTGGCTCTGTGTTCAGAAATCTCCACTGGCAGGCTCAGGGACCATATGGGATGCCAGGGATCAAACTCAGGTCTGTCCTGGGTCAGCCACATGCAAGGCAAAAATACCCTACTGTTGTGCTCTGGTCCCTAAATGTTTGTTTTTAAGGACAAAATAAAAAATAGCCTAAACTCACCAACCATACAGCCTTAACTCCTGGATCCCACACATAGAAACAACACAGTTCTTCACAACAGCTCCAGGAACCAAATCCCCTCCGGACCATCCATAATGCTGCTCTGACACCAACATGCGCTAGTTCTAAAATGATATCCTGACAACGAGGAAATGGGAACAACTTGATCTAAGAGCAAGTTGTCCTTCCTCACCAGCCAATGATAAGACAAAATCAGAAGACTTGTCACCCTTTGATCTGTGCAAAAACAAAGATCACTATCTACAGATGACTGGTTGTTACAACCATGACTGAACAGTACACATCCTGGGACCAAAAACAACAACAAAAAAAGCTCTAGCCTAGGTTTTGGTCTAAGATCACTACAACAAACAAGATCTCCAATTCCAGAGGTCTGACTGAGACAATCGCAACTGAACTTCTGGAAACATAATGAAAGACTATCCCAGGCTCCGTCCTAGGAGCAGCATAATGATCAAGACCAACAACTACAGAAGATGGATTAAAATGACACTGAAGAAACAGAACTACTAGAATCGCAAAGAAAGACTTCATCATAAGCTCCATTCCTTGAGCTGTACAGACACCAAGATCTCTAGATACAGAGGTCTGATTTTACCTCCATGACAAAGCAGAAGTGTTCCATACACCACAAAAGCACTGAAGGGAGAGTAAATGAATGGATTAAAATGACACTGAAGAAACAGAACTACTAGAACCACAAAGAAAGACTTCATCATAAGCTCCATTCCTTGAGCTGTACAGACACCAAGATCTCTAGATACAGAGGTCTGATTTTACCTCCATGACAAAGCAGAAGTGTTCCATACACCACAAAAGCACTGAGGGGGGGGGGGCGGAGAGATAGCATGGAGGTAAGGCATTTGCCTTTCATGCAGGAGGTCATCAGTTTGAATCCCGGTGCCCCATATGGTCCCCTGTGCCTGCCAGGAGCAATTTCTGAGCCTGGAGCCAGGAATAACCCCTGAGCACTGCCGAGTGTGACCCAAAAAAAAAAAAAAAAAACTGAGGGGAGAGTAAATGAACATGCAAGGAGTCTATAATTAATCCCATGACAGTATACTTGAAGGGTGGAGAAACCCTGTATCTCCTAGGCCAAGGGAATTCCCTCTATAAAGCCCCAATAGTTACTGTGCCTATGCAAGGGGGGGGAGCACAAAATAATCCTTTAATCCACTTATATATTTATTTATTTATTTTTCTTTTTGACTTCTCTGTTTTGGTGTAGATATTGAAGTTGATGTCTCCAATTTTATTTTATTCCATTTTATCTTTCTCTTTCTTTTTGCACTCCGGCATGGTTTTATTTCAGGACCGAGACTATTGTGTGGTGCTTGTCTTTATTGCTGTAGTGCTCACTGGATATTTTATTTGATATTTCTTTCTGAATTGTTGCGGTGTTTCAATTACCTTTTTCCTGTCCTCTCTCAAACTGAGGTTGAAAATCTCTAGAAGGACTCCACCCATTTTCAGCTTAATTTTTTACCCTATTCTATTGCTTTTCTTTCCTTCGAATAAAACTACATAACTTGAACTATCTAGCTCCGCCTCTCAAATAGAGGGAGAAACAAGGGAGGGTACCAGGACCAAACAGATATATGATCACTAGTAGTAAGCTAGATACAGAAGGGACCACTTACTCTAGCAGCTGGGGAGGTGAGGGTGGGGGATATGGGTTGTAGGAAGGGAACGGGGGTGGAGGGAGGACAAATTTGGTGATGGGAATTCCCCTGATTCAATGTTAATATGTACCTAAAATACTACTGTGAAAGATATGTAAGCCAATATGGTCAAAATAAAAAAATTTTAAAAGTAGCCTAAATTACCTTCAAATTAAGTGAACAAAACCTGAAGATCTGGGATACAGAGATGGTACAGAGAGAGGTTAAGATATTTTCTTTGTCCACACTGACCCAGATCGATCCTCAGCAATGCATATGGTCCCCCTCAGCCATGCCAGGAGGGATCCCTGAGCTCAGAACCAGAAGTAAGCCTTGAGCATTAGTATATATTGCCCCCAAACAAAACCCTAACAACTACCAACAGCTTTCTCCTGCTCAAAGTCCGACCACCAGCCTCGTCTTTGAACATCACACTTTTGTCAGAATACAGAAGTTTCTAAAAATGTCTCTCTATCTCTGCACTAACCTGATTGCAGAGGTAGGTGGGGAAAAAGAAACAGAACCAACCTCAATTCACCAAACAGCTCTAATAGTACATTTTGTGCAACTTTGTAAATGATATTTTGTAAAAAAAAAAATATAATAATAATAATAATAATAATAATAATAATAATTTGTCTTCATTTAAAATAAAACCAAACAACCTTCCTTGGACCCTGGATAGAAGCAGATGCAGGGATTTGTGGGCATTCCACACACATTTGTTGTATGAAAACATTTGCAGACAACAGTCTCACCTTTCCTGGTGATGAACTCTATCTACCCTTTGGCTGTGATTACCCAGAGTAATTTAGGGATCATTCTGGACTTCATCTCTTCATCCCATTCTCCTTCTTGTTTATATGTATTAAAAAATGCTTGCATGGACTGAGAGACAGCTCAATGGACCACATGCTCTGACTGGGGGTGGAGGTGGGAGAGGGCCTGGGTTTGTTTGTTCTCTCGGCCCGGTCTTCTGAGCACCCTTTGAGGTAATCCCTGGGCACTGAGTTGGAAAAGCTCCTAAGCACTGCTGTGTGAGGCTCGACCCCCACTCCCAAATGTTTTCAAGATGTTCCAGGAAGCATTTAACGATCCACTGCATCCTTCATCTGAACCCAGGACATCCAACATTAGAGGGTCATATATATTTTAGATGATGGCTAAAGCATGGGAGATGTGAGAATTTACCCAGTATTACCTGGAGCTGTGAGCATTTACCCAGTATTACCAGGGAATAAAGTGATGCCGGAACCCTGACACAGCAGAATAAAAGTTCTCCCTGAAGGAGCCCATCCACCTCCTGACTGCCTTGTTCTCCTGGGAGGTGCAGGTCCAGGCTGGCTCTCTCACCCAGAAGCAGCCCCCATAGTGCTTCCCTTGTCCCAGCCTATATATATAATCTTGGTGCATGTTGGGGCTCGGGAGAGTTATTTCTAGGGACTAACTGGACCCACTCAAGGTATCTATGACAGTTGTGGGTTCCCAGCCTTCAGTCTCCTCCCAACTGGCCCTGTCCTGGTCACACTCAATCTCTGTGCCTTCCTCTGAATCACCTGAGCAAGCCTGCAATTGCCCCCATTACTCTAAGGAGGCAGATGGTGAAAGCTCCTCTTCTATGTGTCTGCTGAACTCTGACCCCTGTTCAGGATGCTTTTTAGGGAGGCCTAAAGGTTGGTTCCTGGGATCAGAGGTAGCCATAGCACAGGGTATTAACTTCCTCCAGCACTCCCACCTTCTACCCAAACCCTCGGCTTACTCCCTGATAAAATCTAGCCCTAGGACTTCGAGCAGACACCCTTTTGCTGCTTCCTCCCAGCTTGGCTGACCCAGACCATCGGTGTCTATTTACTTTCCCCCAGAATGCTGACTAAACTTGGAGAGCCAAGAAATTTAACTCCAGATCTACTTGTTGTTTACATCAAAATTCACTAGTTGGCGTCCTTGCTCCTTTGACTTGGGGTCACATTTGGCAAAGTTTTATTTGAAAATTTTCAACTAACTCATATTTTTACATTTTCAGACAGAGCTTTGAACCCTCACAACATCAAATATTCAACCTGCGCTTGAACCATAGTACAGAAGGGAGGGGAGGTATTTGCTTTGCATGTGACTGACCCAGGTTTGCTTCCTGGTATACCCTTTGGAGTTCCCTGAGCACTGCCAGAAGTAATTCCTGAGTACAGAGCCAGGAGTAAACCCCTGAGTATCCTAGTGTGGCCCATAATTTTAAAAAATTTTAAATATTTCATCAGGGTACTGTCATGACT
This sequence comes from Suncus etruscus, assembly GCF_024139225.1. Lineage (NCBI taxonomy): Eukaryota > Metazoa > Chordata > Mammalia > Eulipotyphla > Soricidae > Suncus > Suncus etruscus. The sequence continues at coordinate 16,910,392 of NC_064865.1, forward strand.
GCACCAATGTACTTCCCTCTGAAAAAGGAGAGAATGTGAACTTCTTATATATAATATATATAATTTATGATCTTGGATTTGTATTTTTAATTATTATTGTGGATTAATTTTGGTTTCATTGCATCTTTGTATGGAATTAAACGTGGTCTCTTGGACTAGACAGACATGTCGAAGACACCTCTACACCTGTAAAGGTGACAAACTAGGAAAAAAATTTTTGTGTGTGTGCTAAACTAGTTTTATAGGTTCTCTCTAGAATTCAGATTCCAAATTCTAATCCTAAAGGCAGTTCTAACTAAGGAACTTCTACTTTTGGCTGTCCTCTGGACCTCTCTTCAACATCATGCTGCTTTCATTACCATGCTTTGTAGTATAGTTTAAAGTAAGGACACGTGATGTCTTCATTTTTCTTCCTGTCTCTCAAAGTTTATTTGACTACTTTAGGTCTTTTGTGACTCCATACAAATTTTATTATTAATTGTTATGCTTTATTGATATTTTGGAGGTGAGTTCATTGAAATTGTAGAATGCCTTGAGTAAAGTGGCCCCTTTTTATAGAAATGTTTTCTATTTTTCTAACCAAGAATCATAGATGTCTCAATTTCTCAGTCTCTCTATTCTTTTTAGCAATTCCTTATGGCTTTCAGTGCATAGGTCTTTCACCTCCTTTGTATGTTACTCTCATCAAACATTTTGGAGTTTTGGATGAAAAAATTTTAAATTATTGCCTTCTTTTTTTTTTTTGGTTTTTGGGTCACACCCGGCAGCACTCAGGGGTCACTCCTGGCTCCATGCTCAGAAATTGCTACTGGCAGGTACAGGCAGGTACTAACCTTCTGCAAACCAGGCAAACACCTTACCTCCATGCTATCTCTCCAGCCCCAGAGCCTTTTTTTTTCTGAAGGTAAATTATTGCCTTCTAACATAAAAACTTAAAAGGTTTTCTATGAATAGAAAACTGTTTCACTCAGAGAACGCTGTCAGGGAATTGTTTTTATTATACAAATGCAAGATCTTGTAGTAAAACTAAAAATTATTAGCATTTGTAATGCTGGGGAAAAAAATAAAGTGAACTAATGGATTTGAAAGCATTAGATTTATTTAGGAGGAAAGACAAAGACTGGTCAGTTCCAAGCTTCTGACCTACCTGGATTCATAGTGCAAATGCCATGTCTGTGTCCCAGCTTGGACAAAAGGCCAAGGTTATGTAAGATTTGAGCATAGAGGGAGCCTATGGCAGGGGCCATGAGAAACTCTCCGGACTATTTTTGCAATTCCCCTTGAGTCTCAAACTATTTCATAATAAAAAGGTGTTTTAAAAATAAAAGTAATGCTATATTGCTATGACAACCAGCCTGGAAACTCTTGTGCAACAAGCGATGGTGCCATTGAGCTGTTCATCAAGGTCACAGCTCTGCAACATGGGGACCCAGTTGCTCTGGCCCTGCTTGAGTCTCCCTCCCATAATTGATCTGCCGGCGCATGGAACCTGCTTTCAAGGCAAATGCTCAGACAGACTTTTACAGACTAGTCTGGGTGGGTGGAGGGGCAGGCAGGCTGCCCCTGGCCATGGATCTCTGGGAAGACACTCCAGGGCTGCAGAGAACCTTGCTCTAGTGTGCTTCCAGAGCCCCTGCTTTTATAAATGGGGATCTCTGTGTGCAGCTGTCTCACGCATGGTAAGACACTCAGGGATGAGTAGCAAGGACAAATTAACAAGCCACAGGTTACACATTTCTTTTCCTTCAAAATAATCATGTATGTTTAGATGGTCAAAGAGAGAAGTTTAGGGATGAATAGATAGGATGGCACTGAGGCATTTGTTTTGCATGTGGCTTGTCCCCTCTGGGTCCCTGACAACACGTATGGTCCCCTCCAGGAGTAAATCCTGAGCACAGTCAGAAGTAAGTCCTGAGCAGTGGAGGGTATGATCCAAGAACCAAAAATATAAAGAGAAGTTTAACATCTGGGTGCCTCTTCCAAGCATTGCACTGGAGCAACACACACACACACACACACACACACACACACACACACAAAGAGAGAGAGACAGAGACAGAGACAGAAAATAGTTTACTTGAAGTCTTCCTTTATCCAGCATAAGAAAAATTGCATTTTCTCTGAGCAGAGACAGGAGAAACTGGCCTGGATCAAGATATTCTCAAAAGCAAGAAAGTCTTAAGTTCACATTAAGCAGATGGGCCGGGGTGTCTAGGCAGTCACCAGCTGTTACTGCACATTGTCCCACGCACCTCTTACCAGCCTGTCCTGAGCGGCACTGCCAACCCACGTCTTCATCGGATCTTGGCCAGACAGCGGGAATTTGTGCTGCTGCCCTTGCCAGTATGATAGACACAACGGAAATATCCTCAGCTTGTGCTGTGGGCCGACCTCTGTTCCATGGCATGTGCTGGATCCTCCAAACACAACTTCAAAGACGCCTTCCTGGAGCCAGAGCAATAACACAGTGAGAAGGGTGATTGCATTTCACGTGGCCAACCAGAACTCAAGCCTTGCCTGGAGTGATTTTTATTTGCAGAGCCACAAGTAAACCCTGGGCACCCCCAAGTGTGGCACTCCCCCTCTTCTTCAAATGAAAGAAAGCTTACCACATGGTTCATTGGAATTCTCCATGAAAGAAATAAGGCATTTGGGAGCAGATTCTAAGGTGTAAAGCCAAAGGTACCCTTCTCACTGGGCATAAGATAATGCAGCTCCCCAGGAACCATAAGTCTAGATCTGATTTGGGGAGGGGAGAAAAGTCCCTCCTTCACCAATTCATTTGTTCAATCAAAAAAAAAAAAGTTGGCTCAGAAAACAGAAAGTGAAATTGAGGGCCAGAGCATTAGCGCAATGTAGAGCAAAATTGCCTTCCATGCAACAGATCTGGGACCAACCTGAGTTTGATCCTCGGCATTCCACATGGTTCCCTGAGCCTTACAGGATTAATTTCTGAGCACAGAGTCAGGAGTAATCCCTGAGAGCTGCCGGGTGTGGTTAATAATAATAATAATAATAATAATAATAATAATAATAAAGATTACAAAAAGAAAGTGAAATTGAACTTTTCTAGACTGCCGTTGCTGTGGAACTTCAAGTAAGTGTCACTCTCTCAAGAAAGACAAACACAGATGACTGATGAGAGACACAGGAACAGAAAGAGTTCCAGATGTTGACAAAGATGGTTGGTCAGCTATGAGGCACTCACTGCTACAGAAGTCTTTGAACTTCACAGAGTGACTGGATAAGTGTGATCAGATTAAAGAAAGACTCTAGCTCTTAAAGATGTTTACCATCTTTCTTCTCCGTCCCCCCCCCTTTTTTGTTACACATCTGGAGGTGTTCAGGGAACACTCCTGCAGGCTCAGGGACCAAATATGGTGCTAAGGATTAAATTCAGGTTGACTGTAAGCAAGGCAAGAGCCTAATTCACTGTTTTCTTACTCTGGCCCCTGATCTATTTATTAAGTGATGAAATCTCTCTGTGGTGCTTGTTTTTATTTGAGGGGGACACATTCAGCAGTGCTGGGCACACCTCCAGGGTTGGTACTCATGAGATCACGTTGACATTGCTCAAGAACCATGTAGTGCAAAGAACGGTATCTGGTGTTCTTGCATGCAAAGCCTGTGCTCCAGCCCATTTCTACTTGAAGCATCTTTGAACTTTTTGTTTTGTTTTGTTTTTGGCCAGGGATCAGAGATTACTTTCTGGCTCTGCATTCAGGAATCACTTCTTGAGAACTTGGGGTACTATATGATATGCTGGAAATTGAACCCAAATCAGCCATGTACAAGGCAAACACCCTACCCATTGTGAAATTTCTCTAGCTCTTAACTTTTTCTTTTCTTTTTTTTTTGGTTTTTGGTTTTTGGGTCACACCCAGCAGTGCTCAAGGGTTACTCCTGCTCTATGTTCAGAAATCGCACCTGGCAGGCTTGAGGACCATATAGGATGATGGGATTTGAACCATGGTCCTTCTGCATGTAAGGCAACTGCCTTACCTGCATGCTATTTCTCTGGCCCCAAGCTCTTAACTTTTAACTAAGAAAAATGAATGTTAGTCTACAATGTGTGTAAATATGCCCTAGGTTTTGTCTCTGATGCCTCAAATGTAAAACCACAAACTGTCAGCTTAGAAACTCCCATCTGGGGCCGGGCGGTGGCGCTGGAGGTAAGGTGCCTGCCTTGCCTGCGCTAGCCTAGGACGGACCGCGGTTCGATCCCCCGGCGCCCCATATGGTCCCCCAAGAAGCCAGGAGCAACTTCTGAGCACATAGCCAGGAGTAACCCCTGAACGTCACAGGGTGTGGCCCAAAAACCAAAAAAAAAAAAAAAAAAAAAGCTCCCATCTGCAGCATCTTGTGAAATTATACTTGTCTTTCTTTGAAGAGCCTGCAGAGGCCTAAGATCTGACTCAATACCCTTACAAATTAGCAAAGAAATCCGGGGCAGAGAGGATCCAGAGCAATAATTCAGCACGAAGGATGCTTGGGCCACATTGAGTTTGATCCTCAGCATCCCACATAGTCCTCTGAGCATAGCAAGTAGTTCCTGCATGTAGAGCCAGGAGTAATTCCTGAGTATTTCCAGTGTAGCCCAACACCCCTTATCCCAAATCACAGAGGACCAGGAAAGAACTCAAAGGAGTGGGCATCTGCCTTATGTGTGTGAGCTCTGAATCTCAGAATACTGTCAGGATGGCTTCTATATATATTTTAATGGAATCAAAAGTACAATTTTTTCATGTTTTCTTTCATTTAAACTTCAAATAGTTCACTGGAGTAAACAGTTTCTGTCACCCCACCCCTATCTTCTACATAACTTTGCCTTAGGGTAAGTCCTGCACATTTCTGGGAGGGGTCTTTGGAAGGTATGAAGAAGATCACCTGAGGGGCGTAGAGAGGATTTTGGAGGGTGGATTGAGGGAGATGGAGGAAGAAGAAGCAGGAGGAGAGATGGCTGAAAGGGGTAGAATGCAGGGACAATAATGAATCTGGCTTGAAAGGTTATGATAGGCCACACATGGTGGCCAGGCCCTGAATAAAGCTGATGTCTCCAGAAGCCTGCCTGTGAGTTTTCTCCCTGCCACTATCCTGAATCTGCAGACCTACCAGTTGGAGGAAGCTGAAGACACATGGCCTGGGCTGGAAGAGAAAGACCTCTCACCCTTCATCTCTCCATCCACCTTCATCCAGCCCCATCTAAGGGCTGCTATGCAACAAGTTTCCTATTCTCAAATAGCAAGCCTCTTAGAATGAACAAAATCTCAGATTTTCCAATTGGGAAAAAGCCATTCACCTTTCAGCAAACCATAAATCCAAACCCATTTCTCACTTGGAAATTAGTTGTAAAACGTTTTGTCTTCAGAAGATAGCACCCAATGTCACTCCATAGGACAAGAGGAGCAAATGGGAGATGCTTCTAGAATAACTCACATATTAGAAGATAAAAGGATTTGCCAGGAACTGGTTTGGAGAGAAAAGACAGCTTTAAGGCATGCTTTGAAGGGAAAGATGGTTCGTGTAAGTTTGGAAAACCTTGGCAACCAAATGAAAATTTGTTTGCCATAGAATCCCCTCCCATGTCACTCCAGAAGACACACACCAGATGTAACCATTTTAAACCCTGTACTTGCCTTGATGCCTGCTCTCACACAACTTTTGGGGCTATTCTTTCCTGCCATTAGCCCCAGGAAACACAGTCTTGTTCTGAAGTCATCAGCAGCCCTTGGAAGCAGAGAGACTCCCTGAATCTACCATGGCCTGTGCAGGTAGATAAAGGAACTGGTCATTGAAAATGTGGCTCAGGGGCTTTGTGGTCATAGAACTAAAGCCAAGAGCGTGAAGTGTAGTCACAAACATGTGTTCCCTGTCCTATTTTCATTCCTCTATGCATGAACTCATTCCCTCTCTGTCTAGTCACTGAGTACCAGCAACTGGTGCAGAATATTGAAGAGATTGAGATGGGCAATTTGCTCTTCCTGTCCTCCGGAGCCCTTTTCAGGGCCAGAACGCAATAGAACCTAAAAGCCAAAAGTGCCAGGTGGACACCTGTGGGCAGAAAAGGGGGTAATCAGTTCTACCTGGAGTCAGAAGAGATACACCTTGGTGTTGGACCTGGAGGGATGAACAGAGGCAGGCTTGGGGGAAGAGAAATGGGACGTTGGTAGTGGGTAAATAAACTAGTGAATTGATACTGGAACATTACATGACTGGAAACCAAAAAAAAAGAAAAAAACTTTATAACTGTATCATGGTGATTCAATTTTAATTAATTAAATTACAACAAAAAAGCAACATCCATCATGGAGGATTAGGTAACAGGCTGCAATCTAATAAATACTTCTGCTGGATGACTTTGAAAGTAAGAGGAGATGCCGGGTGAGGAAAGATGTTGAAGGATCCACATCCAGAGACCAGGTGAAAGTTCAGACACTTTGAGTGGGAGCTCCATGAAAGAGGAATAAGCTGTGTAGAGGAGAGAGTGGGGCCCTGGGCAGTGAGAATGGAGAATTGGGGGTGACCTTGTGCTTGTATCAGCAACACAAATACTAAAATTGGAGGTGACCTATGGGTATTTCACTTGGGTGACCTGATGACAGAGCCAATTGAGAAAAGATGAGCCATAGATAAGAATTTAGGAAGGGTCACAGCTGTCATTTAGAATTTAAGTGAACAGAAGGTCCCAGAACTCTCTCCCCATGCTCTTAAGTAGAGTGGGCTCCTTCCTTCATTTCTACCTTGGTGGGCTCTATATCTCTCAGGGGGTTCACCCCACTCTCGCTCTCCTATTTCACAAAATCCTGGGAAAACCTCAGCCACCCAAGTAATCCCAGTTATAGATGTCAGAGGGGTCATGGTGGCAGCAACCAACGTCTCCTCAACATATATCATAGTGGATGAGTGGGCGCTGCTGCAACAGCTGGGATGGCCTTTTGCAGACTCAGCCCTCCCATTGGCTCTGTCTCAGTGTGGGAGGCAGGACTTCCACTGCGCTGTGAATGTCACTTCCTGAGCTGTAGGTTTCACTTCCTCAGTTATTGCACAGTGACATGAACTAGGAGGTCCCTGGTCCTTTTCACACACCCTTTACCTTACTGAATCTGCACCTTCCACCATTTGAAGTAACACTTAAAGGGGCCAAAGGGATCACACACACACACACACACACACACACACACACACACACACACACATTAAAGTTGCCTCCCCAAGGCCATCTTAGAAATCAATTCTACATGGGGCCAGAGCAGTGGCGCAAGCGGGAACGCATCTGCCTTGCGCACACTGCGGTCCAATCCCCCGGCGTCCCATGTGGTCCCCCAAGCCAGGAGCGATTTCTGAGTGCATATCCAGGAGTAACCCCTAAGCATCACCGGGTGTGGCCAAAAAAAAATCAACTCGACGTGGAGGTGGGTGATGAGAAAGGAGATGGAAGCCAATGGAAAAGTTCCTCTGTCATAGTGTCTGCTCTCTTCTGAAGGTGCTCCAAAGCCCAGCAATCACTGCTCTGGGTGTTTCGCAAGCCCGTAGTCCTGGCATCATGCTCTGCCACTCACTACAGACACTGGTGTTGGCGGTTCCTTCTCCAGTGACCGCTGAGCAGCTGCCTGTCGGTTGCACAGCTATTCCTGGAGAAACACATCCCCCCATGATTTGCGTGCGTCAGCCTCTCTGTCCACCCGTTATTCTGGTCCTTGCAGGCCTCTGATGCCAGCATGGCTTGGCAGAGAGACCGCCCAGGACTGCCAGGACCTGAGCCTTGGGAGCCAACGTCATGAAACCTGACGTGAGCCCAGTGAGGCCTCTGGGACCTAGAACTCTCAGAACTCTTCCACCTCCACCAGTGCCAGAAAGTGCCCTTCTGAGGTCCATCTCTTGCTCTGCAGTGTCTGGTTCATGGAGGTGGGGGTACTAGTGAGCTCTGTTCTTGGTCCCTGTCTAGTGCCCACTCTGACCATTTCATGGAAGTCCATGTGATGGTGGTGGGGACTTTGGAAACCTCCAATCCTAGTTTGGTGTGATTCTCTGCCCTGCCTCATCTGTCCTCTATTCCCTCTGGCTTGTGTTTTGGAAATGTGGTTTCATTTGCAAAACTTAGACATCATAAATGCACCACCAACACAAAAAGGGACACAGGGAAAGGAAAATGCACCATTCCACAGCATGGAGAACAGGGAAGTGGAAGGGGTGGAGTTCCACCTATTTGTAGAGTTCACACACACACACACACATATACACACACACCACACATACACACACACACACACACACACACACACACACACACACACACACCTGACTGATTGCAGGGCCTGGAACAGACAGCAAAGCTACCAAGATTTCACTTAGCACAAGTGGACATCAGGAGTTTGAACTCAGGCCAAGCACTACATATAAGAAGTATGCGAGCATGAGCCCAGGTTTGTGTGAGCTCCGTGATCAGATATGTGTGAGCACCAGCCCAGAGGTGTGTGAGCATGGCAGTCAGGTGTGTGCAAGTGTCCAGCTGTTTCAGCAACAATATCAAAACAACAACAATGAATATAGAAAGGAGGATAGAAGGTGGAGAGATTTAAAGGCTGTTTAAGAAGAAAGGGACAGACCAATGTCTTATGCGTGTAGGTGCATGGAGGTGCAAAAATGACAGCATCCCTAAAACTCACAGACTGTAGTTTCACTAGGGCAGCACCACAGGGTGCAGGATGCAGAAGTTGGATGAAAGGGGACTCGAACATCCAGAGTCCCCGAGGGAGAAGCACACAGCCTAGCTCTTCCCCAACAGCTGCCTCAACAGGTAAACACAATCCAAAGAGGATGGCACATTCCAGACTTGGGTCCGGGGCTTTTACCAGGTTACATAAGCATCTGTGCCCAGGAGGGGCCCAGAAGGAAGCAGGTACTCAGCATAAATCACCTTGTTCACACAAAGAGTTTAGGAGCCAAGAGTGATCCCTATCTTGAAATGCAGCCTCTTGAAGGCCAGGGAGTAAGTGCCTTTCTAAGAATAGCAACACCCGTTAGCCACAAAGATCCCCAGCAAGAGAGCCCGAAGTGCCACCAACCATACCCTCAAAAGGTGATATCTTAGGACCAGGGGAGTTTACCCTCGCGGCACGAGGCTGGTGTCAATCAACACAATTTGACTTTGTAAAAGCAACACTGAGATGTGAGCATCTTCGACAATGCCAGAAAGCGCCCTTCTGTGGCCATCTCGCTGTGCAATGTCAGGTCCCTGGAGGCAGGGGGCACCAGCGAGCTCTTCTCTTGGTCTCTCTAGTGCCCTGCTCTAATCATTTTCATGGAAGCCCATGTGGTGAGGCGGAGGGGGCGACTTTGGAAAACCATAGATCTATCCTTAGCATGTGCCTGCTCCAGCACATGAATTTAAAATCCAGCAAGTGGGGCCGGCGAGGTGGCGCTAGAGGTAAGGTGTCTGCCTTGCCAGCGCTAGCCAAGGAAAGGACCACGGTTCGATCCCCCGGCGTCCTATATGGTCCCCCCCAAGCCAGGGGCAATTTCTGAGCGCTTAGCCAGGAGTAACCCCTGAGCATCAAATGGGTGTGGCTCGAAAAAAAAAAAGGTATAAAATCCAGCAAGCTATGGGATTTTAAAACTAAATAAATTGCAGTATAAACTATACCTACCACCCTTTCCTAAATCCCCTTTCTTCACCCTTTCTCCCAGCCCCAGTCTCTCCCCCTGTGGTAACCTTGGCTCCAATACCCACACTCACTGGCTGCTTTTGGATTTATTAGATCATACACTTTGTCTTCTTGTCTTGGACTCAAGGTAAAATCATTCAACACCTCATTTCCTCCAGACTTGTTTGGCTAATCCATAGCACCTCGCATTCCCTCCATTCTGATGCCACTGAAAAATGTCCTCCTCACTCTACTGCATACATGTGCAACATCTTTTTATAGCAGGAGACTGAAGGGTGAGGTGGGGTGGGGGAAGGCAGGTTACACCAGGTGGTGCTCAGGGCTTACTCATGGCTCTGTGTTCAGGGTTCCCTCCTGGTGCTAGTGATCAAAGCAGAATCAGCTACATACAAGGAAAGCACCTTACCCACGGGGCTGTCTCTTCTGAAGCCACTGGCCATCAGACATAACCATGCAGTGTCTGTGTAGCTCTGTTTATTTAGTACAGCTCAGGATCAACGTTGTCCCACCCACCAGAGATCACCCACGAATGCACTCACGGTGTCACCTGGGCCTCCCCACCAGGGAGGAGGTGGCACTGTCACTCATTTCTGAGTCAATCTCCTGTGAATCAGGCTTAATCTTTTCCTTCTCCATCCCTTCCCTGGGCCCTGGACATGCTGCCTGTAGCTACCATGGGGAGGGCAGTTTGGGGCAATAATGATTAACATGGGGGAGGGGTCAGCCATATGCTTCTGAGACTACTTGTCTCAGCTGGCTCAGCTCAAACTCAACCCTAGATGCACCATCACACATAGACCCCACTGCCTGATCCTGGGACTCAGTATTTCCTTTGGGTAGTGGTCGTTAAGTCTCCCTTTAGGAAAGCCTCCAGAGGAAGTTTATGGGAGATAGTCCCCAAGGGCAGGATAATCTCCTGGGCAAAACAGCACAGGTAATAAAGACAAGGGCTAGGAGAACTAGTCCATGCTAGGAAGCTTGCCGCATAGAGCAGGGGAGTGCAGCTGTGGCAGAGAAGGGATCACTGTATGACAATGAGAACTGGGAATGATCATTCTGACGAGAACTGGGTGATGAAAGGAAGAAAAGTGACACCATAATATCCCTTTAGTAACAGTATTGCAAACCACAGTGTCTAAAAGGAAAAAAATGAAAGGGAGAAGAGAGAGAGAGAGAGACAGAGAGAGAGAGAGAGAGAGAGAGAGAGAGAGAGAGAGAGAGAGAGAGAGAGAGAGAGAGAGAGAGGGTATCTGCCACCGACACAGGCAGGTTGGATGGTGGGAGGGAAACTGGGGACATTGGTGGCTGGAAATGTGCACTTGTGAAGGGTCATGTACCTTGTATAACTGAAACTCAATCATGAACAACTTTGTAACCACAATGTTTAAATAAAGTACTTAATATATAAAAAGGGTGGTGGTATAAGATGCACTCTGGGATCATTGGTGGAGGGAGGTCAACACTGGTGGTGGGAATGACCCTGACTCACTGTATATCTGAAATTCAACTATGAAGAACTTTGTAGATCACAGTGTTTTCAATAAAATAAAATTATATATATAAACAGTGTAGGGCTAAGAGGGCAGACAAGCATGTGTCTGGGAAAGAAGAGATGAGGGGAAACAAATGTGCTCCTACAGGCAGCAAATGTGTTCCCAGGAAAGAGTTGAATAAAAAAGTTCCAGGGTCTTTAGGTCCATATTACAAAAATATTTAAGTTCAGACCCCTTCTCTCTTCTCTCTGCTGCTTCATCCTCACTGATTCCAGTATCTTTGAACAATATGTTCTGATCACTGTGCTTTGATCCCTTCTGTTCTTCATGCTCAGAACACATTTTTTCACCAGATAGATTAGGATTTGTCTTTAAGAGGTGGGATCCTCAACATCCAAAAAGGGGGGTGGCAGAGTGATAGCACAGCGGTATGGTGTTTGCCTAGCAAACACGGCTGACTCAGGATGGACCTGGGTTCAGTCCACTGCATCCCATATGGTCCTCCAAGCCAGGAGAGAGTTCTGAGTGCATAACCAGGAGTAACCCCTGAGCATCACTTGGATGTGCCCCCCTAAAAAAAAACAACTAAAAAGCAAGAGTTAGGATCCTTCTAATGACTGTATCCAGCTCAAACAATAAACATATTCATACTATGAAAGGAAAAACAAAAAGGACTAGAATAGGAACTTGCCATGACTTAAGGCTGCCTGCTGATTGTGTGAACTATCCAGACCTCTGCTCCTCGTATACCTATTGCATGTTACTGTACTCACTAAGAAACTTTAATGTCTCTACCAATTTAAACCATGGCTCGCCTGTTGGGAGCAATATTGTACTGACTAAATGGTCAACCTGTGGGCTTATCTGGCTGCCCAGGAACCCCAAAGCTTGTACTGTTCTTGTGTGTTTGTTTGGCTCCTTCTCTGTGACCAACGCCCATTGGACAGAAGTAAAAAGGTGCCCATCAAATTTGCTTTAGTTTGGCAAATAGCCACAGAAATAATTTTCAACAGGTCATAAATAAAGAAAGAAAAGCAGGGTCTCTTGCTCACTCCTGAGTCAGCTTAAATATTCTTTCCTGCTCTGGGGTCCCCAGTGGACAGTCTTCTTGCCCCACTGTCTGAGTTGGTACTGTATAGCCAGCCCTCTTGTGGGTAGGAGATAGAAGAAGGCACCAACATTTGTTCCTTTTTCTGGATTGGGTTGTTCCAACATACCTCAGACCAGTGGATTCCTTAAACACCTCAAATCCTGATTCTAGATTGGAGGAAAATGGAAAAATCCTGATTTTGCAAGGAGCTCATTTCACAATCACTAGGTAGCATGTCCTGGATCAAGCCTCTGGATGCTTATGGGACATCTGGGTGTCCAGTCCTATTTCCATAATGCTGCTAATACAGAAGAAGGTCCTGGGGATAGTACTCAGAGCCCCCACATTCTTCTGATTATAAGATGAAGGAGAGAGAGAGACAGAGACAGAGACAGAGAGACAGAGATAGGTGAGACAAAGAGAGAATTCGGGGGCCTGGGAGAAACTAGTCAGGCTCTTTTCTGCAGGAGATAAAAGGGGAATTTGACAAATCCATGGTCACAGATCACATGTGCACCTGTGTTCATCTGCTCTAGCACATTCTAGCCAACAGAATACATTTTGCATAAAGGCTGTGTTCAGTCCATGACCGGGTCTAACAATCTTTCAAGACTCACTGTAATTTTTAGGTACTGGAGTTAAAAATTGATATGATGGGAGCCAAGAAGAGAGTACAGTAGCTAGGCACTTGTCTTGCATATGGCTTACCCCAGTTCTATCTCTGCTACTAAATAGAGCAAAGAGTAAATCCTGAGAACTGCCAAGTGCAGGCCAACACCCTCTCCCCAAATTTGAAAAGATATGATAGGCCTCAGAATCTTGTTCCTTTGAGATTTTTAAAAGAAAAATTTTTCCCATCATCCCAAGGGATATAATTTTTTTTTCATTTGTTACCCTTAGTAAGGTCAGAGATGGAGAGAGACTGCCCACAAGGCTTTCACTTGGACTTTAACCAAGTAAAGGATCAACTCTGGAGATGACACTAGATAATGTGTAGAAAATTCTATCCTTTACCCTGGGTTTCCATCTTGGGGAGGAGTAGGCATAGGATTGCAGTCATTGTTTGGATCTGCCAGAAGCAAGTAATACTTGCCTATATATCTGCTAACAATGATCTCACTGGAGATAACACTGCAGTCTAATAGCAAATGTCAAAAATATACTGAAGATCATCTATTTTTTTTTTTTTTTTTGGTTTTTGGGACACACCCGGCGGTGCTCAGGGGCCACTCCTGGCTGTCTGCTCAGAAATAGCTCCTGGAAGGCACGGGGGACCATATGGGACACCGGGATTCGAACCAACCACCTTTGGTCCTGAATCGGCTGCTTGCAAGGCAAACGCCGCTGTGCTATCTCTCCGGGCCCAGATCATCTATTTCTAAAAGATTAAACAACAGGTCCGAAGATATAACCCCAAGAATGGAGCATGTTTTGCATTCAGGAGGCCTGGATTTGATCCCCAGCACTCATGTTCTCTGAAGCACAGCTGGGAACAACCCCCAAGAACTAACCCTGGAGTAGTTTCTGATTACTACCAAATGTGGCCTCAAGGTTTATAGGGGGGGAGATGGAGGCTGGTGATGGGGGATTCCTAGATAAAAAAAAATGGGGGCCAGAGCTATACTATTGTACAGTGGTAGGGCATTTGTCTTGCACGCAGCTGACCCAGAACAGACCTGGGTTTGATCCCTGGTGTCCCATATGGTCCCCTGAGCCAGGAGTGATTTTTGAGAAAATAGCCAGAAGCATTACTGATGTAGCCCCAAAACAAAACAAAACATGTGTTGAACCTTTTGTTTGAATTGTCTTTTCACTAATCACTTTTTATCATAACTCTGGTTGTTCCTACAGCTATTATAAGACAAATCCTTATGACTGTGTTCCTGGAGTCAATTCTGAACCACTTCTTGTAAAAAATTTTTTTGGGGGGCCACACCCGGCGGTGCTCAGGGGTTACTCCTGGCTGTCTGCTCAGAAATAGCTTCTGGCAGGCACGGGGGACCATATGGGACACCGGGATTCGAACCAACCACCTTTGGTCCTGGATCGGCTGCTTGCAAGGCAAATGCCACTGTGCTATCTCTCCAGGCCCTCACTTCTTGTAAAATATGAGCTTCCTGTACCAATATCATTCTATTTACCACCATAATTATTCTATTATTGCCATCTCAGTTACTTTTACCTGCTTTATAAACAAGCCCTGTCACTGTGTTAAACCCTATTGTGTCTTTTTGAAAATTGAGAGGATAAAAAACTAATCTTGGAGCCAGAGCAGTGGTGCAAGCAGTAGGGCATTTGCATTGTATGCGCTAACCTAGGACGGACTTCGGTTCTATCCCCAGGCATCCTATATAGTCCCCCAAGCCAGGAGCAATTTCTGAGCACATAGCCATAAGTAACCCTTGAGCATCACTGAGTGTGCTCCCCCCCTAAAAAAAAAAAAAACCTATGTAATCTTTTCTATTTTGCCAGCAGAGTTATCCGTGGAGATGCTTTCATTCCCTTATAGATCTAAATCCTGCTGGGGGTCATTTTTCTGGACCTCTTGTTCTTCTTTCATATTCCCATATAGTTGGGGGTGGGTTGCCACTAACGAAGATTCTCTATATCTTCTGGTGTCTGGCTGGTCTTTGCCTGGTTTGGAGACTTTTTCTGGGTTTAGAATTCTAGATTCACAGGTGGCATCTGTACTTTGAAGTTATGAAGTCAGTTGTAATATTGCAGCTTCCCTGTATATGTCTTGTTTTACACAACATTTTGAATTTGGCATCAAAAAAAAATGCCAAAGATGCGGGCTTCTTTGAATTTGAAGAGCTATAGCTATGGATTTTCATCAAATTTAAGAGACTTGATGAAAACATTGTTTTCTCAATAAATAAAAATAATTTTTTTCAAATATTATGTTGTTGCTTTTGTTCTTTTCTTTTTCCTTTTTGTTGTTAGAGTCTGTTCTTAGAGCTTATTCCTGGCTCTGCACTCGGGGATCTCTCCTGGCAGGGCTCAGGGAACTGTTATGGTGTTGGTAATTGAGTCAAAGCCAGCCATATGCAAGATAAGGACTATAACTGATGTACTATTTCTCCAGCTCTTCTCCTTTTCCTCAGACTCAATTTTATTATTTTTTATTGCTTAGCCTTATATCACAAGTCAGCATTATTTTTCAATAAATTTCTCTTTAATTTTCAGATTTATCATGTTCATTAATTAACCTTCAAGTTTCTATCATTCATTTCATTGTATGTAACCTTCTATTAAGCCTATCAATTTAGGGGCTGGCGAGGTGGCGCTGGAGGTAAAGCGCTAGCCAAGGAAAGATCGCGACCATGGTTCGATCCCCCAGTGTCCCATAGGGTCCCCCCAAGCCAGGGGCAATTTCTGAGCACTTAGCCAGAAGTAACCTCTGAGCATCAAACGGGTGTGGCCCGAAAAACCAAAAAAAAAAAAAAAAAAGCCTATCGATTTAATTTTTAATTTTGGATTTTTTTTCTAAAATTTTTATTTGGCTGCTTTTCTACTTTTAGTTTTTATTGGTTTGCTGAAGTACTATCAATGTATTTTATTACAGTCGTTTTTGTCTTAATTTCTGTGTAGATTTATAATAAATTTAAATAATAAAAAATAGAAATATCTTTGTCTACTCATCATAATCACATTTGGGTGGTTTTAGGGTAATTTTCTACTGATTTTATCTCTTACATGGGTTACATTTTCCTGTGAATCACTTGATTATTGGCTTATTACTTTTAACTCGATGTTGTGAAAGCAATATATATTTTGAGGGTTGGATTGTTTTTTGTGTCTGGCTTTTGGCCACACCTGGAGATGCTCAGGTGTTATTCCTGGCTCTGCACTCAGGAACTACTCCTGGTGGTGCTCAGAGAACCATACAGGAAGCCAGGTAATTAATCCAGGTTGACTACATGCAAGGCAAGCACTCTACATGCTGTATGTCCTCTACATCACTCTAGTCCTGAGTGCTGTATTGTTTTAAGAGACAAGAGAGACCTTTTATCTTCCTTCAGATTTTATGTCTTCTTCTAGGAACCATTTGGTTTCATACTGTAGCAGTTAACTTATTGGTAGATATGCTTGATTCCTTGGGGATTGTTTTTAAACTTCCTTTACAAGAGTGTAAATGTTTAGACATTTGAGTGGTGCAATGTTACCACACCATGTCCACCACAAAAGTCCATTGAATCTTTTGAATCCACCACCACCCATCCTTCAATCCTGGTCCTGTGGCCTAAGTCTAAGGGTTTGTTTTCACTGGACATACACTATTTCTTTGCTTGTTTCCTTCACATCCCATTGTTTGAGTGAGATTATCCAGTATTTGTCTTCCTCCTTCTGCCTTATTCTACTTAGCCAAACACACTCCTACTCCATACTTTTTAAACCAGAAGCAAAATTTCTTCTTTTCTTCAAGCTGAGTGATTTCTATTGTGTTCACATAATGAAACTCTTTGATTATCTCATCTGTCACTGGACACTTGGGATCTTGGCCATTGTAAATAGAGCACATGGGTATGCATAAAGTTTCTAAGCTTCATGTCTGTATATTCTTAGGAGATATCTTCAGTGGAACTCCCAAAATTCTCCCAGAACTTTCAGCAATTTTTCATGCTTTGAGAACCCTCCATTGGAGGCTGAATGCATTTTTAGTCCCATGGCCAGTGAATGAGGGTCTTTTTCCTCTACACTCAGGCCAACAGGGGGTGTTTTTGATCTTTTTTGGATCTGGGCCATCCTCCCTGGCAGGAGAGCAGACCTGGTCATTCTGGTTTGCATTTCTCTGATAGTCAATGATTTTGAGTCTTTTCTTTGGTTTGGTAATAAATGTTCAAATATTTTAATTGGGGGGCATTGTTGTTGTTGTTGTTGTTGTTTGGGGGCCACATCTGGCAGTCCTCAGAGGTTATTCCTGACTCTGAGCTCAGTAATCACTCCTGGAAGGCTCCGGGGAACATATGGGGTGCCAGAGATTGAACCCAGGTTGGCCGCGTGCAAGCCCTACCTGCTGTGCTATTGGGCTGTCCCCTGATGAAATGTTTTTAAGGGGCCGGGCGGTGGCACTAGAGGTAAGGTGCCTGCCTTGCCTGCGCGAGCCTAGGACAGACCACGGTTCGATCCCCCGGCATCCCTATGGTCCCCCAAATCAGGAGCGACTTCTGAGCGCATAGCCAGGAGTAACCCCTGAGCGTCACCAGGTATGGCCCAAAAACAAAACAAAAAAAAATGTTTTTAAATGTTGCTTGCATGAGGCCAACCCAATTCTCTCCCAGGCACTATAAAGCATCTCCAGAACACCATTAGGAGTAACTCCTAAACACAGAGACAGGAGTAACCCTTGATCACCATTGGGTGAGCCCCCCCAAAATAAGTCAAGGCAAGACAAGAGATGACTGCTGTGTCCCCCCTCTGAAAGGGGATCCCTGGATCTTGGCATAGGACAATCTCCACAGTCATCACAGAGCAGGGCTCCTCACAGCTGCTCCGCAGAGCCTCACAGGCTCCTCTGTTCTTTAGCTGGTCATTGTCCAGCCAAGGCTTTGGGTGAAGACTGGGCCACATTCATCTCTGCTTACTGCAAGCCTTCCCAAAGCCTACACACGATTAGCTCCAGGCCCAGGAAGCAAGTTGCTTGCCCTGAGCAAGTCGCTTCTCGCTGTGCCCAGGACCAACCCAGTTAGAATCAGGTAGTATTTCTCTGCATCCACAGACCTATCTGAGACTTCTACTCCTCTCCCCTCACGGCTTTTGTCCCTACATGTACCCTGAGTCCTAGAAAAGCTTCCTGGGCCCCCAAATGATCTCTAAAAAGATTGGGTAGAAAATAAAGATGGGAAGTAAGTTAGTGATGACTCATGCTCTGGACTGGAAACAACAAGTAAGAACACTGAGGGCCTTCTTGCTGGGCCACCCATGCTGGGCTGGCTCCAGGGCCCCTTCCTGTGCCAACAAGGCCCTAGGGAAGGGGAGAACAGCAAGCATTTTCTAGAGGTGATGGTGTTGGGCACTCCAAGTTGCACCTGACCCTATCCTATCCAGCACCCCACCTTCCCTCACCTCCCAACTCTCTCCCAGATCAAGAAAGGCACAATACACAAGACAGAAAGTCTGGAAAACACTCAGGACTTGAGGAGCAGAGGACAGAGTTTGAAAAGATCAGACATGCAGGTGCTCATGTGGTGAATGGATGCCCATACCCGGATATGTGTGCAGATCTCCCATGATTCAAGTGATCAGGGCTGACCCCATGATAGCAACCAGGAGGTTTAGTGCCCAGGCTGCAATTTGTTAATGTTGATCTCTGCAAAAGGAAAAGATTCAGACAAGGGCTGGTGTTGTGCCAAGGCAGGGAGGACGAGCTGAGCCTGGAACAACTCCAAAAGCAAAGCAAGAACATGTTCAGGTCATGTCAAGAAGGCAAAGGCACTAACATAAAAAAAAAAAAAAAAAAGACAGGCAACAGGCTGTAACTAACTCAGTACAAAAGGTCACGGAGTCCATAACAGAATAAATAAACGAGGAAATATAGCGTCTGATAGGGAACAAGATGCGTCCTGCCAAAGATGCTCGCTCCCTGCAAACATGATGAATTAACCTCTAATAAAAGAAAGCCTGCAGCACCCCAACTCAGAGGCTTAGCTTAGCTGTGGCGAGGTCCATTGCAGACCCAGTGAGAAAAGAGAAAAGCTAAGGGTAAAGCTGATCTCTTTGCTTTTCAGTAGCTGCCGAAGATGCCAGCCTGTGGTGAGAAACACATCTTCAGGGGTTTGGGAGCTGGCATGAAACTGGCATGTTGTGTGGTCTTTACAATTACCTTGCAAATTTGAATTGGTTTTAAGCCTACTCTGCAGTGCTCAGGGGTTATTCCTGGCTCTGCACTCAGGATCACTCCTGGCAGGCTCAGGGGAGCATATGAGATGCCGATGATCAGGTCAGCTGCATACAAGGCAACTGCCCTACCCACTGCGTTATTACTCTGGCTCCTCCTGAGTAATTCTTATGCACTAAACTAGCTTCTAGATTACATTTTTTATCAAGTTCTATTTAAATCATTATAGTTTCTATGAGATTAAACAGACTATCTCAAACATTTGTGAGGGTGAGGAAGTGGGGGCGGAAAACAAGCATTTGGAAGGCAATTATTTGATTTTCCTTATCTTCAGACCCAGAAATATCTGATCTTTCTAAGCAAACCATAGATAGAGTTTTACTACACAAAACTCTTAAATGTACAGTGAGCCAAATTAACAGACTAAAAACTGATGGAAGTACCATTGTACAAAGTTGAGATAGGCCTTCACCTTTGTAGATGTGTATGTGTATGTCTATGGGACCTCTACCATGTGTGTATGTGATATGTTTTCATATATACACACATGTCCTTATATACATGTTCTTCACATGGGTAGTTGTGTGGTTCTCTAATATGTATGAGGCCTATTGTATATGGTCATACATATGTAGTTGGATGTAATTTTGTGTCTTTCTTTAAAGTGGAAAGAGAAACGGGGGCTCCCACAATAGAACATGTGCAGAGATGTCCTGGATGGTCCCCCACAGATACCCTCGAGGAGTCCCACACAGGTGACTTGAGGGGTCCATGATGAGAATGAGACAAAGATGCTCTCTCAGAGGGAAACAAGTAGTTTAATAAATGGTTTTCATGCCCTTCATGTAAAGTGCATAGGTCTAGTCTGCTCTGGCTACCAAACAAGAAGCATGGGGTGGGGGTGCTAGCTCTGCTCACACCCTGAAGTCAACAGACCAAGGATCTGGTGTGGGTGCATTAAGGACTGGGGCCTCTGGACTAGAAGACTATGTATCCCTCACCCCCACTTTTCCTCATGCACGTGTGTCCCTCTGGTGTTTTCTGGGTGACGGCATGTCTGCTGCTTATCAGGACCTGACACTAGATTAGAGCTCGAGGTTGTGCCAACAGGATTGAGGGGTTCAGACTGGGGAAGAGTGCAGACAGCTGGTCTGGCTCACCTCCAGTCAGGTGACATCCTCACCTGGGTGAGAGACAATGGGCCCCCAGCTCTGTGCTCCCTGTTCAGCCTCCCAAGTTTCCCGCCCTCCACAAAGTGCCAGAGAGAGACAGAGTCCCAAGTGAGAACTTAGGAGGGCTGTGCTTTCCAGAGTGGGTGGTGGGTATTGGATTCCTACAGTTTCTCAAGGGAGTGGTCTCAAGGCCCAGCTCTGGATCCATCACTGGACTCTTGGGGCTCACAGGTGGCATTCCTGGAAGTTTGTTTTCTTTCCAGTTTCTGTTCCATTTATTTATTTAGTGAAGTCCAATCATTTCCTATAAAGGCATTTACTTTAAACACCAAGAGGGAGAGCATGCATGGACTACTCCAGAAGGGAGAGCCAAGAGGCAGCCAGTCTGCATTGCCATCATTTCTATTTACTATGGAAAGGAAGGAACCAGAGAGGCCCGAGGGAGCCCCTTAAAAACTGTCCTGGATCCAGATTGGAGGAAGCTCCCCACTGAGTGACCATTTCTGTCCTTCATCTGAAATCACAGCCCCTAAATCAAACAAACAAACAAACAAAAAAAAAAACTGCAGAGGAGTTTTAAGAGACTGATAATAAAAGAACAATGCTGTACAAAACCAGCTGGAAGCTGATAGAAACTGTGACAGTTGTCATATGGGAAATGTTGAAAGCCTAGTCTTTTAGCCAACTGGCTGAAAACCAATCATAACACTTTGAACCTGGTCATGATAGTACCATGAGCAAGTAACTTGGGGGATGTCTTATGACCTCTGGAAGTGCATATATATTATCAGGTCAATATCTCCATGAGACCTAACTAAGTGGCATAGTTTGATTTGCATAGAAAGATCAGATATTTCTGGGTCTGAAGATAAGGAAAATCAAATAATTGCCTTCCAAATGCTTGTTTTCCGCCCCCACTTCCTCACCCTCACAAATGTTTGAGATAGTCTATTTAATCCCATAGAAACTATGATGATTTAAATAGAACTTGATAAAAATTGTAATCTAGAAGCTAGTTCAGTGAATGAAAATTACTCAGGAGGAGCTAGAGTAATAGCACAGTGAGTAGGGCATTTGCCTTGCTTGTATGCAGCTGACCTGGGTTTGATCATCGGCATCCCATATGCTCCCCTGAGCCTGCCAGGAGTGATCCTGAGTGCAGAGCCAGGAATAACCCCTGAGCACTGCAGAGTAGGCCCAAAAACAAGATAAAGAAAAAAACAGAAAGAAAAAAAAAAGAATTACTCAGGAGTAGGGGTCTTTTCTACAATTTAGGGGGATAAGATATAAAAATAAAGAAAACAGAGAAGAGACCCTCCCAAAATTGATATTCATATTTATAAGAATGAATAGTCTTAAAATGGTTTAATGAATAAGAATATTCATCACAGCCCCCAAATAAATCATACACAAATTAAATAATGATATACAGAAAGTTGTCCATCCAAGCCATGGCAGATGCTAAAACTGTCATCTTCCTGGGGGAGCATAAAAACAATGGAAGATAGAGTCTTTAGGGTTTTCTAAGTAGAGTATCATGTCATCTGCAAACAGCAAGAGCTTGACTTCTTCCTTTCCTATCTGGATTCCCTTGACATCTTTTTCTTGCCTAATCACTATAGCGAGTACTTCCAGTGCTATGTTGAATAGGAGTGGTGAGAGAGCACAGCCTTGTCTTGTGCCAGAATTTAGAGGGAAAGCTTTTAGTTTTTCTCCACTGAGGATAATATTTACCACTGGCTTGTCGTAGATGGCCTTAACTATATTCAGAAAGGTTCCTTTCATTCACATCTTGCTGAGAGTTTTGATCAAGAATAGGTGTTGGAACTTATCAAATGTTTTCTCTGCACCTATTGATATGATCATGTGATTTTTCTTTTTCTTTTTGTTGATGTCGTGTATTATGTTGATAGATTTACAGATGTTAAACCATCCTTGCATTCCTGGGATGAAACCTACTTGGTCATAGTGAATGATCTTCTTAATGAGGTATTGAATCCTATTTGCCAGGATTTTATTGAGGATCTTTGCATCAGCGATATTGGTCTGTAATTTTCTTTTTTGGTAGCATCTCTGTCTGGTTTAGGTATCAAGGTGATGTTGGCTTCATAAAAGCTTCTAGAAACAATAGACTCATATAGCAAGGTGGCAGGCTTCAAAATTAACACACAAAAATCAATGACCTTCCTATACACCAATAGTAATAAGGAAGAAATGGACATTAAGAAAATAACCCCATTCACAATAGTGCACACAAACTCAAATATCTTGGAATCAACTTTACTAAAAATGTGAAGGACCTATACAAAGAAAATGATAAAACTCTGCTCCAAGAAATAAGAGAGGACAAGCGGAAATGGGAACACATACCCTGCTCATTGATTGGCAGTATTAACATTATTAAAATGGCAATACTCCCCAAAGCATTCTACAGATTTAATGCAATCCCTCTAAAGATACCCATGACATTCTTCAAAGTTAATCAGGCACTTTTGAAATTCATTTGGAACAATAAACACCCTAGAATAGCTAAAGCAATCATTGGGAAAAAGAATATGGGAGGAATTACTTTACCCAACTTTAAACTTTACTACAATGCAATAGTTATCAAAACAGCATACAATCACCTAATTTTTGATAAAGGAGCAAGAAATCCTAAATGGAGCAAAGAAAGCCTCTTCAACAAGTGATGTTGGCACAACTGGATAGCCACTTCCAAAAAAACTGAACTTAGACCCCCAGTTAACCTCATGTACGAAGGTAAAATCCAAATGGATTAAAGACCTCCATATCAGACCTGAAACCATAAGATATATAGAACAACACGTAGGCAAAACACTTCAGGACATTGAGACTACAGGCATCTTCAAGGAGGAAACTGCACTCTCCAAGCAAGTGAAAGCAGACATTAACAGATGGGAATATATTAAGCTGAGAAGCTTCTGCTCCTCAAAGGAAATAGCACCCAAGATGCAAGAGCTACCTACTGAGTGGTAGAAACTATTCACCCAATACCCATCAGATAAGGGGCTAATCTCCAAAATATATAAGGCACTGACAGAACTTTACAAGAAAAAAACATCTAATCAAATCAAAAATGGGGAGAAGAAATGAACAGACACTTTGACAAAGAAGAAATACAAATGGCCAAAAGACACATTAAAAAATGCTCCACATCACTAATCATCAGGGAGATGCAAATCAAAACAACTATAAGGAACCACCTCACACCACAGAGATTGGCACACATCACAAAGAATGAGAACAAGCAGTGTTGGCGGGGATGTGGAGAGAAAGGAACTCTTATCCACTGCTGGTGGGAATGTCGTCTAGTTCAACCTTTATGGAAAGCAATATGAAGATTCCTCCAAAAACAGAAATCGAGCTCCCATACGATCCAGCTATACCACTCCTAGGAATATACCCTAGGAACACAAATATACAATATAAAAATCCCTTCCTTTCACCTCTATTCATTGCAACACTGTTTACCATAGCAAGACTCTGGAAACAACCGAGATGCCCTTCAACAGACAAATGGCTAAAGAAACTGTGGTGCATATACACAATGGAATATTATGCAGCTGTCAGGAGAGATGAAGTCATGAAATTTTCCTATACATGGATGTACATGGAATCTATTATGCTGAGTGAAATTAGTCAGAGAGAGAGAGAAAAAAAAACTCAGAATGGTCTCACTCATCTAAGGGTTTTAAGAAAAATGAAAGACATTCTTGCAATAATAATTTTCAGACACAAAAGAGAGAAGGGCTGGAAGTTACAGCTCACCTCATGAAGCTCACCACAAACAGGGATGAGTTTAATTAGAGAAATAACTACATTTCGAACTATCCTAATAATGAGAATAACGAGAATATGAAGGAAATAGAAAGCCTGTCTAGAGTACAGGCGGGGTTGGGTGGGGAGCAGGGAGACTTGGGACATTGGTGATGGGAATGTTGCACTGCTGATGGGTGGTGTTCTTTACATGACTGAAACCCAAACAACACAATCACGTATGTAATCAAGGTGTTTAAATAAAAAATATATAAAAAAATAAAATAAAAAAGTCAAAAAATAAAAAAACAATGGAAGAAATAAAAAGAAAAAATTTTTATTTTTTGCAAACACCTTACTAAGTCAACACACTTTTCAAATAAAAAGACCAAAAATAAGCCTAGAAAAAACTCCCAGGCCCAAACTTCCTAAAATGTACTGGCTAGGCCTTGTTGTCCGCTCCAGTGAAGAACAGGCTATTTCTGGCTGCTGTGGGCTGTCACTGCTGTCCCCACTCCAGGACCTCTGAGCTCTGCACAGGGTGTGGAAGCAACTCACGGGAAAAATCAGTGGCTGGTCTACCTCTGGACCTTCCTTCCTGGGCACCTATGCTGAATCCCTGGGTCCGACCCCCATGTGGAAAGTATAGTTTCAAGTTGTTTTTCTGGAGACTTGATTTCTCAGACTTCTCAGGAAATAAGAAGTGGGGGGGGGGGTCCTTTAGGAGAAATTATTATAAAATATCAACAAATTTCCAGTGAAACCTGGTATTTGAAGATGTGATTTTGAAGCTGAGTTCCAGGACAGAATGGTCAGTCCATACTGTTTCTAGTCTCAAATTAGCTCCTTTGCACATACAGAAAAGACCTAGTGAGTTTGAGTGATGCAGCCAATGCACATGCAAGCCCATTTGCAAGAGAAAAATAAGACCTACTTTGTGTGCCACTTCTCAATAAGAGGCAGTGGCAGAGAGTAAATCGACCCTTCTCCCTAAAAACTCAGGAGAGCATGTTTCCCCACAAAGTATCCCAAAGCACTGGGTCTCCAGCAGTGAGGCATTCCCCATAGACAAGGACCTGATAGATGGATACTAAGCTTATGGGCAGAGCAAGCTCCAGGCCCAGATTCTGAGGGGTACTGGTGGGTTTCACGAGTAGAGTACCCCCCCTTCTCTGAATATACGGCTGAGATTGGTGCTGAGCGTCTGGAGAATAAAGAACTGTTGTAGGAAGTGGCAAGAGAGTGAGAGGGCTTTCCCCAAATCAGTAAACAACGCCCCCCCAAAATTCTGTCCAGGAAACAAGGGGGAAACTCCCATGCAGTAGGAAGCACGCCCATCCCCACAGAAAATCAGTTAACAGTCCTAGAGTCAGAGATACTCAAAATCTTCTGCCATCAGAAGAGAGGACCAGTGAACTGAGAGAAAATTCTGCTTCATTCCAACTAGGTTCTTGAAGCCAAAAGCTCAAAAGATCAAACTTTTCCTTGGTTTGGTTTGTTAGGTTTTTTTGGTGGGGATCTGATTTGGGGGCTGTACCTTGTGGTGTTCAGGGCTTACTCCTGGCTCTATACTCAGGGGTCACTCCTGGTAGGATTCAGGGAACCATTTGGGATGTTGGAGATTGAACCTGAATCTGCTCCATATAAGGTGAGTGCCTCACACACTGTATTATCACTCAGGCTCCAAGATCAAACTTTTTCTAAGTAATTTAATTGTCATGCAAAGCAAGGGTCAAAAAAATATTTAGAGATATTCAAGAATATTTGACACCCAGCAAAGCAAAATTTATCAATCATGTAAAACAAAATGTGTGAGAGTGCAAATGATGCTGGTGAAGTCAGATTCCAAGATGTAGAAGTCAGTGGTGTGGTTGGATCCCAGGTGAGTAGAGAACTCACAAAGAAGCATCCACCAGGCACTTCAGGAGAGTAACTCTGTTTATTTTAGGTGGGAAAGGGATATTTATATTAGGGGAGAATTGGCTGTGGATCAGCTAATCAGGTAGGACATGAGAAGGATTAAAACAGGGTGCGTATTTCTGTGTTTAGGGAAAGCAGGGTAAGGAGAGTGGGGAAAGCAGAGTGGGTGCACTGGGTGTTAAAACGGGGTGTATAGTTAAGGTGATTAGGTACAAGAAAAAACAATACAAAAGTTAAGATGACACAGCCTTATACATGATCGGCCCCATTTCAATCCCCAAGCACTGCCAGGAATGACCCCTGAGTACAGTGCCAGAAATAAGCAAGCCCTGGGCACTGTGGGATGTACCCAAACCTTCCCTCCAAAAAAGTTTATAGTGAGGAGAACACAAAGCAGCAGAATTTGATCCCAAACAGGTTGGTAGAACTAGTAGACAAGACATAAACAGTTTTCATAAGTGTATTCCAGAGGTTTGAAAAGTTGAGGCCCAGATCAAACTTAATGTCAAAGATACTGGAAAAAAATTGAAAAAAGAATGAAGAGTTCACTGTTTGTGACGTCAGGCTGGGAAAATCTATGCCAGCCCAGTGGGACCCGACTGTGAGAAACTGTGAGTGCTACCTGTGTGTGTTTGTCTCCTGTCCTGTCTCCTAAACCTCTTGGGAGTGGGCAGAAAAGGGCCCAGAAATTTCGCTCTCTCAGAGGCTCCTCCGCTTCGCTACACGGCCGTGAGCTCTTTCTAAGGAAAGAACATCACTGCAACAAGAAGTAAAAATCACAGTAAGAACTGAGCTGGATTACTGAAGCCCAGCATCTCTCCCCAGGCTGTCTTCTCTGCTGCATGCTCGAGCCTAAGATTTGATCCTGTGTGAGGCTTCATCCATGGAGGGCTCCCCTTCCTTGGAGGCAAGTCGACCCACCCAGAAAGGGCGGAGCCAGAGGAGTGGGGCCGCACACATCATTTAGCCAATAAATACCACCACAACATGTAGAAAAACCCACAATACAAGTGTGACAATGGGGAAACAACGCAGGCTAGCATCAGACATAGAGAATGAAGATGACAATTCTGATGACCAGGAAACTGCCAACCAACTAATCAATCTCTCAGATAAGGAGTTTAGACAAGAAATATGGAAGATGCTCAAAGAACTCAAAGAAACCATGGATCGAGTTGAACAGAACACTAATAAGAACCAAGAAAATATGAAGACAGAAATCACAAAACTCCAAACTGAAATAACAGTCAAATAACAGGCCTGAAAAACTCAATAAACAAATTAAATGGCAAAATGGATACGCTCTCCAACAGGCTAACAGAGCTGAGAATAGAATTGGCACTGTGGAAGATGAGATAAATAACAACTCCATACAGTGGGAGAGAATGGGGAAAAAAATTAAAGCAAATGAATAGACAATGGAAAAATTAGTCAAAGAATGGGAACAGATGAAAATAGAAGTCTATAATAAGCTCAACAGAAACAACTTAGGATCATTGGAGTCCCAGAGACTCAGGAAGAAAATTTCCAGGAAGAATCAACGGTCAAGAACATCATTAAAGAGAAACTTCCAGAGCTAAAGAATATATGCGATCAAATCCTGCATGCCCGAAGAGTACCAACCAAAAGAGACCCCAGAAAAAATACCCCAAGACACATCCTAGTCACAACGACGAATCCCACAGATAGAGACAGAATTCTGAAAGCAGCAAGATCAAAAAGGGAAATTACATTCAAGGAAATATCCTTGAGATTTACAGCAGACCTGTCACCAGAAATACTCAAGGCCAGAAAGCAGTGGTGGGACATAGTGACAAAACTCAATGAAATAAATGCTTCGCCTAGAATACTGTACCCAGCAAAACTCACTTTCAGGTTTGACGGAAAAATACATGTTTTCACAGACAACAGCTCAGAAACTTTACAGACTCAAAACTAGTCTTAAGAGAAAAACTGAAAGACCTAATTAAAGACAAGACTAACCAAAAGACACACCAAGTTTCGATATAAAGATAGCATTAAATCCCAGGACAATTCTTTCTCTCAATGTCAATGGAATAAATGCACCAGTTAAGAGACACAGTGGCTAAATGGATCAAAAAACTCAATCCAACCTTCTGCTGCCTACAAGAAACATACCTCAATAGTCAGAACAAACATAGACTCAAAATAAAAGGCTGGAGGAAAATTATCCAAGCAAACAACACCCATAAAAAAGCTAAAGTGGCCATACTAATATCAGATGATGCAAACTTTATACTCAGGAAAGTTCTAAGGGACAAAGATGGACATTTTGTATTAATCAAGGGATATGTACAGCAGGAAGAAATCAATCTCCTAAACATATATGCACCGAATGAGGGGCCAGCAAAATATTTAATACAATTGTTGACAAATCTGAAAAATAATATCAATAACAACACAATAATTGTGGGGAACTTTAACACAGCTTTATCAACACTGGATAGGTCAACCAGACTGAAACCCAACAAGAATATACTAGACCTGAGAAGAGAAATGGAGGAAAGAGGCCTAGTAGAGATATATAGGACACTCCATCCCCAGAAACCTGGATACACATTCTTCTCCAATGTATATGGGACATTCTCCAGGATAGACTACATGCTGGCACATAAAACATACCTCCATAATATCAAAAAGATAGAAATTTTGCAGGCTACCTTCACTGACCACAGGCTCTGAAATTATATGTGAATTCCAAAGTGACACAGAAGAAAAACTTTAACACCTGGAAGTTAAACAGTGTCATACTAAATAACCAGTGGGTCCGAGATGAAATCAAAGAGAAAATCAAAACTTTCCTGAAAACAAATGATAATAAAGACACAAACTATCAGAACTTATGGGACACAGCAAAAGAAGTACTGAGAGAAAAACTTATAGCTTTGCAAGCACACTTCAGGAAGGAAAAAGGGCCTACATGAATAGCTTAATGATGCAGCTCACAGAATTAGAAACTGCTAAACAAAAGGAACCAAAAATAGGGAGACAGAAGGACATAACAAAGCTGAGAGCAGAAATCAACGAAGTGGAAACCCAAAAACAATCTGAAAGATCAACGAAAGCAGAAGTTGGTTCTTTGAAAAAATAAACAAGATTGATAGACCACTGGCAAAACTAACAAAGAAAGAGAAACTGGCAAAAACTAACAAAGAAAG
Source organism: Suncus etruscus (assembly GCF_024139225.1). Lineage (NCBI taxonomy): Eukaryota > Metazoa > Chordata > Mammalia > Eulipotyphla > Soricidae > Suncus > Suncus etruscus. Next base: position 16,939,526 of record NC_064865.1, read on the forward strand.
AGAAACTTGATAACTCGTATTAGGAATGAAAAAGGAGAGATCACTACTGATATGGCAGAGATTCAAAGAGTAATCAGAAACTACTTTGAGAAACTCTATGCCACTAAAAATGAGAATCTGTAAGAAATGGATAAATTCTTGGATTCTTATAGTCTTCCACAGTTGAATGAAGAGGATGTAGCATATCTAAACACCCCCATCACTATTGATGAAATTAAAACAGTAATCAAATATCTGCCCAAAAACAAAAGCCCAGTCCCAGATGGATTCACTAATGAATTCTTTCAAACTTTCCAAGAGGAACTACTACCAATCCTGGAAAGACTCTTTCATGAAATCGAAAAAACAGGAATACTTCCAAATAGCTTTTATGAAGCCAACATCACCTTGATACCTAAACCAGACAGAGATGCTACCAAAAAAGAAAATTACAGACCAATATCGCTGATGAATGCAGATGCAGAGATCCTCAACAAAATCCTGGCAAATAGGATTCAATGCCTCATTAAGAAGATTATCCACTACGATCAAATAGGTTTCATCCCAAGAATGCAAGGATGGTTTAACATTCGTAAATCTATCAATATAATACACAACATCAACAAAAAGAAAAAGAAAAATCACATGATCATATCAATAGATGCAGAGAAAGCATTTGATAAGGTCCAACACCCATTCTTGATCAAAACTCTCAGCAAGAAGGGAATGAAAGGAACTTTTCTGAATATAGTTAAGGCCATCTACCACAAGCCAGTGGTAAATATTATCCTCAATGGAGAAAAACTAAGAGCCTTCCCTCTAAATTCTGGCACAAGACAAGGCTGTCCTCTCTCACCACTCCTATTCAACATAGCACTGGAAGTACTCGCTATAGAGATTAGGCAAGAAAAAGATGTCAAGGGAATCCAGATAGGAAAGGAAGAAGTCAAGCTCTTGCTGTTTGCAGATGACATGATACTCTACTTAGAAAACCCTAAAGACTCTACCAAAAAGCTTCTAGAAACAATAGACTCATATAGCAAGGTGGCGGCTACAAAATTAACACACAAAAATCAATGGCCTTTCTATACACCAATAGTAATAAGGAAGGAATGGGCATTAGGAAAACAACCCCATTCACAATAGTGTCACACAAACTCAAATATCTTGGAATCAATTTGACTAGAAATGTGAAGGACCTATACAAAGAAAACTATAAAACTCTGCTCCAAGAAATAAGAGAGGACAAGCAGAAATGGAAACACATACCCTACTCATGAATTGGCAGGATTAACGTCATCAAAATGGCAATACTCCCCAAAGCATTGTACAGATTTAATGTGATCCCTCTAAAGATACCTGTGACATTCTTCAAAGAAGTGGATCGGACACTTTTGAAATTCATTTGGAACAATAAACACCCTCGAATAGCTAAAGCAATCATTGGGAAAAAGAATATGGGAGGAATTACTTTCCCCAACTTTAAACTTTACTACAAAGCTATAGTTATCAAAACAGCATGGTATTGGAATAAAGGCAGGCCCTCAGATCATTGGAATAGACTTGAATACTCAGAGAATGTTCCCCAGATATACAATCACCTAATTTTTGGTAAAGGAGCAAGAAATCCTAAATGGAGCAAAGAAAGCCTCTTCAACAAGTGGTGTTGGCACAACTGGATAGCCACTTCCAAAAAAACTGAACTTAGACCCCCAGCTAACATTATGTACGAAGGTAAAATTCAAATGGATTAAAGACCTGGATATCAGACCCGAAACCATAAGATATATAGAACAACACATAGGCAAAACACTTCAGGACATTGAGACTACAGGCATCTTCAAGGAGGAAACTGCACTCTCCAAGCAAGTGAAAGCAGAGATTAACAGATGGGAATAGTAAGCTAAGAAGCTTCTGCACCTTAATGGAAATAGCGCCCAGGATGCAAGAGCCACCCACTGAGTGGGAGAAACTATTCACCCAATACCCATCAGATAAGGGGCTAATCTCCAAAATATATAAGGCACTGACAGAACTTTACAAGAAAAAAAAAACATCTAATCCCATCAAAAAAATGGGGAGAAGAAATGGACAGACACTTTGACAAAGAAGAAATACAAATAGCCAAAAGACACATTAAAAAATGCTCCACATCACTAATCATCAGGGAGATGCAAATCAAAACAACTATGAGGTACCACCTCACACCACAGAGATTGACACACATCACAAAGAATGAGAACAAACAGTGTTGGCAGGGATGTGGAGAGAAAGGTACTCTTATCCACTGCTGGTGGGAATGTTGTCTAGTTCAACCTTTATGGAAAGCGATATGACGATTCCTCCAAAAACAGAAATTGAGCTCCCATACGATCCAGCTATATCACTCCTAGGAATATACCCTAGGAACACAAATACACAATACAAAAATCCCTTCCTTTCACCTCTATTCATTGCAACACTGTTTACCATAGCAAGACTCTGGAAACAACCGAGATGCCCTTCAACAGACGAATGGCTAAAGAAACTGTGGTGCATATGGAATATTATGCAGCTGTCAGGAGAGATGAAGTCATGAAATTTTCCTATACATGGATGTACATGGAATCTATTATGCTGAGTGAAATTAGTCAGAGAGAGAGAAAAAATGCAGAATGGTCTCACTCATCTATGTGTTTTAAGAAAAATGAAAGACATTCTTGCAATAATAATTTTCAGACACAAAAGAGAGAAGGGTTGAAAGTTACAGCTCACCTCATGAAGCTCACCACAAACAGGGATGAGTTTAGTTAGAGAAATAACTACATTTTGAACTATCCTAATAATGAGAATGTATGAGGGTTATAGAAAACCTGTCTAGAGTACAGGCGGGGGTTGGCTGAGGAGGAGGGAGATTTGGAACATTGGTTATGGGAATGTTGCACTGGTGATGGGTGGTGTTCTTTACATGACTGAAACCCAAACACAATCATGTATGTAATCAAGGTGTTTAAATAAAATATATATATATAAAAAATTTAAAAAAAGAAAAAAGAATGAAGACTATAATAGATCTGATTCACTGATTAGACACAGCAGAAGAAAAGATTAGCCATTTTGAAAACATAGCAATAGATTTTATTCAAAATGAAACACAGAGGAAAGCAAGGCTGTAGGACTCTTCAGTGAAGACTTGGAACAACTTCAATCTATGTATTTGCAAAGTAGGAAAAAAACAGCAAAAACCGTTTCAAAGGAAAGTGAATGAGATTCCCCCAAATTTGATTTAAAAAATTATTTATATATATAAACACAGATCTAAGGTACTTGTCTAATCTTGTGCACAAAATTTTGGGGCGAGAGTATTAGCACAGTGATAGGACAATTGCCTTGCACTCAGCCAACCCAGGACATACCTGGGTTCAAATCCTGGCATCCCAAGCCTGCCAGGAGCAATTTCTGAGTACAGAGCTAGGAGTAACCCCTGAGTCCCACCAGGTGTGGCCCAAAAATTTTTTTAAAAAGTGAAATTTTTTCACTTTTAAGACCTTGTTAAAAGATGTTTTAAGATTTTTTTTAAATTATTTTTAAGAATTTTTTAAGATCACATGATGTCATAACATAATCAGATTGCCACTAATTGTTGATAAGGGGGTGACGAGGAGCACTGGGATGTGGGGAAGCCAAAGAAAAAAGACATAGGACATGCAGAGAAAAAAATATCAAAACACGAGCAAAGAACTCAGCGATAGGTGAGTGGCAAAAACCCGGCTTTACATGCCTTGGATCCCAAGCAACAAGAACACACATGCATGAGATCCTACCAGGAAGATCTGCTATGTACACAATGACACAGTGACACAATGAACTGTGCATATCACAACCTAGAGTGAGTGCAAGTGCCATTACCAGGTGTATGCTACCTTCCCTGGGTACAAAGCAGAAACAAACAGGAAGAACGGGGGAGATTGCATACATTTGGTCACAAGCTGGCACTCTGGGAAACAACAACAGGTTTATTTGGGAAATAATGTGAGCATTTATTGTGGATTAACATCTTAAAATTCTTTTTTTATTATTATTAAAAGAATTAAAGGCAAAATCAACCCACTTTAGGCAGGGATCCTGCTCCGGAAACCTAGGAAAAGGCACCATTGTGGGGCCAAATGCTAGGATTTTCCAAATCTCAGTCCAGAGTGCTTTTAAAACTAAGTGATTAACTGTATCCACACATACTATAAGTATGAGTTGTATGTATACACGGGTGCACCCAATTATGTGTATATAGACAAAAAGAAAAGAATTAGTGTTATAGGCAAAGAAGTAGAGAAGTAAATAGATGAGAGGCTTAGCGATAGCACAGCAGGGAGGGTATTTGCCTTGTAGGAGGCTGACCCAGGTTTAATCTCTGGCATCCTGTATAGTCCCCTGATCCTGCCAACAGTAATTCTTGAGCACAGATCCAGGAGTAACCCTTTAGCACTGCCAAATGTGACATAAATAAATAAATAGATAGATGATGTCTATATATTTGTGATCATTTATTTCTGTATCTGTGACCTAGAAATCCAAAGATGGCATAGAGATATAAAGATATAAATCTAGATTGCTATTGATGTAATTATAGACCATAAAGATATAGAAATAAAAATATCTAGAGAAATAGGCCATGTAGAGTCTTCTATAGGTTAGGAGCAGATGTGGGTATGGTCAGAGTGACAGAGATGGAGATGGAAACAGAGACAGAAGCAGAGACATAGATAGACCAAGAGACATAGAAACAGAGATGCAGAGGAAGATGCAAACAGAAACAGGCATACCTGCAGGTAGCAGGTGAAACTGAACATGCAACCAGGAACCAGGAATATGTGGTTTGAGACATGACCCTAATGGGCCTCTCCAGGGTTCAGGGCTCAGTTCCTTCCATTTAACAAAGTAAATCTGCTAGGTTATGAATTTGCAAACCTACAACTGCCTCAGAAAATCCGAAATTCAGGAGCCACATCAAAAAACTTTGTCAGAATCTTATTCTCTAAGATTCTGAGACCAGGAATTTGGACAATCAACCATGACAGGTCAAATAGAACAGCCTATCTCCTGAGAGGTCAAAGGAAAGTGGGGCCTAGTTCAGGGCTCCTTCCCCAAACTTACCAGTCTGGGGGAATCAATCTCTTTAGACTATACTCACAATCAAGGTCTCCACAGATGACCATGTCACAGATCCCAGGAGACTGGCCTCTCCCATCAGGAAGCAGCCAGAGTCTAAGCATCATGTGTAGAAGCAAGGATTCCAGGGAAGGGTGCACTGTGGGTCTCCATGACACAGTGCCAGGTGGGTTCAGCTCCATTCCAGCCTTCAATCTAACAATGGATATCTGTGGGCACTGAGAAAGCAGCCTCCAAATTTACTTGCAGGGGCATGGAAGATACTCCTAGCCCACCTGGTGAAAGGATGCCCTGGTTCCCTGGCATAAGCCTGGCAGGGTGCTGTGCCTGCTGGCGTCAGCGGCATTCCTGAGCTGTCCCCCTAGAGCTTCAGGTCATTGGGACAAAGGGCATGGGCCAACACCTGCTTCAGTCACTGGCACAGACATGGGAAGGACTCGCCACAGAGCAACACTGGCTGAGTGGACAGGAGGCGCAAATGTCGTCACCGGCACACTGACATAAATCGAATCAGAGCTCAGGCGTCACTGCCCTTTGCTGCCTCCAGGGGGCTCTGCCAACCGCTGCTAAGCATCCAGGCCTGCCAAAAGGACCCCGAGACACCAAAACAAATAAGGATACTGACCAGGCAGGGCCAGTTCAAGGACTGCAGTCTCCAGGAAAGAACAATCTAAAACCTGGTTTCACTCACCCTTCACTGACTCCTCCACCTTTATCACTAAGGGAAAAGTCATGGAATCCCTGGGTTTCCAATGTGAATGATCTCTTATTTCGCTCTAGGGACTGTGCATCTATACTAAAAAGACCCCAGATATTTCTTTGCATGAACTGAAATTTCATTTGGTCATGTTCCACCCAGTGATCCAAGGAGTAAAGTCACTTAATTTGTCTTAATTTGTGTGTGTGTGTGTGTGTGTGTGTGTGTGTGTGTGTGTGTGTGTGTGTGTGTGTGTGTGTGTGTGTGTGACCACCAGGACCTAAGAAAAATTATTCAGAATCCCAGCATCCTTGGAAGCTGGTTCCAAGCATTTTTTTTTGTTTGCTTGTTTGTTTTTGGTCCGTTTTTTGTTTTTTGGTTTTGTTTTTTTGTTTTGGTTTGTTTTTAAAGGAAGCAAAACAGCAGGGAAAAGGTGGTTACTAAAAATCTATGCAGGAAGGGGCTGGAGAGATAGCACAGTGGTTGGACGTTTGCCTTGCATGAAGCTGATCCAGGACTGACAGTGTGATTCCTGGCATTCCATCTGGTCTCTCATGCCTGCCAGGAGCGATTTCTGAGTTCAGAGCCAAGAGTAAATAAACCCTGAGTGCCACCAGGTGTGACCCAAAACAAACAAACAAACAAAAAATCTATTCAAGAAGGATTATGAAAATTTCACCAAATTATGGGATCTCCAGCAAATTGGAAAGGGGGGCAGCAGAACAGGCTTGTCAGGTTCGAGTTGATCTCAGAAAAGAAACACACCTCATAGGGGGTCGCCCAGAGCTCAAAAACTGAGTTGTGTAGAAATATCATCATCCCGGAGGTGGAGATGTTGTTTCCATGGCAACCACATAGGCCAGCTGCCAGGGGGCAGTACCTATAGGTCTATTGCTTTCTGCTCTGTGCCTAGCTCCTCATCTCTGAAATGAAGGAAGGACTTGGACCAGAAGTTCTTGTCGGGGAGACATTAAGCAGTGTTGGAGAGGCTTTGTCAAACCTCAGAATAAGAAGTTGGTGCAACTGGGGCCCAGGAGGCAGACACCAGGGGAGGGGTGCTATAAGGGGACCCTGGTTTCAATTACAGTAGAGATTTCCAACACTAACATTTCCCACTCACCCCCCATCCCCAGGACCTACAGAGAGCCTGGGATTCTCCTTTCTGTTTAGATTCTCTACTGGTCCCCAGTTGTTTCTCTTCCATATAAATAATAAAATTTCCATGTTACCAAACTATGTGGAAAATCAGCACTTTTGAGCATTTAAAATGAAGCCCCAAAATGCCTCCTCAATCCTTGGGAACAGCCTCATAATAAATATTTACAATGGCACTTGGCAACCATTCGGAGTTTCATGGTATAATCTATAGAACAGCAGTAAAGCGAATCTTGGGGGAAGATACTTTTACAGCTGTTTGGAGGGATGTTTGCTGCATAAATGATTCATTGACTAATATCTCTGTTGCTGAAAGAAATGCAAAGCTTGTGAAAGTCCAGGCGGTGGGAACTGGGAAGGCCAGAGCTTCTGCAGACCACGGCATGGACGGGCCCACACACAGAACTTGAGCATGAAGCAAAACAAATGTTTTCCCTACAAAATGCCTTTTCTCACACCTCATTCTTTTCCCACAGACACTTTGTTGAGAAGACACATTTTCTTTGTGACACCCATCTAGCCCTTTCCCCACTCTCCCTTCCAGGATTGTTGCTCCATGATTCTGCAGCATTTGCTCCCTGCTATCTAGCATAAAGGTTGCATTTGTTTGGTTTACTCTTGAGACTCTCATTTTCTGAAGGAAAGGACAGTGCTTTACTTATTTCTTCTCGTGTGTGCCTCGTCACCATAAACATGCCATAGTCTCCTCATAAATAGTAGTAGACATGGGTCTCCCTATGGCAGTCGGCCAACCTCACTGCTCATACACACAAGTCACCGCTGGATAGAGGGTCAAACTTGAAAGTAAGTAAAGCAGGGAGCTTTGTATGGTCTGAAAAATCAAAGAGGTGGCCCCTGAGTTTGGGTCTAAGCAGAGTCAGTGGTATGTTCCCTCCCCCTTGGCACAGATGGGAGTCCAGGGAAGAGCTGAAGGCCTGGAATTGAACTATATATGATGAGCAACTTAGTCTGAATTCACAGAAGAAAAGAAGGGGTGGAGATCATTTATCCTGAAATATAGAAATAAGGGCTGAAGAGAGAGAGTGTGAAATGAGTAAGGTGTTTACCTAGCTTGCAATCAACCTAATTTTGATCCTGACACCACATAGGGAACCCCGCCTACCACCAGAAGTGATACTTAAACAGGGGGCAGAGTGATCACTAAAGATAGCCTCCCTCCCCCAAATAGAAATAATACCTGGTAAATATTTTAAAATGAATATGTTTAATTTTTAACAGAGGAAATATTTAAATGCATCGTGCAAGCACATCAAATTACAGTGAAAAGAGAAAGGATATTGAAAAGACATGCAGCTAACTGAAGCTTTAAAATGCAAGATTAGGGCCCGGAGAGATAGCACAGCGGTGTTTGCCTTGCAAGCAGCCAATCCAGGACCAAAGGTGGTTGGTTCGAATCCCGGTGTCCCATATGGTCCCTCGTGCCTGCCAGGAGCTATATCTGAGCAGACAGCCAGAAGTAACCCCTGAGCACCGCCGGGTGTGACCCAAAAACCAAAAACCAAAAAAAAAAAAAAAAAAGGCAAGATTATAATCAAGTTCAACTGTAAACCAAACACAATAGAAGAAAAGAAGGATGAGATGAAAACAATCTAAGGATTAGATTAGATTTAAACACATAGAAATAAAGAGAATAAAAATAAAGACACATGAAAGATTAAAAATTTTCTATCTACTTGTGAAAAATGGAGAGAATGGGATAGAAACAACATTTTGTCTGAATAAGTAGTAGAGAACTTTCCAGAATAAGTATGTCTACCATTTGCATCATTGCAAATTGATGGCAGTGCTCTTCTCTAATGGCCCAGGTCACTTTGCTGATTTCTTTTGCTTTGGGGCCTACACTCAGGAGAACTCAGAAGAACTCAGAATTACTCCTGGCTCTGCACTCAGGATTCATCCTTGGCAAGATTCAAAGGACCATATGAGATGCCAGAGATGGAACTTAGGTTGGCCACATGTAAGGCAAATGCTCTTCCCACTGTACTATCTCTCCAATCCCTGCTGATTACATTTTCTTATCTTGGAGATTTCTGAGTCAGAGTTGCTTTTATACTTAAATTATTTCTGTTCTGATGGTTGTTGTTGTTGTTGTTGTTGTTTTCAGATGCAACTCAAAGACCTAGGTAGGAAGTGATATACTGTGGGGCTTTATCCTCAACAATTATTTGTCCAACATTTTGTGTGTCTCCCCAGTCAATATTGGTTTGCATTTTATGCCTCAGGTAGTGACAGTTTATTCTGTGAGTTACTGACTCACTTGTGAGAGATACAACATCATATAGACAATGGCCAGTAAATGTGTATCTCAGAACTTGGCAACAGCCCAGGGCACTAAATCAACCCCAAAAGGCCAGGACTTGATCAACAACTGGACAGCATTGATAATTTTTGTTTTGTTTTTTCTTTTGTTTCAGGCCATCTCTGGCAGTGTGTGGGGTCATTCTCTATTATTTGTAAGCAACTTTGTGGGGTCAGATTGCAAATACAGGACTTTCATATACAAAGCATGTGCTTCAGCCCTTTGAATCATCTTCCAGCCTTGGCTCTCCTAATGTTTATCACTGCTTCCAATTGGAGAATATCACTATGCACCCCTACCTAAGTGGCCCCTATCTGGTGCACCCCTACAGGAGGCATAGATGCCCATTTGTAATTAACCCATCTCCAAATTCTCTTACCCACAGCTTCCATCAGGGCTGGCTTTGTCCCTGGATCCCTTCCCTGTCCATTGTGTGTGTCAGCAATGGTGACTGGTTCCTTACTCTAGCAGAACAGATAACATCTCAATTAGACTCTATGTCTTTTACATTATTAATGATCCTTCTTTCACACTCTTACTTAATAAATTTCATTTGTTGGTTCCCTAATTTATTTCCAGTCCTGGAGTCTAAGAGATAGTATAGCAAGCAAGGGCTTGTCTTGCATGCAATCTATACAGGCACCCCAGAGGTTCCCCCTACCCCTGCCAGGAGTGGTCCCTGAGCACAGAGCCTGGAGTAAATCCTAAGCACTGCTATGTATGCCCCTACCACTCAAAAAATAATAGCAGAGAAAAAACTATTATATGAAAAATTTGTCATCTAAATGAACATATGATTAGCAACTAATAAAAAATGTTCTTAGGGGCCAGCGAGGTGGCGCTAGAGTTAAGGTGTCTGCCTTGCAAGCACTAGCCAAGGAAGGACCGTGGTTCGATCCCCCGGCATCCCATATGGTCCCCCCCAAGTGAGGGGCAATTTCTGAGCGCTTAGCCAGGAGTGTAACCCCTGAGCATCAAACGGGTGAGGCCCAAAAAAAACAAACAAAAAAAAGTGTTCTTAAAAATCATTGTAGGGGTGCAAAGCATTGGCACAAGGGGCAAGGCCTCTGCCTTGCCTGTGCTAGCTTAGGACCGATCATGGTTCGATTCCCTGGAGTCCCATATGGTGGTCCCCACAAGCCAGGAGTGACTTCTGAGCACATAGCCAGGAGTAACCCCTGAGTATCACCAGCTGTGGTCCAAAAAACAAACAAACAAAATCATTCTAGGAAATAAAAAAAAAAAGTAAATCATTCTAGGCTTCTTATAAATCATTCTCCTTATTTGGCATTCAATTTGCTATGTCCTTGTGTTATATAAGTTAAAGTGTCATGCCTTTATAATCTTTTCGTACTCTGGAATGTTAAGGAGCATCATCAGAAATGTATTCCATTTTTTTCTTTCTGTTATTATTTGCAGAGCAGCAGAGAGGTGGTCTTCCAAGTGGTGCCCCAAAATAATTCTTAGCCAAGGCAATTCTTAGCCAATCAGGCCTTCAATGTAATGGTCCAAGGATTGGGGGGGCGGGGTCGTCTGCTTCACCAGATTTATCTGACCTCAGGCCATAGCTGGCCCTTTGCTATGAATTAAAAGGCCTGTTGCTAACACCTGTTTGTTTGGTTTCTTAATCAGCTTAATTGGCATTCATATGTGCACGCCCTCTCCCTGGCACACGCCCTGAGAACCACAGCAGAAGCTACTGAGAGGATTACAGCTTCAGCTCTCCTTGCTCTGAAACAATCACTTGATCCCAGAGAATACTGTCATTAACCCAAACTTAAATAAAAAAAATTTTTAAACCTACAAATTATGGGAGTGAAAATACTAACCCAGCTCCTGCCCTTCTGTTATTTGTGATACTCAAGACAACACATGCTTTCTGTCATCCTGGCTTCCCTCTCCTTGAGGATAGCTAGCCGGGTAGATGGACTAGCTCAAGTTCTGAGAGGGCACAAGCCCACAAAGCCATGCATGGCATTGGGAAGTGAAGGTGTTCCCTTGGCAATCAAAACCATGCCTGAAGCTGCCAGATTTGCTTACCTCTAGAGGCTGCTTATCTCCCATCAAACTTCTGTTTTGGTAGATGTCATACTGTCTCCAAAGACAGTCTGGTGGAAGAGAACAGAGAGGTGAGATGTGCATCTGCAAGACAATGATTTTCCCAGAGACCTTCAGCACAGCCTGTGAAGGCTATTAGGGTGTCTGTAGCCGATCGTCCAGTAAGTCTTGTATCTAAACATGCAGAGTCTGGGTGCAGAGATCAGAGCTCAGAGAAGGTGACTTATGGAGTCAGAGCCACATGTACAATCCCCCAAATCCAAGTCCCAGAGCATGCAGCTACTGAGAACCTCCTGGAACCAACAAGTGTGGCCCTGGAGGTGCCTGAGTATTGCTGAACCCAAGCATTGAACTGTCCAGTCCAGCTGCCTGACCATAACCAGGAGAGGCCTCTAGCCTCTGAGCAATGCTTACTTAGGAGGAAATCCCTCCCCAAAAAAAGCCACTACCCATCCTACCTATCCCAGCCCCTGCTTTTCTTCCATCTCTACAAGTATCACAAAACCATCCTGCAGAGCACAGGCACCAAACTCTCTTCTCTGTCTGCTTCTGCCCTGTATCTTGGTGCCTGTTATTTTTCCCCCCCAGGGGGCCAGGATAAGAGAAATTGAGTTCACACTGCCCAATTCACAGGCCTGGCTGTTAAGAGCATGGTACCATGTCCATTTCCGTGACAAAAAATACTTGAGGAGCCAGAGCAACCAAGGAGGGCATTTGCCTTGCACAACCAGGATTTGATCCCTGGCATCCCATATGGTTCCCTGAGCCTGCCAGAAGAAATTTTTGAGGGCAAAGTCAGGAGTGTAGCAAGTCAGCCCCTGAAGAGGTTGACTGATGGTGGGATGGAGAATGAGGCCTTTTTCTTCCAGCTCGGAGCACGCGTCTGCCACCCTGTCTAGCCCACGGTTCTGAGGTGAAACGGCGGGTAAACAGCTCGCAGACAGTCAGGCTCGTGGAAATATTCGCTTTATTCGGTGGACAAAACGGAAGTCCCAAGACTCAGCTTCAGTTCCAGCCAAAAAGCCCTGGCCTTCCACAGACCCTTGTTTTTATTCCCCAGAATCAGGTACCACCCAATGGTGGGATCAGATACCAACCAATGGTGGAAGCAGAATCAGGTCCTACCCTAGGGTGAGGGCAGAATGCCAGGTCACATCCTAGGGTAGGGCACAATCACCAATAAGTTTAGGATGAGTAACATACTAATCCCCTAAAATATTTACATACACAACAAGGAGTAACCACTGAGCACTGCTAGGTGCGGCCCCAAAACAAAACAAAACAAAACCATGATCATGACATAGAGGAGAAGGAGGTCACGGGTCCGGAATTAGATTTTCATCTGCTCCCTCTCCTGAATATGTTAGCACCCACAAATGAGGTGGGTTGCCTGCCACTCCAATTTGTGGCTCAAAGCTGGACTGAAGACTACACAGAGAGGTGCCTTCCCTGTCTGGCTGGCACTGCCCTGAGCTTGTCCAGTTCCTGTTCTAGTGAAGTGGAGGGTCACTCTCCTTGTGGTTTTGGCTGAGTGGATAACGGGATTGGATGACGGGGCAAACCCACAGCTGTAAGCAAGCTGAGGATTTACTGGCCCCTTATCTGATCGATTTACTAGAAAAGTAATTTGGGCTGGATTTCAACACCCCTTTCCTGGGCCTCTCACCTATGCCCTCCTGCTCAGAGTTTGTCTTGAAAAGAACCTTACTCGGGAATCAAAGCCAAGAACTGGGGTACACAAATGACCAGAGTCAACTCAGACCCCTGGGAGTGGGGGGTTCTGTATATAGACTAATGGGGATCTGGACACATTCAAAACCACCTCCCCTGTATCCCAGAATGAGATCATCCTCCATCTTTGATCTTCCTTCACTGCCTGGTGGATCCCAACAGAGCCCCCAAACCGCTCTGATCTTCAGTCTGCAAAGTGGAAGCATTCGCCTGCAACCCCTGGAAGCTTTTAAGGAGGAGAGGGGTGCAGGGCTGAGCACATATATACAGTGCCTCTATCTCACTTAGTCTCCCTTGGGAAATGGGGTGTCATACAGCAGTATAGGAGTTCTGGGAAAGGACATAAGTCAGTCGGTAGAGATGGGCCATGGACAGGCACTGAGGTATAAGATGAATCAATGTGTAAGGATCAATGAGAAATGCTAGAGTTTTCAAAAGGGCCTGAATGAGCTAGCAACAGATCTCTGGGGATATGAGGGCCTAGATCAGGGGTAGGGGCCCTAACAGAGGAGCAGAAGAGCTGGTGGCACGCTAACAAGAACCTTGCCTGGGGCTGAAGAGGAAGGAGAACTCTTGCCTTCCTGTTTACACTCTTCTAGCAATGACTTAGAGGAAAAAGAAAGCAAGTTAGTTCCATTTCTTTTATCATCACGGGGATCCATGCACAGAAAACAGAAGGATCCTACGGTGTGTCAAGGAGAACACTGTTGGCTTTCCTCACATCTGTCTGCCCCCCGGCTGCACGCAGAAACTTCTAGAACAAAAAGCCAACAGCATGAACTGCTCTTGCTATATTTATTCTTGACCGCCTTGCATGGCGACCCTTTCATCCTTTCCCACTCCCACGTATGGTTCAAGGGAAAGATGCTGTGCGGTAGAGAGATAAGAAGGCCAGATTTGCTTTTGTTGGAAAACAAAATTTGGGGACCTGGGGAGGGAAAACAAGTCTCCCAGTGGGTTGCCTGAGAGCACTTGCAAAAAGGTGCCTGACACCCACCACCGCTAGAATCTGCCTGTTGTATGAAGACAGGCTGTGAGTTGAGATCGTGATTCACCTGACCGGGGCAGCCAGCTCCAGGTGTTCTGCTGAGCACCTTTGAGAAAGGGTAGACTGTGTGGGTGAGATGCCAGCCTCCCCAGCTTTGCTGTATGCCGGGTTAATAGAGCAAGATTAACAGAGCCATGATACAGGCTGGCGCTCAGATTTCTCCACGCTCCGCACAGAGGAGAGATTGTTTGTGGCTCTGGTCTGAGGCAGGGACACACGGACGGACTCCCCAAGGGTGATGTTACAAACACAACATCCCTGCTCCTGGGGCGTTTCAGAAGAGCCGTGAGTGCACAGGCCCTTTTGGAGGGGTGTGCTTGGGATTGGAGTTAGGGAAGCGAGCCCAAGAGTCATCTGGGCCAGTTCTCACCCTGTGACTTTTGGTCCAGTTTTCTGCTTAGCTGGCACAACCATTCAACAGAGAGCCACACTCTCTGTTCCACCGGGACGTGCTTCCAGGATCAGCGCCTTGCAGGAATCATGCCCACCGTGGACGATGTGCTGGAACACGTGGGGGAGTTCCACCGCTTCCAGAAGCAGACGTTCATCCTCCTGGCTCTCTTCTCAGCCACCTTCGCCCCCATCTATGTGGGCATCGTCTTCCTGGGCTTCACCCCCGACCACCACTGCCTGCGTCCAGGGGTGGCCGAGCTGAGTGCCCACTGTGGGTGGAGTCGGGCCCAAGAGCTCAACTTCACGGTGCCCGGTCCGGGGCCCTCTGGGGAGTCCTTCCCCAGCCAGTGCCTCAGCTACCTGGTGGACTGGAACCGCACCGACCTGGGCTGTGTGGACCCGCTGGCCGGCCTGGCCGCCAACCAGAGCCAGTTGCTACTTGGGCCCTGTGAGCACGGCTGGGAGTATGACGCGCCTGGCTCGTCCATCGTCACCGAGGTGAGTGTAAGCAGGCGGCCACGGAGGCAGGTTTGCTGTAAAAGGAGAGCTAGGGAGATCCAAGCATGCTTTGCGCAAGCCAAGAGTCTTATAAAAACCCTCATCTCCAAGGTAAACAGGCTGCCTCCTTCCTGTCCGGAGTCTTAAGTGGGTTAGTGAAAGCTTAGCTGGATGTTGATGAGAAGATTCTAGCTGATGCAAGTTTTAGTGGGGGGAACCAGCAAGAGCTTGGGAGAAGCCCAGAAATATTGCTGCAAAGAGGTACCTGGAAGCCTCCTCCTGTCCTGGAAGCCAGATCCCATATTCAGGGGTCTGAATGTGGAGACACCTGGAGCCCCAATTCTTGTGAGAGCAGACAGTTGTGTCTTTTTTCTTTTAGCTTATTCTGTTTTTGCTTGGGAGTCACACCTAGTGGTGTTCAAGGGTTCCTCCTGGCTCTGCACTCAGGAATCACTCCTGGCAGTGCTCAGGGGACCATATGGAATGTCGGAGATTGAACCCATGTTGGCTGTGTGCAAGGCAAGTGCCTACCCCACTGTTGTATTGCTCTGGCCCGTAGACACTGTGTGTTCATTTCTCTTTCATTTGCTGAAGGGTCCTTAGGAAAATACCTGTCTGCTCAAGAACTATTCGTTTGGGGCCGGGAAGGTGGCGCTAGAGGTAAGGTATCTGCCTTGCAAGCGCTAGCTTAGGACGGACCGCAGTTCGATCCCCCAGCACCCCATATGGTCCCCCCAAGCCAGGAGCGATTTCTGAGCGCATAGCCAGGAGTAACCCCTGAGCGTCAAACAGGTGTGGCCCAAAAACCAAAAAAAGGAAGGAAAAAAAAAAAGAACTATTCATTTGGCTTTCGTGATTTGGGTGTTTTGTTTGTGGTTTTATTGTTTTGGGGCCATACCCGGCGACGCTCAGAGGTTATTCCTGACTATGTGCTCAGAAATCGCTCCTGGCTAGGGGGACCATATGGGAAGCCAGGGAACAATCCCAGGTCCGTCCTGAGTCAGCCGCATGCAAGGCAAATACTCTATCGCTTTGGCCCGATTTGGGTATTTATTTTATTTATTTTTTAAATACTTTATTTTAAGCACCATAATTTGCAATATTGAGTGGCAGGATGGGGTCTGGCAATATAGCATGAAGGTAAGGCATTTTCCTTCCATGCAGAAGGACGCTGGTTAATCCCGACATCCCATATGGTCCCCTGTGCCTGACAGGCACGATTTCTGAGCGTAGAGCCAGGAGTAACCACTGAGCGCTGCCGGGTGTGACCCAAAAACAAACAAACAAACAAAAAAAAGAGTGGCAGGGTTTGAGGGCCACAGAGATAGCACACTGTAGGTCATGTGCCTTGCACACAGCCAATTCAAGATGGACGGTGGTTCGAATCCTGGCATCCCACATGGTCCCCAGAACCTGCCAGGAACGATTTCTGAGCATAGAGCCAAGAGTAACCCCTGAGCATTGCTGGATGTGACCCCCCCCCCCAAAAAAAAAGTGGCAGGGTTTTATGTATAAAACAGTCCAACACACCACAGTCTCCACCAGAGTGTCAGCTACCCTCCACTATTATCCAAAGGTGCCCCCACCCCAGCTTGTCCCCACGTCCTCCCCCCACAGTGATAAACATCCTATTAAAGCCCAATTCTCCATTTCTGTTGCTTTTGAATATTTTCTGTGTCCTTACTGGTCACACCCAGTGATGCTCAGGGGCTACTCCTGGCTCTGCACTCAGGAATCACTCCTGACAGTGTTCAGAGGGACCATATAGGATGCTGGGAATTGAAGTCAAGTCAGCCATGTACAAGGCAAGTGTCTTCCCCACTGTACTATCTCTCTGGCCCCGTACCATATTCCTTTAAGAGGCTTCACAGATGCCCGTTCTCAGTTCTTCAGCGAGACAAGGAAACAGAAGCTCGGAAAAGAGAGAAACCATGCAAGGAGGCCCCAGAGTAGAGCCAGCTCATGACTTGGGCCTGACACCCTGCACAGCTCCTCATGGCATTTATTCCAGAATGGCACTTACTCCAGAGGAAAGACTATTTGGTGGGCAGGGACCACAGCTGTAGCCCATCCACAAGCCTGTTGATATCTATGTGTTAACATAAGAAAGGGAGAAATGACCAGGTAGTCACAGAAACTCTGAAGAGCTGAGATGCTAGTTTCTAAAGGACACACCCAAAGCACTGCTGCCAGCCCTGATGCAGCCTCCACTGAGGCAGGGGAGCAGGGTTATGCTGATGGCAGCAGGTAGCAGAGCCTGAACCCTGCTCAGAACTAACACAGCCTGGTGGAGCTCAAAAGGCATAGGGACCCTTGAGCTGTGCAGTGAGCAGTTAATGAAGGAAGCAAGCAATGGATAGACAGCAACAGGCCTCATCCCTTCATTGCAAGAAATTTTCAATGGGCTGGGTCTAATTGGATTTTCTTTCCCTTCTCTCCTGGGTCTAACTGGACTTTCTTTCCTTTCTCCCCTGCACCTGGACTATGTACCTTGGGGCCTGCTGCAGTTTAACCTTGTGTGTACCAATGCCTGGATGCTGGACCTCTTTCAGTCAGCTGTGAATGTAGGATTTTTTATTGGTTCTGTGGCTGTTGGCTACATAGCAGACAGGTAGGTGGAACATAATATCCTCCCCCCTTTTTGGAATATCCCTGACCTCCGGCCCAGCTCCAAAGCCTGACATTTTAATATGGAGAAATTTGTCTTTCCAAAATGTGACCATCTGCAGAAGAGGGCCTGGGTTAGATCTGCCTTCTAATCCCCAATTTCTAATCCTCAGCTCCCTCCTGGGCTTCATTACTTATATACACCTCGTCTGGTACCTTTCAACCTGCCAAGTGGCCTCCTTGCCCCCCTCCTATGGATGGGGTGAGGGACTGTGGGATCCCAGAACTGGACACCACAATGTAAATCCTTGGATGCCACTTGGCTAAAGGAGAACAGGATCTTTCTACCCCACAGGCTCCCCAACTTAATTGCCTGACAACCCCTTTTCAGGAAAAAAAAATATACCTCAGGCCCCACACCCCAGAAACCACCAAGCAAACAGAAAGCTCCCCACTACCACCACTACCAGTGCTCCTAAAGCTACAAAACCCTCAGATCATTCCATAACTTCAGGGGCAATTTTGTCCCTTTGGGAAAAATTGAACACACACACACACACACACACACACACACACACAAAAGCACGCGCACACACACATCTCTCCATATGTCTGTTCCCTGGAGAGAGAGGGGGGGGAAAGGGAGAGAGAGAGAGACAGAGAGAGAGAGAGAGACAGAGAGACAGAGACAGAGAGAGAGAGAGAGAGAGAGAGAGAGAGAGAGAGAGAGAGAGAGAGAGAGAGAGAGAAGGCTCCTTCTTGGCACATTGAACAAATGCTCCAGAAGTCAGTGTGAGCCTGTCTGATCTGGTCTGAGCTGGTCTGATCTGGTCTGAGCTGGTTTGAGCTGGTTTGATCTGGTTTAATCTGGTCTGCAGCTTCTACTGTGATCTTTCCTGCCTTCTCATCAGCTGTCTCTGCGTCTGGTCATCAACCCATCTTCCTTAACCCACAGTTTCAGGCTCTTGGAGGCCAAGAATGTGTGAGTCTATATCCTTCTCACGGCCACTTTAACAACCTTTTGATCTCTCAGGAGGAAATGTGACACACATATGTGCTTTAGACATGACAAGCACTCCCCATTGCTTAGCCATCAGTGCCAATGCCACCTGTTTCTGAGTGTGTTCAGCATCTCATAAGCTCAGCATTTGGTCTGTTTGGGGGCCACACCTGGTGGTGCTGAGGGTTTACTCTGGCTCTGAATTCAGGGATCATTCCTGGTGGAGCTGAGGTATCTATATGCATCGCCAAGGGTAAATTAGGGGTCAACCACTTGCAAGAAAAGTACCTTAATTCCTGTGTCATTTCCCCAGCCCCAAATTCAGCATTTTGGACAGTGTTACTCTCTGCGATCATTGGCCACCTCGTAAGGTCGTGCTTCTAATGATGTGTCTCTCTGCCCAAGGCAGCTTACCTATAAAGCACATCATGTTTGCTGACCTCCCTAACTATATTTGTGACCTAGACAGACCCTAGACCTGCCTCACATCTTGGCCTTTGGCTAAGATTAAGTGCAAAGCTGAGACTTTGGGTATAATATTAAATGTGAATGGAATATTCTTACCTATGAGATTTGATTGGCTTAACGTGTTAACGATTAGTAACATGGCTTAACCATTCACTCCTGCCCTGTCCTAAGGCATTTGTACTTTCCCTACTGAGTCCACTGAGGCAGTGTGAGAGGTGAGCGGAGGCAGGAATGGGGCCAACCACACCCATACTTCTTTTGAGTTCATCAGAGGTTCTTCCTGGATTTGTGACAGGGAAACTCAGGAGAGAAAGAAGGGAACAATGTCTTATATTTTCATTTCCATGGCCCTCATGGAAACTAGGGGCAAGGAACCCCTTTCTGACCAATATGACAGTGAAAGTTGGAAATGATTACTCTGGACAAGAAGTGGGGGCTGAAAGGAGATAAAGTGATATATATGATACCCCTTCAGGAACAATATTATAAACCACAGTATCTAGAATTAAAAATGAAGAGAGAGAGAGAGAGAGAGAGAGAGAAGAAACATGTCTGCAGCAGAAGCAGGCAGGTGGGGGGTCGGGAAGGTGGGAGGTAGCTAGAGACGTTGGTGGTAAGAAATGTGCACTAGAGGATGGATAGGTGTTGTGATGTGCATTGTATGACTAAAACTGAATCATGAACAACTTCGTAATTGTGTATCTCATGATGATTCAATTAAAATATTTTTTTAGGGGCCAGTGAGATGGCGCTGGAGGTAAGGTGTCTGCCTTGCAAGCGCTAGCCAAGGAAGGACCACGGTTCGATCCCCCGGCATCCCATATGGTTCCCCCCAAGCCAGGGGCAATTTCTGAGCGCTTAGCCAGGAGTAACCCCTGAGCATCAAACGGGTGTGGCCCGTTTTAAGAAAGAAAACCTTTTCTAGGGTCAGGAGAGAGACACTTGGGACCTGGTCCAGAGACCAATTCCCTTGATAAGTAGTTACCCTGCATCTTCCCATCATAACTCTCTCTCCATTCCTGTCTTCACCAAAAGGAACTCACTGGATGGAGCTGAGCCACAGCTCAGGGGAGAGGAATGAGTTAATTATTCCCAACCCACTCAAAGAGCAGGAGAGAAGTTCAACTTTGTCCTGGACACACATTCCTGATGGATAAGGCTAAGCCCAGTCAATTAACCACCTTCTCTGATGACCTCAGGGTGTTACTCCTGACACTCTGGATGTTGAAATTCCCCAGAAGAAATAGAGACTCGTTGCTCTTTCCCCAAACTGCTGTGCATAGATCTCTGCTTTTATTTTTTTATTTGAAAACCATGGTTTACATTATTTTTCATCATACATTTGTTTCTGCCATTCCATGTTCCAAAAGTAATCCCACCCCAGATGTAAAATTCCTTCTATCACTGTTGCATATTCCCATCCACCCCCAAGCTTTCTTTCTTGGCAGACATAAAATAATTTATATTGCTTGTTTACAACTAAGTGGTATTGGAATTATTGAGGGGGGAAGCCTCAGCAAAAGAAAATTTGTGAAAAATTTTATATCTCAGAATGTAGTCATTGTGTCATTAACTAAAGGTTTACTAAGCTGTTTGTTGCTAGTTGATGATTGTGTTGTAGGCTTTTTGTTAACCTTAGATGTATTCTGTGCTACTTTAATATCCAATTTGATGTTTCCTCATGGGGTGTCAGTATTGACAAAGGTAGAAGTGGACATGGCTGCATATATGGCTGCATAATCCAGAGTTGCAGCCAGGGGTTCCAAGATTCCATGGTAGTGGCTGTGGGGCATGTCCATTAGCTACTAGGACTTCCAGAAATTTGAAAGAGCAGTGGAGAGGATGCCTGCATTCACTCAGAGAAGACCCCCAGAATTTTCATCCCAAATACAAGAATACCTTGAGTTTTGGTCACTTAGGCATCTCTGCAGAGATCAGTGATAAAACAGTGAAGGAGCCAGAGAGATAGCATAGCGGTAGGGCATTTGTCTTGCACGCAGCCAACCCAGGACAAATGGTGGTTCAAATCCCAGCATCCCATTTGGTCCCCTGAGTCTGCCAGGAGAGATTTCTGAGCACAGAGCCAGAAGTAACCCCTAAGTGCCACTGGGTGTGACCCGGAAACCAAAAAAAGATAAAACAGTGAAGTTGGACCACTGGTCTGGTGGCAATTGTGGGTTGTGGGTGCAGCTACTAAGGCTTCAGAAGAGCATAGACCTGGCTTCCTTCCTCCCAAAAGTGTCCCAGTTTTCATCTGCTGTTTTTTCACTCCACTCTCTAAGGTTCATTGGTTGGCTGGCAATCTCTTTCCTATTGGCATAATTGTAGAAATCTGTGCAAGGAGACAGCTTCCTTGGCTCCTGCCTTGGCCTGTCTCTCTTCTACATGCTTCCAGCCTATTCCTGAGTCGCTTTCAGAGTTGGAGCAAAGGGATAAGAGCCTACAGAGACCCATTTCTGTGTTGCTAATGCCAATAGAAATGGGTGTTATTATGAAAATTTCTTATGATAATAATATGATGCCATTTGACCAAGTGTAGCACCGTTAATGCACCTGCCAGATGGCAAGAAACAAATCACAGCAGCAGCATTAAGCCAAGATTCAATAAGGAATCTTCTTTGGAGGATTTTTAAAATAAGGACCCACAGACTGCGCAGGATATTCCTTAGAAGGCAATGGCAGCAGGGAAAGGGGATGTGGTGAGAAAGTCTAACTCAGAATACTGTCTCAGATCAGCTCCACTTTCTGAGAGCCAGATTTGCAAACAGGAAATGGCGGTTTGAAAAGCATCCTTTTCCGGTTTATTCCAGCCCCCACAACCTCCTAAAGGACAGGTCTGAGGCATGTCTGAGCTCCGAGTTAGCCAAGTCAGTCAACCAAGTCCCAGTCTTTACTCTGAAGTTCAGCCCTGCACCACTGAGGTGACCAGAAACAGACATTGTCATTACAGCTCATCCCACCTTGAACAAACTCAGAATCAGAGTGGCCAGACCCAGCAAGAACAGTCAGCCTAAGCCCCTTCTGTATATTTAAACCCTTGTCTTTAATATTTTCCCCTATTGTCACTAGTCCCTTGGTGAGGGATTTTTTTTTTTTGTATTTTAATAGTCACTCACATTTCATAATGCACTGCACTATCCCTGCAGCTCCATGTTTACTAGTGGCTGTGACTGATTAACACATCGTTAACACATTGTTGTGGGAGCCAGCAGCCCTGTCTGGGTTTCCTGGTAGAGCTAGAGCAGAACAATTCCCCTTTGTTGGCCCCCATCTCAAGCATCCCCCATACCAGAGCTGCCTGACATTCTTAGGTGTTCAGACCTTTCAGAGCCAAATAGTCTCTGGAAATATTGTTGTCCTTTATCTGCGAGAGAAGGGACTAAGGCTCCTGGAAATGAAGGCAAAGCTTCCAGAATGTTCCTGTGTGTGGAATCCAGCTGAGAGCCAGATGCAAGGCTATATTTCAGACCCCTGCCCATGCATGCGTGCGTGTGTGTGTGTGTGTGTGTGTGTGTGTGTGTGTGTGTGTGTGTGTGTGTGTACCTGATCATATTCTGCAAGTCGAGTAGCTGAAGAACTTTGGCCTTGCCCACCTCCTACCAGCACCATCTCTGGTTTTCATTAACCATTGCTCCCTGATGAGCTCTCACAGCTGAGCAGCAGACGTCTCCCTGGGTTCCTGGTGTTTCTGTGACATGGCTATGGGTTTGCAAAGCATTTTCTGCACCAGGTGCCCTGTGGGCTGACACAGAGTTTGTCCATGTCCAGAGATATGGCTTTGGGGACCTAGCCACCTCCAGAGCAAATGCTCAGGAACCCCAAGCATAAGAGGAGTCTGAACAGTCTCACAAACAGGTCCAATGACATAGACATTAGATCTGATGTGGGGCTCTGGCTAGAAAGCCCTGAGGGAGAGGAAGAAAGGACCTAGACTCATGGGCTTGAGAGCTGAGTCCATCTCACTGTGCCCTGTTCTAGCCCATCAACTATTGGTACATGTGCAGGGCAAAGCTGTTTCTGGTGTAGAGCATGAAGTTGCCCCAATATCCTCAGCATGTCTGTGACATGGACTAGGACTGAACAGTCACTAATGCAGTTTGGGGAGTCGGATATCCTGCCCTTCTTTTCACTGAAGCATTAGTGATGAAGACAATGAGGACGTGCTCAGCCTGTGGACCAAGGTGTCCTCAAGGCTTGCTCTTTAGGAAGAATTACTTAAAGGGTCTTTAACAACTGGTGAGAGCATCTTTTAGAACAAAACCAGAGGACATGATGGAAATGTGAAAAATTAGAGCCCCAGGCCAGAGCAATAAGGCCAGAGCAATAAGACAGCAGGGAGGGTACTTGCCTTGCAGATGACTGACCCAAGTTCAATCCCCCAAACACTTCTAAAAGCAGTTCTTGAGAGTGCAGAGCCAGGAGTAAGCCCTGAACACCACTGAATGTGGCCGAGAGAGAGAGAGAGAGAGAGAGAGAGAGAGAGAGAGAGAGAGAGAGAGAGAGAGAGAGAGAGAGAGAGAGAGAAAGTCCAGGGCCCCAATTCATCTCCAAGAATGAGCTTTGCACATTGAAGGAAGAAGGGGGCTGGGAACAGGAAGTACCATGCAGTCTCTTGTTATCTTTCTCTTCATCCTCTTGTCACCTGGGTCTGAGATCTTCTGTAACAAGGGAGCCAAAGGGTTGGTCCATCTCCTACCTCAGTGAGAAGCAAAGCCAAGCCTGGGCCAAGGACAATAAAGGAGTTAGACACTCACCTTACATGTGGCCAGCCCCCCTTGGATCCTTAGCATTACAGATGATCCTCCAAGCATCAGGGTAGCCACTCCAGAGCACAGAGCCATGACTACTCCTGAGCACAACCAAGTGTGTCCAAACTCCCCCAATTAAAAACAATAAAAGCCAAACTCCCTATATCCCTCCATGCTACCCCAAGACAATCTCCAAGTCGCCAAGCCCATAAACACCATGTTTCCCAAATACACATCATGTATCCCAAGCCCAGGTCAATAGCCCTACCAGCCAGCTCTGGGAAGGGGATACAGCATGACACCAAAGACCATTTCTATGGAGACTAACAAATGCCACCCTCTCTGAAGGCAGCACTGAAAATGGAGAAATGCTGGATCCTGAATTTGGAGTTTTCAAAAGTAAAAACCCCTGAAGTGAGCAGCTGGTAGAATCACTTATTGCCAAGATTCAGGTTCCAAAGTGTGGGAGTGCCCAGTCCCTCAGAAAATCAGGGCACTCAAGGGTCAGAAGTCACTCCTGGGCTGGAGCAATAGCAGAGTGGTAGGGAATTTATCTTGCATGTAGCTGACCCAGGACGGACCGAGGTTCGACCTCCAGCATCCCATATGGTACCCCAAGCCAGGAGTGATTTCTGAGTGCATAGCCAGAAGTGACCCTGAGCATCATTCATGTAGACCCCTGACTGCTCAAACTTGGCTGTGGTGCAGGGAGGGGAGGTGTTCCTGCATTTTCATAACTCATGGTTCTTGACCTTCACCTGTTGGTTCCTCAGCCTCTCCCCCTCAGCTGTACATGCCCTGACCCAGATTCTTCTCCATCTGGCTCTGCAGGTTTGGCCGTCAACTCTGTCTCCTAGCCACTATTCTCATCAATGCAGCTTCTGGGCTGCTTATGGCCGTCGCCCCAACCTACACTTGGATGCTTGTCTTCCGCCTAATCCAGGGCCTGGTCAGCAAAGCAAGTTGGCTCATAGGCTACATCCTCAGTAAGAACCCCAGGGCCCAGTGGTAAGGAGGGGCATGTGGTCGTATGTAGCCCAGCGTGGGCGACCAGGAGAAGGAAAGTCAGCTCAACTGACCACAGTATGAAGTGTGGAAAGACTTTTGCCCTCTGCATCCAAGAATTGCAAAAATTATTTCCGTCTACTCAGGCTGCTGCCTGCCAACCTGGTCGACGGTCCGTGAACCTGGCTGCTCAGAAAGACAAACATGTCTGTTTGTACAGGCAGGGACTGTGAAATACTGTGAAACATTGTAGAAAAAAAAAATTGGTTTGTGCATTTTTATTTTGTTTATAAAGCTGGTCTTTTTTTTTTTTTTTTTTGGTTTTTCGAGACACACCCATTTGTTTTTTTTTTTCAAGCATAAACTCATAAGCTAGGGTTTTTAATTTTTTTATATTGTATATACATTGTATTCCATTATTGAATAACAATATTTTTTTTCTTAACACCACCCATCACCAGTGCAACATTCCCATCACCAATGTCCCAAGTCTCCCTCCTCTCCACCCGACCCCCGCCTGTACTCTAAACAGGTTCTCAATTTCCCTCATACATTCTCATTATTAGGACAGTTCAAAATGTAGTTATTTATCCAACTAAACTCATCACTCTTTGTGATGAGCTTCCTGAAGTGAGCTGGAACTTCCAGCTCTTTTCTCTTTTGGAGACACACCCATTTGATGCTCAGGGGTTACTCCTGGCTAAGCGCTCAGAAATTGTCCCTGGCTTGGGGGACCATATGGGACGCCAGGGGATCAAACCGTGGTCCTTCCTTGGCTAGCAGTTGCAAGGCAGATACCTTACCTCTAGCGCCACCTCGCCAGCCCCAAAGCTGGTCTTTTGAGGAGGTCTTTCATTTTTAGACCACACCCAGTGGCACTCAGAGGTTACTTCTGGCTCTGCACTCCTGGCAGGCTCAGGAAAACTTGTGGGATGCCGGGTACCCAACCCTGTGGAGTGATCATCTTTAACACAGCTACCAAACCCTAAAAACCAAGATGCTTTCACTCTGGCCACAGAGCTGGTACAGAGGTTGGGCATTTTTTCTCTTGCATGTAGCCAGCATGAATTCAATAACCTAACACCATGTGCTGACCACCTACCTACCCATGATCTCTTGAGCACTGTCAGGTATGGTTCAAAACCTCCCATCAAAAACACTCCAGTGTGGGAATAGGTAGACTATCCCTCTACTGTGCTTGAATGTGAGAGTCAGTGTCCTCTAAATGGGGCAGGTAGCATGTCCTCATGCTTCCGTCACAGGTAGTCATGGCACAGAATGGTTCAAAATGGTTCATGCTACCATGTTTGCCATATGCTAAAGAGAAATGATGTCTTGGGAAAGAAAGAGCCCTGTTTTATGTGATTTATGATTTTTAACTTGTATACACTCCCACAAGCTGCCTTTAAAAAAAAATCGGGGGGGGGGGGTGTTTGCCTTGCACATGACTGATCCAGGATGGATCTTGGCTCAATCCCTGACATCCCATATGGTCCCCCGAGCCAGGAGCAATTTCTGAACACAGCCAGAAGTAACCCCTGAAAGTCACGGGATGTGGCCCAAAAAGCAAATAAAAAAGAAATCAATGGGGGGGCATAAAGATAGCACAGTAAGGTGGCTTCTGAGCTAAGCGTGCGGTCCTGTACGGCCTTTGCTGAGCTTTCACCATGGTGTACCGCAGCCAGGGCCAAAAGGTGCAGAAGGTGATGGTGCAGCTGATCAACCTCATCTTCAGATATTTGCAAAATAGATCTCGGATTCAGGTGTGGCTTTATGAACAAGTGAACATGAGAATAGAGGGCTGTATCATTGGTTTTGATGAGTATATGAACCTCATGCAGAAGAGATTCACTCAAAGGCAAAGTCAAGGAAACAGCTGGGTCGGATCATGCTAAAAGGAGATAATATTACTCTGCTCCAAAGTGACTCAAATTAGAAATGATGGCTGAAGTGAGAAATTGTGAGAAGGCGCTGCAGTGTTTTGGGAAAGGAGATTTAAAACATTTGTTCATATTGTTTTCATTTATGTTATTACCAGATGACAATAAATGTTGTGGAATTGTTTGTATTTAAAAAAAAGATAGCACAGTGGGTAGGGCACTTGCCTTGCCCAGGCCCTAACATCCATCCCCAACTTCCCATTTGGTACCAATTACCAGTTACCAGCAGTGATTCCTGAATGCAGAGCCAGGAGTAACCCCTGAACTGATCATGGCCAGGTGTGTGCCCTACCAAAAAATTTTTTTAAAAAAAGAGAAGAAATCACTGGATTATGTCGAAGAGATAGCACAGGGGTTAAGGCACTTGCCTTGCAGAGTTAATCCTCATTCTGTCCCTGGCACTACATATGGCCTGTCAAGCATCACCAACAAAGAACCAGGAGTACCTTCTAAGCACTCTAGGGGTATAGCTCAAATCCTCCCCTAAGCCGTCTCTTAAAAAATGCCAATGGGTTTAACAACCAGCTAGCAGAATTTCTGAAAACTTAGAAATCAGTTCCTTCAAGCCAATCCTGGCTAGTCTTCCAAGCCATTCAAAGGATGCACAGGGCTGCCAGGAAAAATTGAGCTTGTGTTTGAGTATAAGATCTATTAAAAACCATCCCCAGACTAAATTCAACATTTGACTCATGATGCCAACTCTTAAATAATCATTTTCTCACAGCTCTAGAACAAAATGAGTTTTATATCTAAAATACAATCCCATCTGTCCCTGATAATCTATTTTTTGTTCTGTTTTGCTTTGTTTTGGGTGCTCAGGATGGTGGTGCTCAGGGTTACCCCTGCCTCTGTGCTCAGGAATCACAACTGTTGTTCTCAAGGGACTCAATGGAATGTGTGCAAGGCAAATACCTTACCCACTGAACTATTACTGTTGCCCTTGACATTTTTTTTTTAAACCGTCTGGTCCCTGTGGGCAGGCCTTAACCACTGTCTAATGTGGGACCATAAGATTTTTGCTTTGGTTTAGTTTGGTTTTAGTTTCTGGGTCATACCTGGCAGTGCTCAGGGGTTATTCCTGGCTCTACACTCAGGAATCATTCTTGGTGGTGCTTGGGGGACCATATAAGATGCTGGGGATGCAAGGCAAATGCCCTTTAACTGTACTATCACTCCAGCTGCTCATAAGATTTTTATATTAAATAGCATAGCAGCCATAACAATAACAAAATACACCTCGAGGACCATTTAGAATCTTTAAGAAAGAATTTTCACATTGGGGAGATATGTCTGCCATCTGCATTCTGCTTTCCCTGTAGTGGACAACAATCTGTGCTAACTATGAGACTCTCCCTACAGTTACAGAGTTTGTTGGGCTGAGCTACCGCAGAACAGTGGGGATTTTTTACCAAGTGGCCTTTACCGTGGGGCTCCTGGTGCTGACTGGGGTGGCCTACCTGATTCCCAATTGGAGGTGGCTGCAGTTCACTGTGACCCTGCCCAACCTCTGCTTTCTGCTCTACTACTGGTAAGTGGTACTTGGTCCAGGAAAGGGCACATGGCCCTTTGGCCCATCCCCAAATATAGTCTCCCCAGAGCAGCCTGCTTCTCCCCTCACTCATCACAGAAAGCTATTTTGAGGGGTGCTATAGTGTCTCCCACTTCCACTCTGGACCGGCTCCATGTGACTCATGTCCTGCTCAAGGATACACAGGGTCTGCATATACTGCATATACTGCCAGCTCAGTCCATGGTGCCCAGCTCTGGCTCCCCACAGTGTCAACCTCAATCCCATCCTAACCCTCCCTTTCACATCCCCACTCTGCAGACACCCCTTTCCATACCCCCCTCCATTGCTACCACCCCTTGCCCAACCAGGAGCTTGGAACTGTGCTTCCCTGGAGTCTCAAACCCAGAGTTAGCTACCCCACCCACATCACTTCCTGTCTAGTAGAACTCTGAATAAGGGGTCCCTCCTCTTTCTGGGCTCTGAATGAAGCATCCCTTCACTTCCCGGGAGGTTCTCTTTGGGAGAGAGGGGGCCACATATCCCCTCCCTGGGAACAGCTGCATTTGCTTTCTAGACCCAACTGAACTTAGCTTAG
This sequence comes from Suncus etruscus, assembly GCF_024139225.1. Lineage (NCBI taxonomy): Eukaryota > Metazoa > Chordata > Mammalia > Eulipotyphla > Soricidae > Suncus > Suncus etruscus. The sequence continues at coordinate 16,968,423 of NC_064865.1, forward strand.
GGGTGCACAGAAATTGGATTATTATGGGAGGAGGTGGACATGCCCCCCCCCAGCATCATACCTGGCTCTTCCCTTACCAGGTGCATCCCTGAGTCCCCCAGATGGCTGATATCCCAAAACAAAACTGATCAAGCCCTGAAGGTCATCAAGTATGTGGCGAAGAAAAACAGAAAGCCCCTGCCCGCTTCTCTGCAGGTGAGCCCTAAAAGGGGATTCTAGAGGTACACTTTAGCTTCTCAATAAGGGGGACACAGAAAGGTTCTCCACAGGGCAGAGGGTGTTTATGGTGCAATAACTGGTATGAACCCCTATGTACCCCCACACAACAGGATAACTTAATACTAAGATCCCCCAAACCCTTCAGAGCCAAAAGAGGAAGGACAGGGAGAGAGTTCAGGTGATGGACAGGAGTGAGGCCTGTGCCAAGCCCTGAAGCCCACTTCAGCACTTCACAGTCCAACAGTAAAGGTTCTCTATGCCCATAGGCTGTGCCTGGTCTGGGCATCATTCCTGGGACCTCGGCATCCACACGTGCCACAAGGAAGAGGCATTCCCAGGGAACAGGGGAGGACCCCAGTTTGGCCAACATTGGCCCCTTCTTTGATGTTGAAGTATTTGAAGGAAATATTGTTCTCCCTCCCCATGCCTGAAGCAATGTCCTAGTTTGGGGATCAAATAGGTGCAGAAGGGCCCATACCTCAGAGGTCATTATCTGCCTTCTTGCACCTCATGAACTTGAACTTGGCTGTTTCCCCTGACAGGGACCGGAAATGCAAAAACTGTTCGACAGAATCAGGAGTTAGCTAGGCTCTATAGCTCCCTACAAGGATGTAATGATCTGGAGATGCTCAGTAGGGGCTGGGAGATCCTACCTTGCCATATTGCAGACACAGGAAGGCACATGCTTCTCCATTGATGGTTCTCATGGCTCATCCTCTCAAAGACATGTGTAGAGTGCAAAGCACTTGAGCCAAGGCATCATCCTTGGTGTGGCCCAAAAACTAAACAAAACAAACGAAAAAGAAGTAGTGGCACAACCTCTATGGACATCCACATTATCTTCCTGAGCATGTCTTGATTTCACCCACTGGGCTGTGCCACCTGGAAAGCTCTTTGAATGCCTGGTATGCCTTCTTTCTCTGAAGTCCTACCTTCCCCTTCCTCTTCTGTGCCATGGGGTAAACACTCAGAACCCTATAAAGCTTGGGAGATTAAAATTAGCAAGGGGCCAGAACAATAGTACAGTATGTTGGTCATTTGCCTTGGACACTGTCAACTCGGATTTGATTTGGGGGGGGAGGTTTGGGTCACACCCATTTGACACTCAGGGATTATTCCTGGCTATGTGCTCAGAAATCGCCTCTGGCTTGGGGGGAACCATATGGGACGCCGGGGGGATCAAACCCTGTTCCATCCTAGGATAGCACCCGGCCCCTCAGGTTTGATTTTTAGTACCCCACAGGGTCCCCTGAGCTCACCAGAAATAATCCCTGAATACAGAAGCCAGGAGTAAGCCCCGAGCATGATTGAGTGAGGCCAAAAAAATTAAACCAAATAAAATGGGTAAATATATGTGACAAACTGGACTGAATCAAGAGCACAGTGCCAGCCCCCATAAGTAAAAGAGTGTAGGAAGCCCAGCAGGACCCCAGGACATCATGAACTGTTCGAAGATGCCCTCACAGCTATTTCTCACCCTAGAACCTCAAGCCCGATGAGGACATTGGTGGGAAGTTGAATCCTTCCTTCTTGGACTTGGTCAGGACCCCCCAGATACGGAAGCACACTTTGATCTTGATGTACAACTGGTAAGAAACTTCCCTGTGCTCCTCACCACAATCCCTGTGGACAGCCCAGTAGTAGTGAGACTTGATGGGTTCCAGTTTGTTGGACTGGGGGTGGAATTTCCATAATTTCTTTTAGGGAAGGGGGATTCCATTTCATCAATTCTGTAACATGAGCAGCCAATATGAACCTAAGTATCCGTGCACACAAACAATATCAAGTCTGGGAGAAACCAACAAGCCCAATTCGGTGGGGGTGGGAGGTAATACTGGTTCCCCAGCATCCTGAGTTTAGTTGAATGTACTGACTCCTGAAAGACTTTGAAAGATGGAGGGGGATGAGTGGTCATGGTGACCCAGACTGTGTGGCCATACTAGACACAAGATCACCATCAAAATCTTGGTGTGCAAGGGACCCTGGACCCAGAAAAGTCAGGAAGTATGAGTTTTGTAAATGATTTCTGGGCACCAAGGGCATTGGGAAAGACTCACCCAAAATGTTAGTTACTTACAGAGAGAGTCCCATGTGCACATTGGGCTATTCTGAGCCAGGGTTTCAAAAAGATTTACAGAAGATCATTGGTTTTTTTGTTTCTTTGTTTCTTTTGTTTTGGTTTTGGTTTTTGGATTTTGGGTCACACCCAGCAGTGCTCAGGGGCTATTCCTGGCTCTACTCTCAGAAATCACCCCCAGCAGGCTCTGGAGACCATATGGGATGCCGGGATTTAAACCACTGTTCTTCTGCATGCAAGGCAAATGCCTTACCGCTGTGCTATCTTTCCGACAAGATCATTGTTTTTATGAATTTCCAGCAAGTTCGCTTCTAGCTCAGTGCGAAAGAATCAGTTTCTGTTTCATCTTGGCATACCTGAGAATCTCCTAGAAGGTCTGAGACAGGGTCATACAACCCACACTCCTCCAGTGATACTGACTAAATGAAAAGACTCAGGAACCCCCTGTTTCCTCAATTCTTCAAGATATAGATATAGATATTGACATAGACATAGATCTCCCAAGCTGAGATCTATGAGTACAAATTAATCATGATGAGAGTCAACATCTCCTAATTGACCCTTTTGTCCTTTTTCTACCTGCAGGAAAAAACTACTTTTTGAATAAAAGAATCTAGTAGAATTATGTTTCACTCTTGATCCCTAACTGCAGGCTGTGAGCTGTCTGCTTTGCACCAACCTTCTCATGGTGCAATCCCCTTTTCCAAGTGCATCAGGACGGTCCACAACAGCCAAAGATTTACAATTGCTGACATGAGCAGAACTCATCAGGAACAACCCTACATGGAAATGGCCACACTGACATTTAATTTTAGTCTCTTTCCTCTCTGAATTCGCATGAATCTTGACCATTAACCTCATCCTTTCCTTTATAGATGGAGGGCCTTTAGTCAATATTGTCAAATTGTAGTGCATACATACCATGGTAAAGATAAATGACTGAGAAAAGGGAATGTGTCCACTGGGGGAATTCTGAGCTCAAACTGGTCTCCTGTTTTTCTTCATTATTGCTTAATAAACAATCAACCCTTCTGAACCCAACTGTATTAGAAGGTCAAAGTATGAGCCATAGATTGCCTGATACAACACGACTTGGTAAATTTCTCTAGAAGACATGATCTCTTCTGTTTCCATTTGACCAAGGAACTCTATTCAAATGTCTACCCTCATCCTGGTGTTGAGCTCACAACTTATTACCCAAAGAATCAGGTAGTTCAAAAACACTGGCGTGCATAGCATATCAAAAACCAGTGACAGAGAGGAGTGACTTACTTCTACTTTTGGTTTCTCCAGAAACTTCTCCTTCTGATGACTTATCTTTGGTTCTCGACTTGACCTGACCTCTTCTCTTTGCTCAGGTTCACAAGTGCTGTTCTCTATCAGGGACTCATCATGCACATGGGCCTTGCAGGAAGCGACATCTACATGGATTTCTTCTACTCTGCACTGGTTGAATTTCCCTCTGCATTCATCATTATCTTCACCATTGACCGCATCGGTCGCCGGTATCCATGGGCTGCTTCAAACATAGTGGCTGGGGCAGCATGTCTGGCCTCAGTTTTTATCCCTGATGGTAAGTATTCAATCAAGCATATTTTTTCCAAGTTCCTGAGAAGAAGGAATGTGATGATCCTTGGATAGGGGCCAAGCACTATAGTATCCAGAACTATTTGGAAAGAATGAACTTCATATCTGGGACATTTCAAGATAAAATTCCTGTGTATTTTTTACCTTAAAGAAAAATTATACTCAAAGATTTCCCAGTAGAATGGAACCATAAAAAGTAGCTAAAGAAAGAGAATCACACCAATAGCAGCCTGAAGAAATAGTCTTAACAACTGGTAACCTGACAGCATAGCATCTCATCCAGTGGCAGCCTGATGGAATATAATCTCAGCCAATCAACAAAAACAACTCGAGGACCTATGATACAGGTCTTCAGGCTGCCCTATATACATGGGCTTTGGCGTTAGTTATTCCAGAACATCTCCCAGATATCTTTTAATGACCTCCCTTCATTATCATGAGAAAACTTAAGTAAATGCCACCAATGAACAAGTTCTATTCTCTTCTTTCCTTTTAAAATATTTTATCAATGAGGGAAGCAAAAGTCTGAGTGGCAGGCAACTTTTCACTTATGTTTTGGCTTGTGTCCTTCCTTCATTAGCAGCTTTGAAGAAAAAGGCCCCCTGTTGGTGCTTCTTTGGGATGATCTTTGTCAACTAAAGGTGGCCCTGTTTGCTGCCATTTATGACTGAGATGTAAAGTTAAGTGGGTCTGAAAATTGCATCTAAAGCAAAAGCAGGCCATTTATAGTGCATGCTTTATATACAGATGATACCAGTTTTATCCCCAGCACTGCACAGAGTTCTCTGAATCTCATGAGGATTAGCATCATGGAGGGTCCCTAGAGCCCATATCTGGGAGTATCCTCATCTCTAAACATAGCTAGTGCTAAAAACATAAATAAATAAAGTGAAAACAAACCAGCATGTGGCCCCTTTGGTTCAGTTGTACTGAGACTAGAAAAGAAACATGTTCATCATTTTAATTGTGGACTTTCTCCTTGAAAACTCCCCAAGGAAGGTATTAAAACCAGGGATTATGTGCTATGGTGCTCTGTGTGTGTACATGTGTATGTGCCTTTGTGTTTTCCTCAGACCTGCAGTGGCTGAAAGTTCTGGTGGTGTGCTTGGGAAGAATGGGGATCACCATGGCCTATGAGATGGTCTGTCTAGTCAATGCTGAGCTGTATCCCACATTCATCAGGTGGGTAAAGGTGTTTGGAAACTTGGGCTATAGTCCAATGAAGGATCATTTGCCTTGTGTCCTTGGATTCAACCTCTGGTACAATAATAATAATAATAATAATAGTAATACATAAAAGAAGGTGGTCAGGGGCTGGAGAGATAGTCCAGCAGGTAATGTGTTTGTCTTGCACATGGCCAAGTTGGGTTTGATTCCTGCATTCCTGCATTCCCAAGCATTGCTAGGCATAATCCCTGAGTTCAGAGCCAGGAGCAACCTCTGAGCATTGCTAGCTATGTCCCCAAAATCTAAAAATTAATAAAAAGAAGATGGTTGGGATGTTTGCTTATTGGCTGGCAGCAGAGATCCCAGACCAGGGCTCTGTACCTTCCTATTTATCTCCACCTAAATTCCCAGACTATGCTGACCTACAGAAAAAGAAGGCAGTGAACCAAAAGATAGGGCCATACATGACCATAGACAGGTGGGGGCTAGAAAATACACACACACACACACACACACACACACACACACACACACACACAGAGGCAGAATCTCAGCAGCTGTATTAAGCATGGTGATGAGTATAGAACTGAAAGTCTCCCCCTTCCTAAGAATAGGGGCTGGATCAATAGCACAGTGGGTAGGGCATTTACCTTGCACATGACCAACCCAGGATCAATCCCCATTATTTCATATAGTCCCTGAGCCTGCCAGGAGTAATTTCTGAATGCAAAGCCAAAAGTAACCCCTGAACAGCACTGGGTGTGTCCCAGAAACAAACAAAAAACTATAAAACAAAACAAAACAAAATTAAAAATAAACAGCAAAAACATAACAAATAATTTGTAAAGAAATTTCATAGATGAAATACCACCATGTCTGAATGAACATACAGAGCAGAAAGATTCCTTAGCACAGACTTAGGCACAGACTGTAGCTCCCCAATATACTCATGACCTGCTATTCATTGGAGAAATGCTGAGATCAGAACTCAGTCAATTCCCTGCCTTCAGGAATCTCGGGGTCCTCGTCTGCTCCTCCATGTGCGACATTGGGGGAATCATCACACCATTCCTGGTCTATCGGCTCACTGATGTCTGGCAGGAACTTCCGCTGGTGATTTTTGGTAAGTAACCCTCCAAGTTGTCTCAAGTAAAACTGATCTTCCTAGAGTTTTTCTACTTTTCCTTGTTCTTCTGAGTAGGTATCATGCCACAAAACAATTGCTGAGTCTGGCCTGTAATTAGTACAGTGGCTGTGGCAAGACTAGTGCTGCTGGCAGCCACTGACACTCAAGGGTTAAGGCTTTAGAGCTTGCCCTTTCAGGGTCTGTGTTCAAAAACGAGTAAGATGAGATTGAGTCTCCCCTAAAGAAGACCTTAAGTTCACACACACACACACACACACACACACACACACACACACACATACACACACACACATACGCGCACACACACATTCTCACTCCTTGGGCCTCTTAGTGACCTGACCCTCCATCCTCAAAGTGCAGATGAGGAAAATTGTAAAAATTTCTATTTCATTACTGATAAGAAAGGCAGTTTCGGTTTTGCCTAGGAATATTTCAATCCCCCAAAGAAGCCAGCCATAATGAAGTCAGTGCATCAATACAGGTGTAATGGTGGGTACCCATCACACCACCAGGGCCCTGGCAGTGGGATTTCTGGGCCACAGCACAGAAGATGAGAACAATAAAGACAGGAACCCATGCTTAGCCATTCCTTCCAGCTAACAAGAATGCCTAGATGGGTCATAGCACAGAGCACTCAGGTGCCATAGCCCAGACAAGAATGGAGTCCCCATAATCCCCCCAAAACCTGCCCAACATGTAATGTGTCCTGCTGCCTTGTGTGACCTCCCATGTACTCTCTGCTGTCCTCTCCTTTCTTGGGAGCTGTCAGGAGGAAGTTTCCACTGTGGTCCATGTGCTAGCTAAGTCCCAAGTGGGGGAGAAAATTCGCCCTAAACAGGGCCGGAGGGGGCGTGCAGAGAGATAGCATGGAGGTAGAGTGTTGCAAACGGTGGTTTGAATCCCAGTATCCCATATGGTCCCCCAAGCCTGCCAGGAGCAATTTCTGAGCACAGAGCCAGAAGTAACCCTTGAGTGTTGCTGGGTGTGACCCCCCCCCAAATAAAAAAACAGGGCTGAGGAATTAATGACAACAAAGTGGCCCATGTCATGGATGCCAGGCACCTGATCTTCAGCAAGCCTGATTTAATCCTGGTGAACCTGTGTGGGCCCAATTCCCCCTTTCCCAACACTGACCTCTCGGGGAAGCACCATCCAGGGGCACTTGGAAGATGCTTTTTTAGCTTTTCCCATAAGTGGTCAGTGTGTGGTCCAGGGATCAAGGTGGTGTTTCTGGAGGAGGAATAGGTACTCACCAAGGTCTGAGGACCATTTAGCTGAGCTTAGTCCACAGGCCATCAGATTAAGGCCAGCAGGCCCATCACTGCTGACCCTCCCATGGAGAGCAGGTGAATTTTAGCTGAAAAGGAAATGCAAAGACAGCCAAGCACTTCTCTCAAGTGGGTTTCACCTTCTTCCCTCCCCAGAGCTCAGCCTGAATTTTGCAGGAAGACAAGTTCACATTTTACCCTCAGGCTCTTGCTTTTTTGGTCACTAGTGCTGTGTTGAATATGGTCTTGAAATGGCCCAAAGCATCATTATCTGTATGTCTAGAAGGAACAAATGACAGGCTGGGGGTGGGGGAGTGGAGGGGAATTTTTTTTGAAAGAGCATGGGAACATTAGCTCAGACATCTACTAGGTGCTGGCCCTTCTCTGCAGATGTAAAGTACTAAATAGATGTTAATTCTCTTCGAGGCCAACCCACAACTCACCCACTTTGCAGAATCAAAGTCCCTAGTCTGAGGTTCTGATTTGTATGAGGTGCCACCCAGGAACTCTCACAAGGTTTGGAGAGGTGCTGGGAGACTGTTTCAGGTGAATCCCTTTCAGCTTCATAACAGGAGCACCCCTTCATCACATGGAGGAATCCAGATCATCAGAAAATGGCAGAAGTTGGAGGGAACTCCAAGATCAGCAAGCGGGAAGTCAGCTGGGAGAATCATTAGACACCAGGCTTCTGCCCTCTATTACAGGGCTACATTGAAGTCCCATGTGTGCTTTTTTGTAAGCCTAAAACTAAAAAAGAAACTACACCCCCCTCTTTCTCTGTTCTGTTCTAGAAAAAAATAAAAGGGTCCTTTAAAATTCCAAAACTTGGGAGTAGAGCAATAGTACAGCAAGTAGAGTGTTTGCCTTGCACACAGCCAACCCAGGTTTAAATCCCCAGCACTATATGGTCCCCCAAGCCCACCAGGAGTGATACCTGAGCTCAGAGCCAGGATTAATCCCTGAGCATTGCTGAGTGTAGCCCAAAAACAAAGGTCCCAGAACTTTAAAGAAATAAAAACATAATGTTATGTTCCTATTATCTCTCCTCTCCTAAATATATGCAAATCAATTTAAACTAGAGATCAAGAAAAAGGGAGCTTGTCCAGCACCTGAAATGCCTGGCTATACTTCATTGTTCCTCTTTGCAGTAATGCATGCTTTGTTACTTGGACTTGCTAGTAATAATCCAGATCCAACTTTCTGACTCATTTTCCTTACTAAGAACTGATGCTGGAAGCTGCATGCTCCTCAGAATGGATTTTTTTTTCCCCTCAGCACTATTTTCTAAAAAAGCAACTTACTATTGTGGCCATGGCCTCTAGCCTAGAATAACCTTGATTCCAAATGCATAGTGTTCCATGGCCCTATAAGGAATTGTAATCCTACCGAGTTTGAAATTGACATAATATTTATGATGGAAAATGGGGCAGAGAGGGCAAAGGAATCTGTAAGTATCGGAAAATAACCCCCACAAAAAAAATCCAAGACTTTTTTTTTTTTTTCACAAAAGAAGGGATGTTTCTAATTATAGAGCTGACTTGTCTTTATTGGAAATGATTGGCCTTTGTTTGGTTTTAGCTGTGATTGGCCTGGTTGCTGGGGGGCTTGTGCTGTTGCTCCCAGAAACCAAAGGGAAAACTTTGCCAGAGACCATTGAGGAAGCTGAAAATATGCAGAGGTAAGAAGCTGGGTCACCTACGTGCTCATTCCAGAATATGTAAAAGAATGATTGGGCCTAGTTGTATAGAAAAATGAGACTGAGATGCCCCAGAGAGAGTATAGGAGGGAAGGCACATGCCTTGCATGTGTCTTCTTCATTAGTGTCTCTGATCTATTCCCAGGCACCCCATAGGTTCCTTGGAGCATGACCAGAGCTCACTCCTAAACACAGAGCCAGGAGTAGCCTCCAAGGCTGCTGGATATGGCTTAAACCTTCCCCATTTCTCCCACAAACACATGCACACAACTAAACAAAAATAAGAGGAAAAAAAAAAAAAAACAAGATGTGATTGAATCTGTATCTTACACCATGGGTGAGATCTATTCAAACCCAAGATCTAAAACCACAAAAAAAAAAAAAATCGCAAGAAGCATGGTGGAAATGTAGGAAAATCTCTTTTTATATTCAGATTGGTGAAAGTCTTTGTATATCTGATGAGAAATTTAAATTTTTTAAACTTATTTTTTAAAAGATTAGTAATCTTACTTTCATATAAAAAAAAAAGAAAGAAAGAAAGAATTCTGGTTGAAAATCACCAATTACCAGATGCAGTGCATCTTTATCTGTACCATTTCTTGAGTGCCGACTAGAGTTGGGTTTTTAGTCTCCTTATATTTTTTTTCTCCTCTCTTGATTTTTGTTGTTACAGATCAATAAAAAGCAGAGAGAAGATGATTTACCTCCAAGTGAAGAAGGTGGAAGTGCATCAAAACTAAGAGTATCACCTGCTGCTTCCCTGTGGCCTTGTCTGGGAGACAAAGCCTGAGTCTGACACCCCCAAGTCAAATACAGTGTGTGGTGCCACTGAACCCAAACTCCTGGGAGCAGTGTGGCCCCCTGGCTGCTCCCCAGGCCATTTCCTCACTGATCTGCCCTTCATCTGTGTCTTTCTCTATTTTCTTTCTGACCAGTGGAAGCACAGTAGAGAAGGGAGGGCCACACAGACAGACCAACAAAACTCAAGTGAATAAGTGAATTCAGTTGGGATCCATGAGTCTGTTCTCAAAGAAATCAAACCTCATTAGTTGGGGGAGCCCTGGGTTCAAACCCTGGCACCACACAGTCCCACCCCCTTAAGAATTACTAGGGCCGGGCGGTGGCGCTAAAGGTAAGGTGCCTGCCTTGCCTGCGCTAGCCTTGGACGGACCACGGTTCGATCCCCCGGTGTCCCATATGGTCCCCCAAGCCAGGAGCAACTTCTGAGCACATAGCCAGGAGTAACCCCTGAGCGTTACTGGGTGTGGCCCAAAAACCAAAAAAAAAAAAAAAAAAAAAAAAGAATTACTAGGTAAGTCCCTAAAAACAAATGCAAACCTAAGGATATTTATCAATATCAGAGGCAATAAATTTTAAAGTGCATTGGCAATCACTTGCAATAGGTTTTAACAGTGATGAGAAAATGTTGTGATATTTGTGGGCTTAAACAAATGCTATGAGGAGTGAGAAGTAATGAGGCTGAATGAGTGGAGTGTGGTTTGCTAAGCCCCAACTTTGATCTTCACCATTTGCACAACACCTTGAAAACCACCAAGTGTGATCAAGGCCTCGAAATACATAAAAATCAAGGACTACATTACAATTTTCTGCTATAATATAGTACATAGATTTTTAAGTCCCATTAAAGTTCCTTATCTTTTTTTGGTTTTTGGGTCATACCCAGCAGCACTCAGGGGTTACTCCTGGCTCTACGCTCAGAAATTGCTCCTAGCAGGCTCAGGGGACCATTTGGGATGCCAGGATTCGAGCCACCATCCTTCTGTATGCAAGGTAAAAGCCCTATCTTCATGTTATCTCTCCACCCCTAAAGTTCCTTTTCAGCTCTGAGGACTTTTCTCAGAAATTTCAGTGCTCTAAGCTAGTTCCTTTTTTTCCTAAGACCTATCTTAATACATTTCCAATCGTTCACTCTATTTTTACTTTTCTGATTTATTTTTCTTTCAAATGCTATTTTTTGACTTTTTATCATTAGAGATACAGATTTCTTTCCCTTCACATTCCCCTCCTCCCAACACACTTCTCTCTTCCCCTCACATTCTGTCGCCACATTTTCATGAAACTAAATCACATTCACACAGTTCTGATGCTGAATCTGTCTTCAGAGCTCTGAGAATCCTTTATTTCCCAGTATTGGCTTTTCTTGAATCTTGGCTTCCATTACTTTGTTTCTTCTTCACTCATTTCCCTCCAGTCCTGACAGACCATTATCTCTCTGGGTCTCTGAACAGAGCTACAAATGGGCTCCTGTCCTCTGGAGTTCCTCCTTTTGTTCCACTGTCTCAAGTTTTCCTAGTACCCTTTGTTTAAGGAAACCTGTGTCCTATGTCCTCCTGCTCTAGATTTGCTCTTTGTGCGGAGAAAGTCCTTAGTGGTCCTTGAACTGAAAGAGAGCACACATTTGCCCTTCTGTATATCTTCCGAGCACCAGAGGCCAAAATCTATAGGTTCTTCTCCCAGCCCCTGTTTTATCCAATTTTCTAAAGGCATTACCAATGGGCCCCATGGCCAGATGGGAATGAAGGAGCAAATAGCCCTGAAAAGAGCAGGTCCAGGGGTCAGCCCCAAACAAGTCCCCTGGTCTTGGACAACTACCCACTTTCTCACTAGCTCAGCCAGCACTTCTCTTTCGAAGGGTTGGTATTAAATAATCCAACAGAGAAAGGACTGCCAGACTTTATGGTTTGTTGGTTGAACAAAGATTAGTATTTCCCTCGGGTGATGAGTAGCTCACACCCAGGAGAAAGACACTCCCAAGGGGCACATGAAACCAAGTGCCTGTCTAAAGCCAAGCCACAGAGTGGATATTCAAAGCCTACAGAGGAACAACTGTGATGTTGCCTGGGTAACCCATCAGAGTTTCCTTTGCCCTCACAATCAACCCAAGGACTCCATTCAAGAAGTCTCTTTCTGTCTCTCTCACACTCTTACATTTCTACACTTGCTTGGTTGTTTTGTGAGCCACACACTGGCAGTGCTCAGAAACCCTGTGGTACTGCGGATCAAATGTTAGACTATGCTCATGCCTTGCTTTTGACATTACTAGGATCTGCTTTGGGGAACACCAAATGCAGTGCTGGGGATTGAACCTGGATTGGCTGCAAGCAAGGAAAGCACCTTATCCTCTATACTATCTCCCCAGACCAGTTATTACATTATTTTCTTCTTTTATTTTGTCTGCATTTTTCTGGCTTTGGATTCATTCTGTGGTTCTTTTTCTAATTCTCTATTCCAAATAGCTGGAAGTAGAAGTCTTTCAGTGTATCATTTTCCTAGGCTCCAAATATATACAACTTGTTTAAAAGAAAATAGTGGGTTTTAAATCCTATATTTTGGGGATCCAGCAGATGAGTCACTTTTCTTGCAGACAGATGATCCAGGTTCAATCCCCAGCCCCTCACATGCCCCCCTGAGCCCTCTCAGAGTGACCTTTGAGTGCAAAGTCAGGAGTAAGCCCTGAGCACTGCTGGGTATAATCCCCAAAACAAAAAATAAATAAATATGCCTCTGTTTCTCTCATTTACAGATTGGTCACTTGGGAACTTAAATTCCTGAAACATTTGTGGGTTTTTCCAAGTTACATACTTTGTGACTTCTATGTAATTGCATTTCTGACCTAATGTAATACAATAATTATAATAATAATAATACAATAATTATAGCAAGTAGCTACCATTTCATCTCCTAAAACAAAAATCTAATCCCTGAGCCAGAATAAAACACAATCTAATTACCAGTCAAGTTGGTTAGTAACCGAGGAAAGAGCTTACAAGTCCCCTTTTATGAAAGCAAATAAACTCAGTAATTTAATAAATTTTTATCTGGGGAAAAAGGACACATGGGTATACTTGATGTTTCTTTGGTTATTGAATATTCCAAGTCTTTTGACATGTTAAGTAACAATGTTTATTCAGTTGACCCAATAATCCTTAAGAACTGGAAAGTAGACCCAGACTAAATGAACTATTTGTTTTTCATTCATTCAAACCAGATGCCGGTAATAAAAATCTGGTCCTTGAAAATGTGACTTAGAATAACAGATCATCTTTCCTTGACATACTTTAAGTGGGAAAAAAACAGACATTGTCATATTTGGGACAGACAGGAACTTTCTCTTGCATCTGTTGCAACCTACAATATCAGGGAGATGAAACTAGGGAGCAAGGTTTGTAGTCAGCATCAGAAACCATCAGAGCAAAGCATGTGTCATATGCTTCCCCATGGGCAACTCTGAGCCCCACCAGCAAATGTCCTCACAGCCTATTTCAAGATGTAAGGTGCCATCAGTGAAACTCCCTAGAATATTCGCTGAGGTGCATCTTCCTGGCTGGAGTCTCATTTTCGATTCTGAGCATCAGCCACCAGCTGCATGGACAGGTCAGAGGTAACACTGCCAGAAGAGTAAAGGGGGTCACAGAGACTGAAATTCCACCAGATCTGCAGGCCTTATGTAAGTCCCAGCTTTAAGGTCATCACCCCTGGGTATCCATCTACCAAAGACTGCCCTGCCAGAAGCAGAGCAGGCACAACTCTGGCAAGAAAAGGCTTTTTCTGGAGACCGGGTTTAATAAAGGAACAGGCAGGATAGGGAGGCCAGGGGTCTTACAGCCAACTTCTAGTCAGAGAAAGGGAGAGAGAGCACTGAAGTTGGGACTAAGACAAGGAGTCAGTCAGAGAGAGGACCACAGGAGAGGAAAAGGCAGGAGCAACAGGGCAGCAGAAACAATGAGTCCAGCCAACAGTTTTTCCAGTAGTCTGGCAGCAACCTTCCAGCAAAGCCCTCTGGAAAATGCAGCCAGCATCTAAGAAACAGCCAGTAGAAACAGCCACTTGTGCACTCTAGACAGGGGTTTATATAGCCCTTGGGCAACTGCCTCTAAATGACAGCTATCAAGTCTTCTTTCCTAACTTATTTCTCAGGGCTTAAAGCAGTGCTCCTCAATTATTTTCCCTCATGCCCCCCTAGGAAGAAGAAAACATGTTTGCGCCCCCCATGTGACTGAAAATAGTATCTTTATTAAAAAAAAAACTTTAACCTGCAAAACAAAAATATATAAAATAATTTGAGCTGATTTTTTTAATCAGAGGTGATGCCTGGATTAATGGCTTACAATGAGCACATTTTGCAATCCATAGCTTTTCAAAGCAGGGTTTGAAGCAGGACACAGCAACTCTCAGCTCCAGAGACATACAGAGACATAAACATGGGGCTTAGCTTGTTATGACAGTGTTTGCCCAGGTCAAATGCACCTCGCTTTAGGGAGCCTCGCCCCCCATGCCAGACATGCCCCACTATTTGAGAACCACTGACTTAAAGGGACAGACCCCTTTTATGACTGTCCAGAGGCCATAGGGGTCTGTGTAACCCAAAATCCACCTACATCCAGTTGACCTCCCTTTAGCTCCTGTGCAATCTATGATCTCTGCTTGAAGGAAGATGGAGGAACAGAACCTGGAAGGCCATGACTGGAAAATCTCAAAAGTCTAGAAGACTTGGGGTGGGGACTCTCCCTAAAGACAGTTGCCTCTTGAGGGCCACCCCAAAGACAGGCCACATGGGACTTGCCAGTAATCACTGCAAGGCTTCTGGCCTGGGAAACTGGAGTGCAGGAGGCCATCTAGTCCCTCCAGGCACAGCACATGCAGAAAAGCACCCTGACAGCCCAAAGGGCAAGTTTCCTGGCAGTCGCAGGAATAGATGACCATCCCCAGGGAGCACCCACTTGGTGAGGGGGGGACACGTTCCATCCACAAAGGAATTTTAGTCATCGACCTCCAAACTCTGGAATCCCCTGGTCACCTCATCACAATCCACAGGCTCTTGCTTCTCCCCGGATACAAGTTGTGCATGTGACAGAGGCTGCAGCTCATTAAGTCTGAGACATCAGAAAACAAGTTTACTTATATTATTTATGTATTTATTTGTTTATTTATATTTTATTCAGTCCCTGGGATTGATGCAACTGTTCATCATACTTTGGGCACTTAATGCTGCCCATTAAATGGGCAAACTCAGTACCAGGGTCAGGACCCCCTCCCAAGTACTCAAGGCTTTCTTCCATCCCAGACAAATTAGCCAAATTGGGGGGGCAGGGGGGTGTTTGCTTGGGGCCTCACCCTACAATGCTCTTTGGCTACTCCTGGCTCTGAACTCAGAAATCAATTCTGGCAGGCACAGGGGATCGGCAGGTCAGCCGCATACAAGGCGAATAGCCTCCCTGCTGTGCTATGGCTCCAGCCCCCAATGTTTTTTGAATTTGACTATTATAATTTGGAAGTGCATGTTTACAATCATGTTGGCTCTTAGAGTTTTGTTGTCCTATCTCCCCTTCCCTCCACACCTCCAAAGTGCCCAAGGCCAGGCCCCTGCCCATTGCCCTCCTGTTACCACCCATCTGCAAAATGCAACTTAAAATAAATAATTTTTCTTGCACTTTCCTAGATGTCTTTAACAGCCACAGTCCAGGGCCAATCAACAGCACTTTCAGTTTCAGTGCGAATCTCATCAACTTTGCACAAAGGCCCTTTGCATTCATCCTCTGTCTCACAGCATTGATGCTCTTGGCCCTCCTGTGAAGGCTGCTCCAGCCTGGAGAGTGTCATTCAAAGTCTTTCCAGATCAGCCCCACCTCCTATGCTCCATTTCCAATATCCCCTCTTCCCCCTGGCTGGGATTCCCCACCCTTCCTCAGGGTCTACAGGACTGAACACAATGCCCCAGCCTACCCCAACCTCAACTTTCTCTGTGCCACAAGGATTGATACAAAATACACACAAAAGCACTTTCTGGTCGCTGATGACTTAAAGGTCACTTTTCCTTCCACAGGAACTGAGATGAGCCCAGGGATGTGTCAGCTTCCAAGACACTATCAAAGTGTCTCCCAAAGTTTGTGATTGATGGTGCAATGTGAGTGTGAGTATATGAGTAGATGAGTGAGTGTCCTGTGCAGATGTGTGTGAATATGTGTATAAATGAGAGTCTGGGTGCACATATGTGAACATGAGGAGTCATTGTGGCAGCTATTTTTTTTAAATTTTTTATTATAACATGGTGATTTACCAAGTTGTTCATAATCCAGTCATTCAGACATTAAATGTTCCAATACTAATTCCACCACCAGTGTGACCTTCCCTCCACCAGTGTTCCAATTTTCACCCACCACCCCCCATCCTATCCCCTTACAGGCCAAAAACAAATTTATTTGCAAAACAAAGGCAAAATGAAATGATCAAAACTTAGATCAACGGGGCCCGGAGAGATAGCACAGCTACATTTGCCTTGCAAGCAGCTGATCCAGGAGGACCAAAGGTGGTTGGTTCGAATCCCAGTGTCCCATATGGTCCCCCGTGCCTGCCAGGAGCTATTTCTGAGCAGACAGCCTGCTAACCTGCTAACCCTGAGCACCACCAGCTGTGGCCCAAAAACCAAAAAAAAAAAAAAACCTTAGATCTAAAGAGCCAATTTAAAATGACTATTCCATCTCTCCATGGTGTTACTAAAGTTTGAGGATTGACTGGGCTAGAGCTGATGCTAGTTGAGCTTCTGTGTTACTGTTAGGCTCCCTGAATTTGGTAAATTCTTATGGAACTTCCCCAACAGCTATCCTGTGACACTACTGGGCTGACACTACTATAAGGTTTTGAGGTGTTGCTCGGTCTAGGATGTATGAATCTGAAACAAATGTGGTGGCTTGACAATTGGATAAGTTTATATAGCAAGCTGTATATTGCATGTATTAAATTGAAATGAATTTAATACATGCAATATTAAGAAACAGCATTTTAAATAAATGGCAATATATTTTAATGTCTTTAAACTAAATAAAGGAAGAAGAAAGAGAGAGAGAGAGAAAATGTCTGTACCAGAGGCAAGTGGGGGTGGGGAGAAGAAGGAAGGAAACTGGGGACATGGTGATGGGAAACGTACACTGGCACATTGCATGACTGAAACTCAATCATGAACAACTTTGTAATTGTGAAAAATAAAAAAGGCCAACTGTATTATGAACAACAACAACAAAAGAATCATTGCTGGGGCCAGAGAGATAACACAGCAGTAGGGCGTTTGCCTTGCATGCAGCTGATCTAGGAGGGATGGTGGTTCAAATTCCGGTATCCCATATGGTTTCCAAGGCCTGCCAGGAGTGATTTCTGAGCACAGGGCCAGGAGTAACCCCTGAGCACTGCTGAGTGTGACCCAAAAAAAAAAAAAAAAAAAAAAAAAGAATCACTGCTGCTGCCCCTCTTTGTGCTGTCCTTCCCCCTCTCTCTGGTTCAGTGGCATGTCTGAAACTTTGTGCCTTAAGGAGAATCCCCAGAACAATAGCTCTATGGGGTTACATCTGCCAGAGGTTTGGAAATATCATCACAGAGGGGGTACAATATCCATGGGCTATTCCTGGCTCAGTGCTCACGGATTACTCCCAGTGTGTACTATAGGTGACATGCATACATTCCAGACTTTGCACCACCTCCCTGGCCCCCCAGATTATGTGTGTGGGGTGTGTGTGTGTGTATGTGTGTGTGTGTGTGTGTGTGTGGTTTCCAAGTCCCCATGTCCAATTTCAAAGGAAGCCGAAAACCTCTCCACTATGTGGCAAGATCTAACCCTGCAGGTCCCTGAGCCTGATGAACTCAGACAGCTCCCACACTCCCAGCCCTTGACACAGCCAACTCATAGTTCTTTGGCCCTTGGGCTCTGAAGGCCAGCATAGTTAGTTATATTGTCTGTCTTGCCACTAATGAAACACTCAGATCTAGTGTTGATGTCATTTTGGAACCTCTGAAAGTTCAAAAGCATCTAAAGTCTAGTAAGCTCATCTCCTTTCTACAGAGCTATTTCATGGTGAGCATCTAAGTCCACCTTCTAGAATCACCCAGGAGAACCAAGCCAAGTAAGAGTGAAACAAAAGAAAACACTTCTGGACAGAGTGGATAGAAACTTGGCCCCAAAGGCATCTTGGAACTTCTGGCTTCGAATGAGGACCATGTTTTATTCCACCACGAGTGTAGACACAAGTAACATCACTTACTGATGTGCTCCCATGTTTTAAAACACTCCATAACATCCATGTTGAAATATTTGCCAACATCAAAGTATTTCCTTCCAGGGTGATGCATGATATGGGACACTAGGTACAGAGCTTCTTACAGCAAGACATGTTTTCTGGGACCTGCAAATACTTTTGGTAAAACGTTGGTCTTCAAAGTAACTGTCTCTAGAAAAGGTCCATCAAAAGCCAAGCAAAGGCTTTGAGAGAGTCCAGAGAAGATGAAAAGAGGGCAGCCTAGAGCCTGCTGAGGTTTGTAATGACTGAGGTGGGGCTTAGTAGTTGCAGGAGAAACACAGGCGAAGGCTTCTGAAACATTCTTATGCCATCCACTGCTGTGTCCATCTCTGCCCAGAATCAGTAGACAGTTGCTCTCAGGGGCCTGATGAGTCTGAGGTCTGGACCTGCAGGTAGATTTTGTTTTCTTTGGGCTTTGTTTTCCTGTAGGTGCCGTGAGTGAGAAGGAAAAGTGAGATCCTAAGAGTGGCTGCAAAGTCAGAGTTGGGAATAAGTCCCCATGAAAGCGACTGGAGGAATACAGGGGTGTGGGCAGGGGACACCCAGGCCTCCTAACTGAACCTTCCAGCCTGGGCCTAGAGGCTGAGCCTGTTTGATTGTTTTTAAAGAAATTTTAAAAGCAAGATTCAGTATGTCTCGCTGCAGTGAGAGGAAATCTTTAAGTCCCCCTCCAGAGCTGACATTCTGCTCAACCCACACCCCATCCCTGTGTCCTGTGCTGCTTGCTGACAAAGACAATGATGAGGAGAGACTCCCCAATACCTGCATCCTCCAAGCTTATGATACCTACTCTCTGCATTGCCACACAGTCCAGTCTCAAACAGGCTCCCGGCCAGAGCCTGACTGTCAGCTGCTCAGAGGTGTCCCATTTGGAATCAGGGACTGTGTAGTCATTCCTCCCTTGAGCGTTATAAGAGAGGGCAAAGGAGAGGTTGCCTGCCGAAGGGGTGCTGAGAGCAGACCAAAGCTTCTTGGGAGTTTGACCTAGAGATGTGACTCCCTGTGAGCCCTGGGCATCACCGGATATGACCCACCCAAAAAAAGAACAAGGACATTGGCCTTCAACATGAACTGGGATAGCAGAGGCACGGATGGCATCTGAGCTGTGACTTGGTTCCCCCACATGCAAGGAAGAGGCTGTGTCTCACACTTGTCACACGGTGCTTGCTGAGTTATTATTTATGGGTTCTGTTTACTGGAGATGATGAAGGTGAAGTATATTAAAATGGGTGGATGAGAGCAGGATTGGGGTCAAGGGCTCAGCACCTCCTATGAAAGTGACTGGCCAGGACCCCTCACTTCCTCTCTCTCCATCTTCATAGCAACCCTCTGAGGGATGCTCCATGGTGACTGTTTTGGGAATCAGAAGTGAGAGTTTTGTGGCGTCTGGGGCACCCAACTCACATGGGCCAGCAGGCGAGTACGAGGGGCTCAGAACCAGGTTTGGGGAGGCTGCATTCACTGCTGGAAGCTAGAACATCCTCAGCCTAGAGCCCCCACACTGGGCTGTGCAGGGCCCGCCTTGGCTCCATGAAGCCCGATTATGCCCATGTCACCCCTCATTCCCTCATCACTGGAGAAAGGTCCTAAAGTCCAGACCCCACAAGAGCTCACAGGAGGGGCAGGGCAGACATGGTACCCGGCTCAGAGCTACAGATCTTGGGGCACACTTGGACAGTGCATAATGAATACTCTCAATTTCAATCCACAATTTAGGATAGACATGTGCCCCCAAACCTACCAGTCCACGTCCCGCACTAACTGCCTCTGCAACTTCAACAGAGGGTGTGGTGCTAGGTTTGTCCTGAAATCAGGGGAAAAGAGTGGGGGGTCTACTCACCCCAAAACCTCCTCCAGGGGAGGGAAGTGGTGCCTACTCACCCCAAAACCACCTCTAATGAAGAAAGGGGATCTCTCTCATCCTGAAACCTCCTCTAGGAGAAAAGTGGGGTTCCGCTCACCCCAAGTCTACTCCACGGAAGAAAGTGGGGGCCCCACTCACCTCCCCAGGCGCTCAGCATCCTCAATGGTCTCAGGCAGGGCTGCTCCCTTGGTCTCAGGTAGAAGCCGGATCAGGAGCCCAGCAAACAGGCCCAAGCCAGCTGCAAGGAAATGGGGGCCCACATGTCACCAGAGCCCTCCACCCTCCAGGGTTGGAACAGCCAATAGGGCCCCAGTGACACTGTCCATGGCAGGGCACAGCCACCCACAAAGCACCAGGTGCTCCCACTGCTCCTCAGATCTACTTACTGGATTCCCTGCTCAACAACCCCAGGAGAAAAGACAAGTATGTGACAGACACTATTGCAAAGAAGCAGTGATGAGTAACTTCAGTGTAGAATATAGACATTGTAACAGGCTACTGAGACCAGGTATTCTATAATGCGCCTCTCACACTATATCAGGCATGGACATACACATATAGTCATATAAACGATGCAATAACAGATTATATACTCCAATATATATTATGCCATAGAAGTTCTTAAATCCTGTATGTAGAAAAGTATGTTACATAATAGGTATTGTCATAGCTCTGTATGTAATTATTATAAGTGTATTACATAACATATATTTGGCCATAGCTTTAGATCCTGTGTCTAAATTATTTTAAGTATGTTACATTATTTGTAATATAAACTATGTCAAAGCTTTTAGATCGGGGCCGGAGAAATAGCATGGAGGTAAGGCATTTGCCTTTCATGCAGAAGGTCTGTGGTTCAAATCCCGGCATCCCATATGGTCCCCTGTGCCTGCCAGGAGTGATTTCTGAGCATAGAGCCAGGAGTAACCCCTGAGCACTGCCGGGTGTGACCCAAAAACCAAAAACCAAAAAACAAAAACAAAAACAAAAGCTTTTAGATCCTGTGTATAAATTATTGTAAGTATGTTACATTATATATAATATTTTATGTCATAGCTCTTAGACCTCTATGTAGGTTATTATAAATGTGTTAGCTCTTGGTGCTACATTTATCTGGGCCCTGTATCTTTCTTCCTTCCTTCTCTTTCCCTGTTCCTGCAGAACCCCTTCTGTGCTAAACCAGCTTTTTATTCCTCCACCAGGTGAGGTCTAGGTTAGGGGCCTCCTCATTCTAGGGGAGGGGTTCCCACATATCTCTTGAATCTGTTCCCCAGGAAGACTTCCTCAGGCAGAAAATGGAGACTTGGAGACAGAGACAATTATTTCTAATTCACCATTTGTACTTGGAAGTGTGAGCGCAGAAAGAGGACAATGAACCTGATATCTCTCTGGGGGGTCTCCTTCACCCACAAAATAGTCAGAGGGACTGGAGCAATAGCACAGCAGGGAAAGTGCTTGCCTTGCATGCAGCCAATCCAGGTTTGATCCCCTGCATCCCAGAGGGCCCCATGAGTTGTGAGATCACCTCAGGCACGTGTTTCTAAACCCTCATACAGAGGGGTCTAAATAAACAGGGTAGCAGTGAAGAAATAGTAAGCCAAGCCAGTCTTGCACCCAGTAATACCTGAGTGCCAAGCCAAAACTGACTTTTATTATATCAATAATATATTTTATTATATCAATACCCATCCACCAGGAGGGAAAAAGTTGAGAGTGAGACAAGAGTACCTATCTAGTGGGCTTTTATATATCACAGGAAGATGTTTAAGGAAGGAAGAAATTGGGGAAACGCCTTTGTCTTGGGCTAATAGCTGGGTCTCAACCTACAAACTAGTTACTGAAAAGCCCTGGGCAGAAGGGCAGAGCAGGAACATCCAAGACACAGCAGAAGGTCTTACCGAACAGAAAGAGGGGCAAGCCAGGCCAGAGTTCCATGAGCCTGAAGACCAGGAAGGGGGCAATGATGCCCCCCAGGTCACTCAAGGAGGAGCACACCATCACCCCCAGGTTCCTGGGGAGAAACAGAGAATAAAGCCAACGCTCTGTTAGTCTAATCACCACGTATCCCTTCTAGGGAGTCATGGCTCCCAAAACCTCAGTTCCAGGAGCCTGAGGTGTTGAGTTACCAAGTGCCAGTAAGTAATTCCAAGCACCTACCTAAGGGAAGCTCCCTAATATCACCAAACCAGAGAGCTCAGTGACCTGGCAGATTTGTGTATGCCCCAAATGCCCCAGTACAACAGGGTCTGACCTTGAGGGGTCTCATAGCTCTTGCCCTGCATCTTTCTCGCCCAGGAATTTGCATCCTTCATCAGAGACCCATAAATGTGAGGACAGCACACACACCTCAAGTTCTATGTGTGTTTATTACAAATGATGAACTAAGTCTTGGCAGGAAACATAGAGGAACCCTGATTTCAAGGCAGTTGGTCAGATGTTTCAGGAGAAGCCAGGAGCTGGTTTCCAGCATCTGACGTGGGAGGATCTTTCCTTCTGTATTGTCCAGAGTCCAACAACCTGTGTCTTCCCCACTGCCCACCTTCCCTTCAGCTGGCCTGCTATGTTGCTGGGCCCTGTTGCCCAGACCCTAGGGAAGAGACCCTGAAATGCTGACCCCCAACTCATCCTTGCCCTTTCTGTGCACTAACCTGATGAAGGTAGGAAACAGCTCGGCATTCACCAGGCACACCAGCTCGAAGACAATGGTGATCCCCATCCGGCTGACACAAGCCAGGGCCGTGTTCAGCCAAGGGTAGTCTGCAGGGGAAAAACAGGGTATGCTGGGCCTGGAGAGGGGACAATTGCCCCATAACAGGGTAGAAGCCAAGTTTGACTTGCAAGTGTGGTGGATCCAGACTATCTTGTCTAACCCCGGGCATGTCAGGCCCTGGAGCCCAAGGCATATGGAGATTTGCTAATACCACATTGGAGAGGAGGGTCCTGATCCAGAGACCTGGGGTTTTGATGAAGGTCCATGACAAGACTCAAGCCCTTTGTGCCTCAGTTTCCTTGGTTGCAGAAGGGGGGTGTTATGACAGCTAAGAGAGCCCAGGAGGATGAGAATCTCCCTGCCTGTTCTGATCCAACTGGGACCCACATGAGCCAGTGTAGACTCAGACACAGACCAGGTCATGTCCAGTCCATTCGTCCCAGACTAAATACCTGTTTTCCAACCCTGGTAAAAAAAAAAAATGGGGCGTAGAAGGGGGGTGACATTGGGCCAATGGGACCAACTCCATCTTGGACTGAGATTCCACAGCACAAAACCCCAATTTAAGGACCCTACAAATCAGTTCCCAGCTCCTCCCACTCAGTTTGAGAACAATGCCAAGCCACATTTGCCCTGTTCCCTTTCTCCCTAGTGACCCGGGTGGGTGAGCCTGTAAGTACCCCAGTTTCTGCATTCCCTCACTTCTTCCCACATAGACCCCAGGGGATTGCGGGGGGCTGACACCTGAATTTGTACCCTGTGATTTGCAAAGCTAAGGAACTCCCCTCCAAATATCTTATCTGTCAGCCTCATATTTTTCTGGTCTGACACCATCAATCTAGTGTTTGTCTCCAAACACACTTTGTCCAGCATCTCCAGGAAGCAAAGCTCTGTGCATTTAACTGGGTCCAATAACCACACAACATGGTGCAAGTCCAGCCCTTCCCATGCAGGGGATGATCAAGGTGTGGGCCTGACACCTATTTCCCCAGAGCCCCTCAATACCTTTGGGGGTCTCTGATGTTACTTGTCCTCAAGCTGGCCATGCATGTATGTGACTTCTTTCATCAGGACAGAGTGAAAGTCTGGAGAGAGTGAGGGTACTGTGGCCTTGGAAAGAAACCTGCAGCTGGGTGACACAGTATCTCAGGATGTTCTGCTGCCCAGCCCAGCCCTGTCCTGAGGAATGCACCGCCCACCCACCCACCCACCCCCCCTTAACCTTCTCTTTCCACAGAAACCGACTTAGAAAAAGCAAGAGTTTCCCTCCACTGCCCTCTGCTGGCAGTCGAGGGCACAGACAGAGCCAGCACTGTGGAAAGTAGGTACAAGGACTAAAAGGAGTCCAGGGAATGTGGGCAGGAGCAGGAGGCCTCTAGGGTGCAAGATTCAAGCTGTCCCCTCCTTGTCTCGCCTGTGTGTGATGCCACGGGATTCCTGAGACAGGGACAGGAGAGAAAGTGGGAAGAGTAGGCAGCCCCTGCCCACATCTTTTTCCCCACCTTTTCTGCTTTGCCTCAGCTCTCGTGTGCCCGCATAGCCTGGTCCCTGAGAATTTAATCTCTGGAGAGGCTACCCTAAAACCACCCCAAGATTCTTGAACCAACACACACTGTGCCCCCACGGCCTCCAAGCACAAAAGATGGTTCTGCCTCCCTGTAAATCTTCCCCATTTCCAGAAACATCCTGCTAGGGCTTACTGCAACCAAGCACAGGCCACCAAGTGGAAATCAGGGGCATGCCCAGGCCTCCCCCCATAGAAGAGTCAGTGCCCCTCGCATTGCCAAGGGCAGGGCTGGCAGTGTCAGGAGTCTCTCTAATGGGGAAAAGCTAGGTTGAATCAACTAAATTTCAGTAGTCTCCTCAGGCCCCACCCCAGTGAACCCCTTGCAGGTTCACTTGCAAGGGATAAAATCAGGGTGCTCCATGCAAACCCATCCCTCAGGGGAGCCAGGAAGGAAGGAAGAAAGGAAGGAAGGAAGGAAGGAAGGAAGGAAGGAAGGAAGGAAGGAAGGAAGGAAGGAAGGAAGGAAGGAAGGAAAGAAAGAAAGAAAGAAAGAAAGAAAGAAAGAAAGAAAGAAAGAAAGAAAGAAAGAAAGAAAGAAAGAAAGAAAGAAAGAAAGAAAGAAAGAAAGAAAGAAAGAAAGAAAGAAAGAAAGAAAGAAAGAAAGAAAGAAGGAAAGAAGGAAGGAAGGAGGGAGGGAGGGAGGGAGGGAGGGAGGGAGGGAGGGAGGAAGGAAGGAAGGAAGGAAGGAAGGAAGGAAGGAAGGAAGGAAGGAAGGAAGGAAGGAAGGAAGGAAGGAAGGAAGGAAGGAAGGAAGGAAGGAAGGAAGGAAGGAAGGAAGAGGGCCCAGAGAGATAGCACAGCGGCGTTTGCCTTGCAAGCAGCCGATCCTGGACCAAAGGTGGTTGGTTCGAATCCCGGTGTCCCATATGGTCCCTGTGCCTGCCAGGAGCTATTTCTGAGCAGACAGCCAGGAGTAACCCCTAAGCAACGCCGGGTGTGGCCCAAAAACAAGAAGAAGAAGAAGAAGAAGAAGAAGAAGAAGAAGAAGAAGAAGAAGAAGAAGAAGAAGAAGAAGAAGAAGAAGAAGAAGAAGAAGAAGAAGAAGAAGAAGAAGAAGAAGAAGAAGAAGAAGAAGAAGAAGAAGAAGAAGAAGAAGAAGAAGAAGAAGAAGAAGAAGAGAAAAGAAGGAAGAAGGAAGAAAGGAAGGAGGAAGGATGAAAGAAAGAAAGAAAGAAAGAAAGAAAGAAAGAAAGAAAGAAAGAAAGAAAGAAAGAAAGAAAGAAAGAAAGAAAGAAAGAAAGAAAGAAAGAAAGAAAGAAAGAAAGAAAGAAAGAAAGAAAGAAGGAAGGAAGGAAGGAAGGAAGGAAGGAAGGAAGGAAGGAAGGAAGGAAGGGGGGAAGGGGGGAGGGAGGGAGGGAGGGAGGGAGGAAGGAAAGAAGGAAGGGGGGAGGGAGGGAGGGAGGGAGGGAGGGAGGGAGGGAGGGAGGGAGGAAGGAAATGAGAGGAAAGAAAGGAGGAAAGAAAGGAGAGAAAGAAAGCAAGAAAGGAAAGAGAGAACGAGAGAGAAAGAGAGCACCACCATGTGTGACCCCAAACACAGAATCAGGAGTGACTTCTGAATGCTGAGTCAGGGATAGTCCCTAAGCACCACTGGGTCTGACCCAAAAACAAAAACAAGCAGGAAAACAAAATAAACAGGGACCACAGATATAATACAGGGGATGAGGAATTTGCCTTGCACCTGGCCAACCTAGGTTCTAGCCCCAGAATCCCATACGGTCCTTCAAGCCCTGAGCACAGAATTAGGAGTAAGTCCTGAAAAACACCTAGTTGACAATCTCTGAGTGAAAATCCAGGAGTAAGCCCTGAGCACTGCCTGGTGTGAACTCTGAGTGCAGAGCTAGGAGTAAGCCCTTAGTACAGAACCAGGAGTGATCCCTGAATGCAGAACCAGAAATAACCCTTGAGCACTGCCAAGAGTGATTCTTGAGCACAGAGCCAGGAGTAAGCCCTGAGCACCACCAACTGTGGCCCAAACACCAAGAAAGAATGCACATTGTGAACCAATGCGTATGACATCTCAGTAGTGTATCAATACTGTATCACTACAGTATCAAAGTTCCTTGAGGTCTTGAAAATATCTCAGGATAGCCCTGAGACTCAGGCAGAGAAACAGGCTTAAGACTTACCACGGGTGACAAAGACCATGAAGAAGCAGGTGGCGGCCGACAATACATTGGACCAGGTCAGCAGGTGGCGGCGGCCCACTCGGTCCACCACAGCAAGGATGAGGAAGCTGGCAGGAAACTCCATCAGTGCTGAGTAGAGGAAGTCGAGGTGCAGGTGGGCGCCTGTCGCCCCCACGTGCATGATGACACCTTGGTACAGCACGGAGCAGGTGAACCTATGAGAAAAGGGCCAGTTCCAGGCAAAGGGGGACCCCGGGGCCTGTGAAGGCAGATCCGCTTTCCAGCCCACATCAGCAATGTCATCTCCTCCATGGGAGCACCGCAAACCTCCTCCAGCAGCCACGCCAGGGAGCAAGGTCAGGAATTAGCCTGCTGGAAGAGCTGGGTGACCTGCAGCCAGTTGAACTAACCTCTCTGGGCCTTAAGTTTCTCCTCCATAAAGGAGTAGGGGAACACACTGAGCACTCTGGTTTGTCTCAAGGAATCCTTGAGTTAAGGAGCCTGACACAGAGGAAGCTTGGATTGTTGGAACCTGGTGGGGTAGGGGTGCTGCCAAGCTCGGCAAGGCCACTTTGGGCTCCCCTGGCCCACCTGCATCTGCTCCCCCAGCCCAACCTAGCACTTGCTGACCCCAGGGATCAAAGGAGCATGGCAGAAGCACCCACAGGACTGAGCCTGGGCCCCAGCAGAGTGACCTTCTCTCTTGTCCTTTTTTTTGCATAAAAAAACTTGGGGTCCACTTGCGTATCTCTTTGGGGAAACATAATTGTCTGAGTGGCCAGGAAAAATACTGAAACTCAGTTTGCAAGGGGTGAGTTCCTTCTCCAGAAACTCACAACTGCCTCACTCACCTTGGAGTCAAGGCTGAGATCCCCTCACGGGGTCATCTTGCTGACTGACCTGGGTTTGATCTCCAGCATCCCAGATGGTCCCCCAAGTCTTCCAGGATAATTTCTGAGTGCATAGCCAGGAGTGACCCCCGAGTGCTTCTGATTTCTGGACCCCAAAAATCCCCCCAAAATTTTTTAAGAAAAGCAAAGTTAAGGCAGCCTGCAAATCTGTCCAGTGCTGCCTTCTGCTGGCGGATCCTGTGACTTGCACAGACGAATTGACAAGGCGGTCCCTTCTGAGTCCTTTACATATTGCGCCTCTGCAGAAACCCCTAAGCTTACAACACCGGCACTCCGCACTCCGCCACCCTGCTTGCTCATGAGATCTAGTTGCAGAAGAGGGGAGAAGAAAGGTGGAAGAGGGACCCGTGCCCTGCAAGAAGTAGGCCTGCAGAGGAGCTAAGGGTGGCTAGGAAAGTTTGACTTAGGGGACATGGGTGAGAGTGGGGAACCCGGCAGGGACCCTCTGCCTGGGTAGTGTGAGATGGCTAGGCCAGGCACAAACCCTGGATTCTGCCACCACAGACAGAAGCTGGAGCTGTTCAGCTCTTTGAAAAAAGACGTTAGGTTTCCAAAGCAGGGACAGGAGCTGGGATGCTGGGGTGCAGGCTCAGGTAGCAAAGGGATGTGCAGGTACCACACCATGAGATGCTGCTCAGATCCCATGGGCCCATGGACATGCTTGGGGCACGTAGGTGTTTAAAGGGCCCCGTTGTGTGGCTTGGGCAGGACACTCAGTCATGCACAGAGATGCCAGTGTGGCCAGTGGGTGCAGAAAACCCAGTTCTAGAGCACTCGAGTGGTGGGTGAGATGGGGAGGGTTCACCCAACTTGCCTGGTGAGATCCTATGTGAGTATGCAGGCCCTCACCTCAATGACCCTTCTTCCCCAAAGAACCAACGCAGATCATGCAAACCAGTGCATCCAGTAACCCGCCCAAGCTGAGGAGGCTGCAGAATGAGGAGCTGGGGGGAGCCTCCAACCAAGGGCATCCCCAGCAGTCAGGTGAGATGCTGCAAGGTCTAAGGTGCCTGTCTGTCACCTGGAAAACCTAAAGACCCTGGAATCTCCTCTGGGGCTGGGACCAGCCCTAGAGGAGGCAGTGGTGCTGGATCCCAGACGGGACCTTCTCCCAGAGCAGGAGAGACTCATCTCACCCAGGGGGCCTGTGCCCCAGTTTAAAACCTTTAGACTCGGGGCCAGAGAAATAGCACAGCGGTAAGGCGTTTGCCTTGCATGCAGAAGGACATTGGTTCAAATCCCGGCAACCCATAGAGCCAGGAGTAACCCCTGAGTGCTGCCGGGTGTAACCCAAAAACCAAAATAAAAAATAGAATAAAATAAAATAAAACTTTCAGACTCAGTTTCCAGATTTTCACCTCTGGAAAATCCAGTTAAAATTCCTTTCTCAGGGCTGGAGAGATAGCATGGAGGTAGGGCATTTGCCCTGAATGCAGAAGGACAGTGGTTCGAATCCTGGCATCCCATATGGTCCCCCAAGCCTGCCAGGAACGATTTCTGAGATGTAGAGCCAGGAGTAAGCCCTGAGCACTGCCGGGTGTGACCCAAAATCCAAAAAAAAAAAAAAAAAAAAAAAAAAATTCATTTCTCTACTTCTCTACTACTAAAGACTAAATCAGGGACAAGGGCTACAATGGGGGCTAGGGGCTCCAGCAGGGAATCAGGGGGTCAGTGGGGTTCAGGGATATCAGAGGGAACTCAGGGTCTCAGTGAGGGTCAGGTATATCAGTGAAAGTCAAGGGTCAGTGGGTCGGTAGGAGCTCAGGAGTCTCAGGGGGAGTCGGGTGACAGTGGGTATCAAGGTGTCAGTGGGGACCAGGGGCTTTCCCATGCAGACAGTGCACTCAGCACCTTGCACTGACCCCCAGCCTAAGACTGTGTCAAGGGGTCCATGAGGTCTTGTCCCCCTTCCTGCGGCATTACCACAGGTACATGAGGATGAGGCTATATCTCCGCAGATGCGGCGTCCGAAACAGATCAATGCAGGATGGCCTCTGCCTCGTTGTCGTCGTCGTCGTCAGTGAGTCTTCGTCCAGGGAGAGGACCTGGGGGAGAACGGGGAGATGCAGCCTAGCCAGCCTCTCTGTACCCCAGGCAGCCCCAGAGTGACATCCTAGTTCCCCAAAGCCACCCCCACTGCAGAGATACGTCCAACCCCTACCCCCAGCCCCAGCCGGCACCTTGAGGCCTGAAGGAAGTTGCTTCCCATTTTTCTGGGCTATGTGTTCCAGAACCTTCCAAGCTTGCGAGTTTCTTTTCTGTGACAGCAGCCATCGTGGGGACTCAGGCAGAGGCCTACAGACAGATAGATCACCCCACTGTGCATTGCCCCAGAGCTGGGGTGGGGGGGGTCACTCCTGAGTCAAGTGACACTGAGGCTCAGAAGCATTCCGGTTTCCACAGCAGAGATCTGGAGGTGCAAGGGCTCAGGGCGGGGTATGTGGGTGCTCTGTAGCTCGCTCACTCGCTCACACTCCACCATAGCTTACACTGACTTCCTCATGGGCTGTAGTAGCAGGCAGGTATGGCCCATTCCCACCACTCCCAGTCCTCCTGGGTGAGACAGAATCCCAAAGGAACTGTCTTCATCCCCTTTAGCCCCCTGCAGACACCGCGTGGTCGGGGCCAGAGATCAGCACCCCAAGATGGGAAGCTCCAGGAAAAGGGCGAAGACTGCCAGACCCAGCCAAGGTCCCCCTGATCCAGGGCCCCTCGCCCCACTGATGAGGACAGCACAGAAGGGGACAAAATTTGGGGGCAGAGAGATGGAGATAGCCCATCATCTCCTACGTGGATCAGGCATTACTCCAGCTGAGCCAAAGCAGTGAAATGAACCCCTAAATTCGGTGAGAATCAGCCGGTTAACAGCAGGAAGAGGGGGTAAGAAGAATTTTTTCATGGGCCACTAGGGCCACATGACCTGCCATATTGCAGGTGGCCCAGGTCGAGGCTGATGGAGACGTGGTCTGTTTGTGGGCGTGACAATCCTGGTGGGTGTGGTCGTGACATGGGGCGTGGTCAGAGTGATGGGATGGGATTCGAGCTTGGTGTGGGCTCAGGGGACATGGTCAACATGGAGGGTGGATTGGGCATAATCAGAGCTGGGGCGTGGCCTGTTCGTAGGGGTGTGGCCATGGCAGGGCGTGGTCATATCTGGGTGGGCGTGGCTAGGGGGAGGGTCGGGCTGTGCATGGGGCAGTGCTGCCACCCACTCTTCATACCAGCAAAGGAGCAGGACGATCAGGATGGGTAGGGACACGGCCAGCTGCAGCCACCGCCAGTGTGGAAGGAGGTAAGCGACTCCAGGCAGCAGCACCAGCCCCACAGCGAAGGCCCCCTGGTACAGGATAGCCACGTTCCTCCGGTAGCCCGAACCCACAAATTCTGTGACTGAGACAGAAATAGGTCACACTTCTGGGCTTCTGGGGAGGAGCAACGACAGGGCACCTCAGTTGCGTGCCTTGCCTTCCCATGAGCCCCCAACCTCTGCCCCTATCTCTAGGCTCCTGGACAATCCATTCCAGCCCCCAGATGACAGTCATGTCCCCCCCAGTCCTGCTCCCCATTGTCCCTGCTGTCCCCACTGGGCTGATGTCCAGGCTGGTCCCTAGACAGTCCCTAGCCCTCAGCGACCTCCTTTTCCTGCACCCCAGGTGCCCGCCTCTAAACTGAGTATCTCCCTTGTCCCAGAGTTCATTCATTGAAAAAGAAATTGGAGGGTGGTCTCCTGCTACACTGTGGGGGAATTGATTGCTGCATTGGTTTGGTTCTGGAGCCACACCACAGAACTGCTTGAGGGCTACCAGCTCTGTGCTGGGGTTTGCTGCTGAGGGGTGGGAAGGGCAGCACACTACCAGGGATTGAACTCAAGGGTGCTTGGCCTGTGGCACCAGTTGGAGTTGTTGGGAGTCCACTGTGGGCTCTCATCAGAACCCTACCTGCTCAGAAGGTCTTGTTCCCCCTGCACCTGTCTCAGAGGGTGATAGGTCACACCCCAACAAAGACACGCTGTCCAGGTCACTACACTGGCCATGCCAAGACACAAGGGCAAGGGAAGCTGACCCCATGGCCCCTCACTCAGGCTGTAGATGTCCCCCAGCCCCTTACTCAGGGTGTAGCCAGCCGTCCAGCTGCCCTTGCTCACCAGCCCCTGCAGCAGGCGGAGAAGTAGGAGGGACAGGTAGTTGGGGGCCACGGCCATTAATGTGCCTGAGACGGCTGCCACTAAGGAAGTGCTAAGGAGACAGAACCTCCGGCCGAACCTGCAGGGAAGGAAAGGGAATGGGGTGTCAGAGCACCCCAGAATCTATATTCTTCTCCTTGGTGCCTCCATCCTGCCCCATCTTTCCTGTGTCTCTCCAGATCTCACATCCCACCTTGTGCCCACTGGACGTTCCCTGACAGCCCCTAAGGACTTTCTCCTGCCTTTGTTATCAGCCCTGGGGGACAGGTGGGGTACCCATAGCTACTATCCTGTCTCTAACCCTCCCCAAAACCCTGCCCAGCCTTGCCTGCTAAGCCCACTTCCGGCTCTCCACTGAGAAAAAGTGACAAGAACTGTTTCCAGGAGCTAACTAGAGCCAGGGGCTCCCCCTCCTCTGGCCAGGCCCCTTCATACAGCTCCTGCGGGCTCCTCCAGGGATATCCCAGACCACCATCATCCCACCTCCAAGAGTAACTACCATGGGCAGCATTGCATTCCCTGCATGATTGCATCCCCTTTCCCAGCATCCCTTCAGTCTGTACCTCCTGGTCACCCTCAGGCCTTGACGTTGTCCTCCAGCTTTCCAGAAGCCCAGAACACCAGTCTAAGAGCATCCCTTGTGGGCACAGACACATATCCAGCTACCCATGACATACCTGTCTGCCACGTAGCCGATGACTAGGGAACCCAGGAGGAAACCTATATTCACACTGGACTGGAAAAGATCCAGTCGCCAGGAGGCACCACATACCAGGTTAAACTGTGGGAAGAGGCATGGACGGCAGGTGAGGCACAAGGATACGGGAGTTCTACAGTGGCCTGTGGGGGATCAGCTGAGGATAATGACCCAGACTCACCCCACCAGCCTTGCAACAAACAGTTCTGTGGGATCATGATGCTGCCGACACCCACACATGATACCAGGGGAGGAGACAGACCTAAAAATGTCTTTACTCTGGGGCCAGAGTGACAGCACAACAGGGAGGGTATTTGTCTTGCACATACATGACCGACCTAAGTTTGATCCCCAACATCCTATATGGTCCACCAAGCCTGCCAGAAGTAATTTTTGAGCACAGGGCCAGGAGTAACCCCTGAGTGCCACCAGGTATGGATCAAAAAGAAAAGAGAAAAAAGAAAAAGAACTTTAAGCTGATACTTGCTTTTCAGCTGACCCCCAGTTTTAATTCATTTTTAGGGAGGAGTTTGTGGACCCTAAACTGCACACCTAGTGGTGCTCAGGAATCACTCCTGGCAGGCTCGAGGGTCTATGGAATGTTGGGAATTGAACCTGGGTCAGCAGCCTGCAAGGCAAACCCTCCCCACTGTGCTGTGGCTCTGGCCCCTCAAGTGTTTGTTTTTAACTTAAAATTTTATATTATTTTAGGGCCGGGAAGGTGGCGCTAGAGATAAGGTGTCTGCCTTGTAAGCGCTAGCCAAGGAACGGACCGCGGTTCGATCCCCCGGCGTCTCATATGGTTCCCCCAGGCCAGGGGCAATTTTTGAGCGCTTAGCCAGGAGTATCCCCTGAGCGTCAAACGGGTGTGGCCCAAAAAAAAACAAAAAAAAAAATTTATATTATTTTCATTTACTTATCCTTTGACATTTGGTCCACATTTGACTCTACTCATGACTTACTCCTAGTGGTGCTCGGGGAACCCTTGTAGTGTTAGGAACCAAGCTAGTGTTGGCGACAGGCAAGGTGAGCGTCATAACTCCTATAGTCCAGTGGTCGGCAAGCCACTGCTCTCGAGCCACATGTGGCTCTTTACACTTTTCTAATGCGGCTCTTCTGTGTGCTGGGCGGCCCACTCCAGGATTCAGGATTCTGCTCCTAGCCTCTGTCAGTGCATGCCCTGTGTGGCTCTCAAAATAATTTTCAATCGTGATTTTGGCGAGATTTGGCTCAGTTGAAAAAAAAGGCTGCCCACCACTGTCCTAGCCCCATGTTTAGTTTAAAAAATTCTAGGACTGGGGCCAGAGAAATAGCACAGCGGGGAATGGCATTTGCCTTGCACACAGTTGACCCAGGTACAATCCCTGGCATCCCATATGGTTCCCCCGAACCCTCTAGGAATGGCTCCCTGAGCACAGAGCCAGGAGTAACCCCTGAGCACTATAGGTGTGGCCCCAAAACTAAACAAACAAACAAAAAATTCTAGGCCTATGCCGTGCTTAGGAGGGAGGGGGGCTCCTTTTGATTCTCAGTGGCAGGGATTAGGGCACAATGTGAGTAGAATGTGGAGCCTCAGACTGTGGTGCTGGGGAGGGGCCTTCTAGGCAGTGCTCAAGAGAATCCCAGGGGACCCTGTTTTGCTGGAAGTCAAAGCGTGTGAGAAAGCTCCTTGGTCCTAATCCAGCCCTTAGGCCTGTGTTAAACGAACTGGTTGGTTATGGCTGGGGATAGCAGCAGAAGGGCCCCTGGGAAGGGTCAGCCCAGGCAATAGAGCCTGAGAGTGTGATGGCTCCTGAGCACTTTATGATTGAGCCACAGGCTTGGGTTGGGCTGGAGCAGAGAAGAGTCCTGGGGTATCTGCATGTCAGGCTGCTTTGGAAAAACTGAGGCTGGGAAACAAACTAGTCGAGTTCAACAGAAGGTGGGTCTGATGAGGTGGATCCCACTGTGGGGAACAGGGCAGGTAGAGAGGAGGGATGAAGTGGGTCCTGAGAGCAGGAATGTGGGCCCAGGGGCTCCCGGTGAGCACAGGTTAAATCCAGGGTTCTTGTTCTCAGTGACGTGACTGTAGGAGGAGGCACTTAGAGAGTTGGGTGCATGTGCTTTGAGTGCCTGTGTGCACAACCCTGCGGAAGTGCTCCTGAAAAAAGATGGCTCCTTTTGGGGGCCTCTCCGCTCCAGCGCATTCTGGAATCTCCTTAGCTGTCATTTCTGCAGGGGCGACCTTGGACCTAGCCAGAGTCATGGAACATGCTGACAGGGCTGCAATGGCACGTAAAAAGCCCCATCCCCCTCTAGGACTGATGCTGTCCCTGAGCCCTGACTTCAGACACCCTGTCTCACTCAGGATAGGGCTCCCCTAGTCCCCCAACTGTGGCCCAAGTGGGGCAAGAGTTTACAATCCCTTCCTGGCCTTGGCTGACCCAGGCCCAGCAGGGTGAGGGATCATCATCGGTCACTGCCTGCCTGATCCACCCACATTTACTTACGGGCCCTTCTTTATCCCAGACACCCCGCCTCCTGCATGCCCAGGGTTGGCTCAGAAGCACCTCATTACAGTGGTAACCCCTGCGCTGTCCTGTTCAGACAGAGAATCCCTGACCTCAAGTCCCAGTCATTGTCAGATGTGCCGTGCACTGAAGAGAACACATTTGGCCTTCAGGGTCAGCTCAGTGTTCATGACACAAAGTCCAACTTGGCCCACCCTGCCCCAGCCCATTCCCCAACTATTGATTAGAAGAAAGGTCCCAGGCCTTCCCTGAAATCCTGAAACCACGGGTCATCTCGGCCTTTCATCTAGCAGCACCTCCCCCCTTGCCTACCCTAGTAGGCTGGCACCTGTCTGTGCCAGCTGAGTTGATGCTGGCAGAGAGGCTGCAGGATGCCCTCTTTAAGGGGTTAGCAGGGCCTCTGATGTACTCAAATCTCCCTTTGGTAAAATGTTCCAGGGAGATTGACTGCCCACAGTCTCCATCTTCCCAGAAGAAAAATAACCTGGCTATCCCACCAGGCTCAAAAATAAACAAACAAATAAATAAATAAATAAAACAGGGGCCGGAGAGATAGCATGGAGATAGGGTGTTTGCCTTACATGCAGAAGGATGGTGGTTCAAATCCCAGCATCCCATGTGGTCCCCCAAGCCTGCCAGGAGAAATTTCTGAGCATAGAGCCAGGAGTAAACCCTGAGTGCTGCCGGGTGTGACCCAAAAATAAAACAAAACAAAACAAAAATGGCCACTGATCAGGCCCTGGCTGATCTCTCTGTGGCCTTCTCAGAAAAGGGTTAAGGGGTAAGATTCCCCCCTTTCTGTATAAACTACAACCCAGTGCCACTCCTACACCCTCCAACAGAAACTGCCAGCTCTATGACTTAACCTTATCTGTCAAACCTCCAAATTTGTTTCAGATCTATAAGTCTGGACACCTCAATATCTTATAGTAGTGTCAGCCCATTAGGATCCCAGGAAATCCGATGGCAAAGTTCTATAAGGAATCACCAAGCTCAGTGAGCCCAAACAGTAACAGAAACTCAGCTAACACTCAACATAGCCCAGGAAATCCTTTGACACTGACTTTAGAAACACAGTGGAGAGATAAAACAATCATTCCAAATGGACCTTTGTGGATCTCAGTTCTGATCATCCCATTTGCCTTTGTGTTGAAACAAGCAATATGAAGTCAATTTATTGTGTCTGCTAGGTGGTGGGTGGGAGATTAGGGACACTGGTGAAGGGGAGGTCACACAGGTGGTGGGATTGGTGTTGGAGCCTTTTCGTGCCTGAAACAACTATTATATGAACAACTCAATAAATGATGGTGCTACAATAAAAATTAAAAGTTTCCAATGTTCTAGGCAGCCACTCATTCATCCAGGCAGCTGGGACATAGTCACTTCTCAGCTGGGGTTGCTGTTTCTGCCAGTGGGTCCACAGCAGTGGCCCACAGGGAGCTGGAAGCGCAGAGGGCTGAGTTTATGTTGGTGCAGGGGGTCAGAACTTGCTAACAACAGCACCCAGTACCCAGACTAGGGGGTCTCAGGGCTCTCTGAAGGTGTGGAAGGACGCGCCTCAATTCTGATGGTGGAAAAAAGGGCCCAGGGAGGTGAGCAGGGAGGGTGCAAGGGCTGGCAGAATCCCATATGCAGAGTGATCAGCTTAGCTGAGCTCGATCCTCTGATTGCATGGTCCCCTTGACCCCCAAACCTGCAAGCACTGCAGCTCTGGAGCATTAAATGGCAGAGCAATGGTCCCCCAGGCCAGCCCACTATGCGTCTGGAGAGAAATCCTAAGCACCCCCAAGAAGCTGATTCACAGCACTACCTCCATATCTGCCACAGGACCCAGGTCACCCCCATGCTGCACCCACTGTACCTCGGTGACAATGGTCGAGCCAGGCGTGTCATACTCCCAGCCGTGCACACAGGGCCCGAGCAGCAACTGGCTCTGGTTGGCAGCCAGGCCAGCCAGCGGGTCCACGCAACCCAAGTCGCTGCTGTTCCAGTCCACATTGTAGCTGAGGCACTGGCGGGGGAAGGACTCCCCGGAGGGTCCCAGCCCGGGCACCGTGAAGTTGAGCTCCTGGGCCGGGCTCCACCCACAGTGGGTACTCAGCTCCGCCACCCCAGGGCGCCGGCAGTAGTGGTCAGGGGTGAAGCCCAGGAAGACAATTCCCACATAGATAGGAGCAAAGTTGACTGAGAGCAGGGCCAGTGAGGCAAAGGCTTGTTTCTGGAAGCAGCCGAAAGGTCCCACCTGCTCCAGGAGGTGGTCGAGGGTAGGCATGATGGGCAGTCTAGGAGCAGCCGGTCAGCCACACGGCCAGCTGGACTTGTTCTGCCCACACAACACGGCAGGAACTGGCCAGCTCAGAGCGACCTTTCACCCCCAGGGGCTGGTGTAGGTGAGGGGGAGGGTTGGCCTGGGCTTTGCTTTAATGGGAGCACGTCACAGTGGAGGAGCTGGGGACACCCCAACTCACAGCCGGGAGAGCCAGGGACACCTCAATTCACAGTTGGGGGGAACCTAGAGGCACCTCAATTCACAGACAGGGGAGCCACAGCCCAGTGCCAGCAGGGACCTCGGTGACCGGTGCTCAGAGAAAGGGCCAGATCCCAGTCACAGTGAGCGTTATTGCCATTATTTTGGAAAACTCCAGTCTTTAGAAGCCTTAACACCAAAGGTCATCCCTGGCCCCACCTTAGCTGGCACTGAGCTGCCCTATTTATTTATTTATTTATTTATTTTTGGGTTTTGGGTCACACCCGGCAGTGCTCAAGGGTTATTCCTGGCTCCACGCTCAGAAATCGCTCCCAGCAGGCTCAGGGGACCACATGGGATGCCGGAATTCGAACCACCGTCCTTCAGCGTCTAAGGCAAATGCCCTACTGCTTCACTATCTCTTTGGCCCCATGAGCTGCCCTAAAGTTGCCTGAGTCATGGGAAAAGACACTGTGAGGGCTGTGGTAATGGGGACCTGGTGCAGCCCTGATCCCAACCCGAGCCCCCATGCTCTGACCTCAGACCCCTGCCTTGGCCTAGCCCCCTGACCTTGCCCTGACCCTTAGGGTCCCCTTTCTTCTGTAATCTGTTGTGGGATTGGGGCAGTTTGAGCCCCTCTGGACCATGGTGAGTCCTGGGTTTAATGTCACACTGTCCCCTAATCAGTGGGTTTGCCTGGTGGAGTCCAAGGTTCCTCATGGTTCCAGACCAGCCCCCAGTATGGTGCTCAGATGGTGCTTAGGCCTGCGAAGGGACACAACACCCCATCTTGACTGAAGGCAGGAAACACCAACATCCTTCTGGCAAGATTCCACCTTCCTGCTTCTATGAGCTTGGAGTTCAATGTTAACCCCGAACATTAAAATAACAAGAATTGTTATTTTTCGAGGATCCAGTTGTAAATGGGTGAAAATAGAGCTCCTCCCAGCCACCCTCAGGGCCTGCGGACTGCATGGGCTGTGTGTGTGTGTGTGTGTGTGTGTGTGTGTGTGTGTGTGTGTGTGTGTGTGTGTGTGTGTGCCTGCTGCTGCCTGATCTCTCAACCCTCTGCCCCCGGGATCACTCTAACTGCTGTTAGAGACCCACAGTGCCCAAGGCCCAGCTATGCAGTGCCACAGGGCCAATACACACACATACTGCTTTGTGCAGTGGGTAGAGTTGGGGGGGGGGGGTCAGAAACTCTTAAACAGAGATGATATAGAACACAGGTTTTCTATGGCTGTTGATTGTTGTGTGTCCTCCACCATCCTCTGCCCCACCACCTCATTCTCTGTCTGGCAAAGAGACGGTGGTCAGTACAGGGCCAGAATAAAGTCAAGGTATACAGAAGAGAAAACCCTGTCCACAGTTTCAGCAGGCCACCGCAGTTAGTAGGAGGTACCCAGAGGCAGTGAGTCTGGGCTACACAACATGACATGGAGGCATCTGGGGTGGCCTGTCCAGCTTTGTGACCCTGGTAACTGAACATTCAACCCAGGTGCTCGTGGCTTTAAGCTAGTCCAGCCTCAGCTTTCCAAACTGACATGCTCAGAGATTTATGCTTCTGTCCTGTCCCTCCAACTGCCTGCAAATGTCCCAGCTCCATTGGATTCACTACACCCAAAGCTCTGGGCTTGGTTCTGGCATAGTGTTGGAGTACAAGCTCAGCTGGGTCTGACACAGGATAGTGTCCCCATCTCAGGGCTGCTGTGTGGGGTTTTGCCGGCTCCTGATGGGGGTTTCCACAACAAAGGCAAGAAAAGAACAGCATAAACCCTAGTTAAAAAGGTCCCAATATGCACTGTCAGTGACAGACATGCCACCATCTGGGAACCATAAGTGAGTGGGCCAGACCCACTGCACTGGTCTTCCAGAACATCCCAAGTTGCTTCTTCAGGAACTTATTGTGCACATCATTTTCTGCCTGGTAGTTCTGATCCTATGTCACTCAATCGGTTGTTCCCTTTCATTAAATTATTTTACACACAAAATAAAAACAGCTGGTAAAGAACAACTGGTTTCAGAGATTTTTATGTTTGGTTGGTTTGGGATGGATTTGGGGATTAGATTCTGGAGGGCATCTTTGAGACTGAGAAGTGCCATTTTCACATCCTGGTCAGTGTCCCAGGGGGAAGAGAAGGAACAGGACAAGGGGAGGGTCCTTCTGCCCTGTGGCCCCAAGAAACTGAGTGTCAGTGGGATCCTCTGTGACTCAGAATTGCCATGTTCGAATACAGGTGAGTGCCCCAAGAAGAGTGTGGCTATTTTGCATCATTCAGCCATACCACACACACAAGAAACACCTCCACACTGCCAAGGTAGGTAACAAGTAAAAAAAAAAAAAACAAAACAAAACAAAAAAAAAACAAAAAAAAAAACAAAGAACCCCATCACACTTAGTAAGGAAGAGAGTAGCCCTGAAGACCCAGCTAGAGATTCTGGGCAGTGGAATCAAAGCAAACAGACAGACAGACAGACAGACACACACACACACACACACACACACAACCTAGAGAACAGGCCTCCAGACTCAACCAACACACATACACACACACAACCTAGAGAACATGCCTCCAGACTCAACCAACACACACACACACACACACACACACACACACACACACACACAAACACACACACTAGAGAACAGGCCTCCAGACTCAACCAAAGATTCCAGAAGCCCAGGAAAGGTATCTGGCAAGGTCTGTGTGTATGAAAATGTAAGGAACTCTAGAATGAGAGTAGCTGGCTAGTCCTCCGACCCCTTGCTGAGGGTCACGTCACAGTCTCTCGAAAGCCTAGATTGGCAGAGAAATTGGCCCCAATGAAAGTGAGCGCAGGCAGGAGGGAACCAGGAGAGCCTCAAAATATGAGAGAGGAGCAGCTGAGAGGCTATGAAAACAAAATGGGTTCACTCCATCCCATACACCCCCCCCTCCAACCCAAGGCGCCACGAGGAAGTAAAAGAAGCCACACCCAATAGATAATTTATTTATTTTTTATTGAAATTGAATACTTCATATTACAGTAAATTTGATTGGAAAAAATGAGCAAAGAAAATCAATTTTTAAAAATACACTCATGTTGAAAATCGAATATGTCAAACCGAGTGCCCACCCAGGATTCTAGAGCCAGGGTTTGCGTCTCGGCCGAGGAAATACCACTCGAGTCTATGTACAAGTCTATATGTGAGAAAAGTCATTCATTACACACTTCTAAGGAAGGAACCACAGCCGGTTGGGCAGGATAAGCAGACGAGCCCCCCAATATACGGCTACGCTAGCCGCCCACTTGACCCCCTACATAGGGCATGAGGACAGAGCCCGGTTGCTGGTGGCCCCCCTGCAGCCACAGCGTCTGTAAAAGCCACACGCTGTGCAAATTAAGGCTTCTTATAGGTCACACGGTTGATAAACACTTCTTACAAAAATAAGCACAGTAAAAGGTGGCATCCTGAGAAGCGGAGAGATGAGAAGCCACATCCCAGAGTCGTTTCCTCTGATCTGGTCTCAGCTCCACCCTCAAGACACACACACCAGATTAAAACTTCAAGAATAATAAAACAAAAGAACAACAACCAAAAATAAACAAAAAAAAAAGTCAATCTTTGGGTGGATCATATGAATTCACCGACTGGTGAAAGAAAA
Organism: Suncus etruscus; assembly: GCF_024139225.1. Lineage (NCBI taxonomy): Eukaryota > Metazoa > Chordata > Mammalia > Eulipotyphla > Soricidae > Suncus > Suncus etruscus. Next base: position 17,009,355 of record NC_064865.1, read on the forward strand.
TACTGATACATGTGCTCTGTACACGTAGGATCAAAGACATCATGCAAAAGTTGCAGCCGTTTACTGACTAAAGGCGAAGAACAGCCCTCTCCCAGCCCCTTGACCTCCACAAAGCCTGAGCATTTGGGGTGGGTGGGGGGAGGGAAATGTGAGGCGGGAGACCAGGCGTGTGCAGGCGCCACACGCCGAGTGCTCCCAGTCAAAGTCAAAGAAAGCAAATAAAAGAGAAAAGAGACAGAGCCAAATACTCTGCCTTTGAGGCTACATGATTGCCCGGGTCCGAACTTCATTATGCTCGTCGGAAACCATCCTGGCAAACCCCCTCCCTCTCCTGACCACGCCGAACCGGTACCTTCCTACTGCTGCCGGCAGGAAGAGTCTGGTGTGTGGGTGTGGGTGTGTGTGTTGTGTGTGTGTGTGTGCACATATGTGTGTGTTTCCTTTGTCTGCAGACCTGAGTAATTGACAAAGTCCATTAGCAGGAGGGGCAAGGGTTCTGGGATGTCAAGGCCAAATGGCCGCAAAGGAGCCAGAGCAGCCGACAAAGGTGGTGGCAAGCAGCCTTACTACTGTGCCTGCTGGACAGGCATGGGCTTGGGGTTGGGACAGGACAATGCCTCACCCCAAAAAAGCCCAGGGCTGGCCCTATCAGCACAGACCCTTCCCCCTTTCTCCCCTCCCTGCGCAAAAACTCTTCCCTTTGGAGACGGTTTTTGTTAAAGGCAAAACTGATGGTGGGCGCGTCAACGCGGTGAAAAGTCTCAGTATTTGGTTGGAGGTGCCATGGCTGGGAGGTCAGGTGGGGTGCGGTGGGGGCAGCGCGAGGGCTTAGATGTGCAGGAGATCCTCATCGCTATCGTCATGGAAGGCAGCAGCTGGGTGCGCAGTGCGGGGCCGGGCCCGGTGCACCTTCTCAGCTGGCACCAGGCCCATGCGTGGGGGGGGCCCGGCCTCAGCGCCAGCCGCGGGCCCACGCACAGAAGGCACCGTATGCACCTTCACCTCAGGGATGGCCAGCACCTCATCCTCACTGTCAGGGTCTTCGCTGCGCAGGGAGGACAACGCCTCTGCCGTCACAGACTTGGCGGTGACATGGCCATTCTCCGGGCCATCCTTGGTGGGTCGCGGGGTGGTCACCTGGATCTCTTCCATCAGCCATTCCGTCTCGTTCTCATCCATCTCCTCTTCCTTATTCACCTGCACAGACCAAAGTGGACCCCGTGTGGGAGACCCCCTGCGCCATCCTCCTTCCACAGACAACACCCAAACCCTGCATCAGCCTCACACTTGCAGGCCAACCCCACCCTTATCCCCCCCAAAAAACATCCTGCCACCCAGCTACACCAGCCATACTGTGGGCGCCCAGACCTGGTTCTAGAAACTGGCCAGCATACACATTTGCCCCAAGAGGGGTGATGCTGGTGGCATCCTGGGGCAGGCAGAGATGGGTGGGGAGCCCAGGAGAGGCAGCCCAGCCCACACTCTCCTCTTATCTGGGGGTTTAACCAGAAGGGAAGTTTCCAGAATGCTAAGGCACCAGGTCTGCACCTGCCAGCCCACTATGCAAAAGTAGAAGCAACTGAAATCACAAATGCTTCAAGGAGAGGTGGAACAAACCAGGTGGGGGATAGGAAGGCAGTTCAAAATCCAAACAGACAAACAAACAAACAAAAATACCGGGAGGGGTTAAAAAAAATAATTAAACCCAACCACTCCCAAACAAAAGGCGCAACAGGAGGAGGAGAAGGGCCCCTCTGTGTGCGCAACCGTGCTCCCGATGGCGTCTTCTGTCCCAAGGCCCAGTGACACCCAATAGCAACAGCTCCCTACCTGGGGGATGGGAGGCGGCCACCCCGAAGCGTCGGCGCCGAGCTTTACCTTGGAGTATTTGTAGGACACAGGGGCGCTTCTCCTGCAGCAGGCCGCCAACTTGCTGATGACAGTCTCCCTGCAGGGGAGGCCCGTCACAGGTGGCCGAACGGGGCGCCCACCCCATGCAGATCCCCAGGCAGCCATGGCCAGGAAGGTCTGGCTACCATGGGCTGGCAGGGGGCGTAAGCAAGCCGATGCACCCTGACATTCCATACTAACCATTCCCCCTACTCACCGTGGGTCCATAAAGGGGCCAGGTGATATGTGTGGACATGGGTCGGGGTGAGGGTCCTTGTACCTCCCTCCTCCCTCGCACACACTCCCTAATATCCTCACGTACCCATAGCCAGATGTGGAAGATGAGGGGACAGTGAGTTCCTCACTGTCTCATAGGACATGGACTTCACCAAAGTGACAAAGGGACCAGACACAGGAAGGGATTAGCCCTTCCAGCTAGCAGGAAACAAGGGTCTGGGCCAGGCACACTAGTAGGTGCTGACTAAAGACACGCTTCTACAAATGGGTGGACACAACTTAATTACTTCTGTCCTTCTGGGGTCACACCCAGAGCATAACTGGGTGAGATGGGTGAACCTGGGCTTTGCATGGGGGTGTGAGTGCAGGGACCCTGTGGTGTGGGCTCTGTGTGGGGAAGGGGGAGACACCCTACAGTGGTACCAGCTATGGCCTCCAAACCCAGAGCAAAGCACAGTAGCACACCAAGGCAGGGCAGGGCGGGGGAGGGGAGTGCAGGGGAGGGCAAGGAAGTGCAGGGCAAGGAATGCTAGAAAACATGAGCCGCCCTCACCGTCTTTCCTTCTTGTAGAGCAGGAGCCCCAGCAGGCATGCAGTGAGCGCCACCAACAGCAGGCTGAGCACTGCCCCCACTGCCTGGCTACGCTCCGACAGCCCGTGGTGCTCCAGCTCGTCCTCTTCCTCCTCAGCCTCACTGCCATCCAGGCCCTCCCTGGAAGGAAGCAGGGTCTCAGTCCTCCTTCAGGATCAGCCCCAAGCACGACCGGAAGTTCCCAAGGCACATGTCCCCCACCCCCACCCCCCAATAAACAGCCTAAGATGGCAGGTTGGAAAGAGGAGACAAATTATATATACTTAAAACTAATTAATTAATTTTTTAAACTTTAATGATTGATTGATTGGTTTTGGACCACACCCAGTGGCGCTCAGGGATTACTTCTGGCTCTGCAATCAGAAATCGCCCCTGGCAGACTGGGGGACCATATGGGATGCTGAAAATCGAACTGGATCCCTCCCTGGTCAGCCGCATGCAAAACAAACACCCTACCGCTATGCTATCTCTTTGGAACCTTACGATCATTTTAAAGGAAATGAATTTTTAAATTTAAAAATTTAATTTTGAAAAATTACATTCCCTTAATAGAAATTTTTTTTTTTATTTTGGTTTTTGGGTCACACCTGGCAGTACTCAGGTCAGGGGTTATTCCTGGCTCTGCACTCAGAAATTGTTCCTGCAGGCTTGGGGGACTATAGGAGATGCCAGGAATTGAACTGGAATCTTTCTAGGATTGGCTGCATGCAAGGGGAAATGCCCTACTGCTGTGCTATCACTCTGGCCCCAAAACTTCCTTGGATATCACATTTTGAGACTTGAAACAGTAATGTACATGGAACATTGAAAATATAAACTTCAGGGGCCGGCGAGGTGGCGCTAGAGGTAAGGTGTCTGCCTCACAAGCGCTAGCCAAGGATCAGGACCGCGGTTCGATCCCCCGGCGTCCCATATGGTCCCCCCAAGCCAGGGGCGATTTCTGAGCGCTTAGCCAGGAGTAACCCCTGAGCATCAAACGGGTGTGACCCGAAAAACCAAAAAAAAAAAAAAAGAAAATATAAACTTCTGAGAACTCTTCTAGCAGCAAAAATTAGAATAAAGAAAACTGTCAAAACACAGACACAACCCTTACTGGTTTCATTCATAATATCAAGCAGCCAACTAATCCCCCCGCAGAAATTAGCCCACTTCCAGCAATAAAAGGATTCAAATATATCTAAAGGACATCATCAGTTGGGAATAAACCAGTACCTTCATAAGTCAACCCTGGCGGACAGTGGGAACAGAGTGGAAATGGCCATTTGGCAACTAGAGTCAGGAAAAAAAGAGTTTTCAACTACTCCCTGTTTTCTGTTTTCTTCCCATTTTCTCTCTGTCCCAAAGCCTTTCTCTAAGTCACAGTGGTCCTCAAACTATGCCCCGCAGGCCACATATTGTATTTGTATCTGTTTTGTTTCTTCATTGCAAAATAAGATATATGCAGTGTGCATAAGAATTTGTTCATAAGTTTTGTTTTTACTATAGTCAGACCCTCCAATGGTCTGAGGGACAGTGAACTGGCCCCCTGTTTAAAAAGTTTGAGGACCCCTGCAAGAGGACCAGGTTCCCAGAGAAGATCACAAAAAACAAGGTCCTGATGGTTTTCCATTTTTAATCTGAAAACAGACCTGCTACACATTTTTAATCTGAAAACAGACCTGACACTGCAGGCAAGCCTGGTAGGAACCACCCTAGACTTCCTGACCTGTAAGGGAGAGGGGACACAGAAGGCCCAGTTCCCACCTCCAGGTATGAGGAGAGAGGGAGCTTCGTCAGGAGATATAAGGCTGAAAGAACCAAGAGTCCCAAGCTGGCTAGCCTGCTTACCTCTTCCCCTCTGATTCCTGCCCTGTTTTCTGGACACACCAACAAAACTGCCCCACAGAACACAGAGTAAAGGGACAGAGCTGAAAGATGGGGTGTGGTGCCTGCTGGGGCACTCCCAGACAGGGCAGTGAGAACCAAAGGGTTTCCCAGCATGGGACAGGAAGGTGGGCAGGCCTGATGCCGAGTCACTGTTGTCTGCATGCTGGTCCACATGGCTAGACATGGCACCTTCTTTTTAGGAGCAGGTTCATAGCCAAGAGTAAGGAGCTGCTGAGTCCCCCACCCCAGCCCCCAGCACATCTCTCCCAACTGGCCAAATTTCGCTGCATGGCCGCACTAGCTGCTTCGGAGTCCCAGGAAGACTATTTCCACCACGAAACACAGATGAGGGAAGACACACTTGTAAGGAACTGAGAGGGGTGCCATCCCAGGTGCTACTCACCCCAGAGGGCACACAGCAGAGGTGTACCACGAGAAGAGGTACTGGCAGTCAGCAGTCTCGTGGCTGAACTCAGGGGTCCCCTCCTGCACCATGGGGTCACAGTGGAAGAAGATGGTGGACGAGACGACCTTTGTCCGGTCCTTCCCACACTTGGAATTGGAGGTAAACACGGCATCAAGATCACCATCTGGGGAAGAAAGGACACACAGCTTCGCTCAGGCCATCTGTCAGTCACCCAGAGTCTCCAGAAGCCAGACAGATCCACTACCAATTTCATCCCTGACACCTGGCATTCGCTGCAAGGCAGCCAAACCATGTAGGGGCTGCCCTAGCTCAGAGGGACAGAATGAAGCTGCCCCAGACCTCAGCTGGTAACATGACTGGGAAGGACAGAAATTGAACTGGTTCGGCCCATCTTGAACTATCTTGTCTGCAGCTGACCATGCAAGCAGCTAATCAACTGATGAACCAATCAACAAACCACCGACCTATGAACCAACCAATCAGTCAACTTGATTAGTCAATCAACAAACCACCAACCAACCAATCATCTAATCAACTGATTAGCCAATCAACAAACCACAACTAGTTAACCAGTGAACCAAACAATCAACCAACCAACCACTGGCCAATGAACCATCAATGGATCAACTAAGGGATCAAAAGACCATCAACTGGACCATCGACTGAAGGACCAGCCCAGCCTGTGTAATGACAGCCAATGATACCCTCACTCGAGGTGCTGGAGAGCTTCTGGCTGTTGTCACTCTGCTGTGGCTTGGCCTGTTGTATGTCCTGTTGTGTAGCTTTTACCCAACCCCCCTTCTTTCACTACACCCTGACATCTCCACCCTGTCCCTCTCTCTGCAGCTTCTGAGCTCCATGCAGGAAGGTGTCCATGTGGGCAGGACAGATGGGAGCCCCCAAATCTGTAGCAGGCCACAGGGTGAGGAAGTTCACATGGGCATGAAGTGGAGAGAAGCGTTTCTGTCCTCACATGTGCCAGCTATGGCAAGAGCTGTTAATGGATTCATGCACCCCTGTGTGAGCCCTCACACACACACACACACACACACACACACAACACTCAGGAATCCCCACAGGAAACAGGAAAAGCACCTTAGAAGGGAAACCTGTTTCATAGAGCTGGTGAACAAAAAAATAGATGGGACCAAGAGTGACTTCATGGGGCCAAAGTGATAGCATAGCAAGGAGGGCATTTGCCTTGCATGCAGCTGATCCCCAAGATCCCACATGGTCCCCCAAGCCTACCAAGAGTGGTTCCTGAGTGCAAAGCTAAAAGTAACACCTGAATGTGCCAGGTGTGACCTCAAAACAAAACAACAACCAAAAAAAACCCAAAAGGGACTTCACAAACCAGAGGAAAGCCTGCTCACTGCGCACATTCAACACACACACACACACACACACACACACACACAAATGCACACACACTATTGCTCATACAGGCCAGACACTCAGACACGTGCGCACACACATGCAAGTTCATAAAACTCAAACACACATTTACAAACTTGCTAATACTAGCCCAGACATGCACATTCATATACATACTTGCTCACACCTGCAGTCCAGACACACCAGTGTCCAGTACATGCACTCAGACACACACCCACGCATGCTCAGAAATGTGTGCCACACTGGCATACTCACACACTCACCCACACATGCCCACATCAACACACACACCTCCTAGCCCAGACACTTGCCCCTCCCACTTGACAAGTACCTGGGCTTGTCCACAGAGGGGCCCCAGGGATGGATGAAGTGGGTATGACACTGGGCACCATTGCTACACTGAGGCTGTTGTTCTGCATCAAGTCTGCAACCTAAAGTCTGACAAGCCCCACGTCAAACAGAGGAGCAATAAGAGAGGCCTGGGGGTTTTGGGGATGCTGATCTCAAGCCTGGATCTGGCCCGCCCAAGACTCTTCCAGACAGTAGTGACAGTACAGGGTCCATGGCCAGCAGCCGACCAGGCGCTGACCAAGGTGACCGTAAGTGGGACTTGGCTGAGCTGACACAGCTCATGTGCAAACTCAAACTGTCCATGGGGCCTTTGGAGTTCCAGGGTACTTTTTGTGAAGAGTCAAACAGTGAAGACAGTTTACAACTATCTTTACAACACAAGGGGGGGGTCACCCTCTAGAACCTTCTCTGGTCACGTGGAAACCTTCAAGGTGCCTTCAGTGTAAAGGTGGCACTGGCACACCCAGTTTCCAGGGCACAAGCCAGCCCTGGCCACAAGATGAGGCTTTTTCTCTGCTGGCAGCACAAATCTCAAAGGACCATGACAAAGCAAAGCCCCAGGAAGTGCTGGTACCGAGGCTACGCCCAGAAGTGCTCAGTGCTACACCTGGCTTAGGGCTCTTCATGATCCAGTGTTCAGGGCTGCTAATGGCTCAATACTTGGGCTGTCCTGACTTAGAGCTTGGGGGACCAGGTCCCGCATGCAAACCTCCAGCTCAGTCCCTGTGTGTTTCCTGCCAACAGGATCTGTGCCCCCTGCTCCACCCACTATGTCTGTGACCCGGGGCATAACTCCCCTTCCTCAGTCAGCCCCAGACTGGGCATTGGGACATCACCTTGGAGGTAGTACTTGGTGTTGGCAGGGATGCCCACTTTCCTGCTGAAGCGCTCCTCGCCCAGTTTCAGCTGGCACACATTGGCGCCGGTGCAGTCGGGGTGGGAGGAATTCTGGATGGTGGACAGCTGGATCTCATAGCGGTACTGGTCTCCATTGGGACGGATGTCTCCAGACGCGCTGAAGAGCCTAGAGGGTGGGCAAGGCTCAACCCTTTTAAAATATCCTCTGGGCCCCTGGACCCCCAAAACTGCCCTAGAGGGTGGGCAAGGCTCAACCCTTTATCCCAAATACCCTCTGGCCCCTGAAACCCCAAAACTGCACAGGATTGCTGTTGAGAAACAGGTCCTTTTCTCCCCAGGAGGGTCAGAAGCCTGGGCTGCCTGGTGCCAAGGGGCCCAGCTCAACAGAAAGAGGGAGGGTGGTTGGGGGATAGGCACCAGGCTGGTTCTATGTAGAGGTGGAGGGTGGGTTTCATCTATGTAGGGGTCCCACTCACTTGAAGTAGATGTCTGTGAGGCTCAGCTCCTTGCCCGTGGTCGGGTGGGTCAGGGTTCCATTAATTACAGTCACCTCTTGGGGTTTCACGGCGCAGGCAGCTCGAGAGTCCCAGCTGAAGTGGTAAGTGCAGCTTTCGGGATCAAACCTGCAGGGGTGGGAGAAGGTGGGTCGCTCAGCATCAGCGGCCATGACCTCTTCACCCCAAACTTGCCTCTGCCTCCCATCAGGTCCAAGGGCCAAGGATGGGATCCCACAGGACGGATGGCCAGCAGACCCAGACACCCTAATGTCTCTGCAGGTCAGCACTCCCAGGCCCCAACTCTCACCTCTTGAAGGCTGGCCTGCCCACGGTCCCCGCACAGCCCAGCTCAATGACAGTGGCCGCTGTCCTATTGTCACCACATGAGTGGCCCCGAGAGTATGTCAGCATGAGCCTGTCATCTGCAATGCACGGAGGACAGGGTCTATGTCATGGGCATGAACCCGTCTCCCCTCCCACATGGGAGTCGGACACCCACACACATCCTCACCACCCCCAGGGTCCCTGAGCCAGCCTCACCTATGACGTCCAGCTTCTGGGTGTGAACGAGCCCCAGGACTTCCACCTGCCCAACAGGGTTCTTCCTGCACACGCTGGCCCGTGGCGAGCAGCCTGGAGGGCCCTGGAACACTTCCCGACACAGGTTGACATAGTACCTAGGCACAGACATGGACACAGCGGGGTTTAGGAGGACGGGCCGGCACTCGGGTACAGCGTTCAAAGGCTTGGCTCTCAGGGAACCCGAAACAGACTTTCAAAGAGAAGGGCTGGAACGTGGTGCAGGAAGCCAGAGCCCCAGAGTTGGGCCCTGAGAACCCTGAGCTCCATCAGACTGCACTGAGCCCCAGACATGACTTGAGACCTGGGAGTGTAGGCTGCTCAGGAACCCCCACCCCAACCCCCTACATGACTCACGAGGTGCCCTCATAGTTGAAGGACCAGGCGCCGGTGAGTGAGGAGAGCTGGCGCAGGTCATAGGTGTGGTGCTGGCGTGCGAACTGGCATTCCATCCGCCTCGGTGGGCACACCACCCGTGTCTTCCACTCAAATGTCACCTCACAGCCCCGAATCTCGCTCAGGACCTGGGGCCGCCCAAGTTCCTCGTTCTCGTCACACTTGAAGATGATGGCAGATGTCCGGTGGCTGGTGGCTGCTTTGAGGGCCGGTGGGCAGGAGAGGGTCAGCATGGCCATAGGAGGGATGCACCTCCCCTAAGGGACCCCCAACTTACCGAGCCGACAGAAGCCCCACTCATGGTCCCGGTCGTAGTTGGCGGTCGTGGCACACCACAGCCGTGCCCGACCCTCCACCAGGCACTCACTGTAGCTCTTCCCTTTGAATATAAAGGGAAACACGCACGGCTCCCCGTCCTCGGTCTCTGCAGAAGAGATGAGCAGCCACCATGAGGCCCCCAATCCAAAGCACACAAGCCGGACAGGCTCCAGACCCCAGCACCCGTGAGCCAGCCCCCTGACAGTACATCACCTGGGGGGCAGGTGTCCCCATTGACATAGCTCAGAATAACTGCCTCGTCCTGGTGCCGATAGTCCAGCTGCATGGACGCCAGGCGCCCGAAGGAGGCACCTTTGCTGTCCCCCGAGAGTAGACACACTCCGCCATCCTTGCAGCCACCCTGCTCGGGGCCCGCTGCAGCGGTGCACACCCCCACGCTGTATGTGCGTGAGTCCCTTGTCACCTGCAGGGACACCACATGCAGGTTGGGAAGGTCTCCAGGCACGGCTCCTGCCTCACCAAGGCATCAGGTCCCTTGAAGACCAGGGCCACTCCTGCAGCCCTCCCAGCCCAACCTGTTGTGCCCCCTCTTGGAAAGAGCAGCTACTGCAGTGTGCTGAGGGGCTTCCCAGGCCTATGGCAGGGACCTGGAACCATAACATGGACACCCCCCAACCCAGGCCAGCCCTCATTGGAATCCAGAAGAAATAGCAAAGGGTGGATACGAAAAGTAAAGAATGTAAGGGGCTGAGATTCCAGATAAAAAACAGGAGTGGGGTGCGCCTGCCCCTTGTCAACCAGGTAGAGTCCCGGGGACCCCAGGGGGCCCACTGCCCCAAGCTGTGACCCTATAACCCCCTATGTAAGGAAAGAGACTGTTATGGCCCTTGGACAGCTATAAGAAGACTATTGTCCCTTTAGGGGTATAGATACCCACCCCTTGTAACTGCCACTGGAGGGCAGTTTGCACAGGGAATATAAAGCCATGACTAAGGTGTGAGGGGCCTCAACGCCTGCCAGTTTGCTCCCTGCTTCTGTTGCCATTTGCTGCCACTCCTACTGTTTCCCTTTCTCTGGTCCTTTCCCTGACTGACTCCTTGCTCTGGTCCCAACCTGGGCTCTCTTTCTTCTTCTCAGGATGGATGGCTCCTGGCTTCCCTGTTTGCCTCTTCCTCAATTAAAACCTATTTCTAATTTTCTCTTGTTGGATTTTGATTGGCTCTGACACTCCTAGACAACTGGCCCAAAGCCACTGGGAGCTGGAGACACAGCTCAAGTGATAGCACAAAAGGGAAACCTGGCCCGACAGACCACCCTGGTTATCCCCAGAGCAGTGTAGCTGTGTTCTCTGTGGCCCCTCACCCCCGCGTGTACAGTGAAGCAGCGCCCCCTGGGGGCTGAATGCAAGTACACACCTTGAAGATGTTCTTGGAGAGGCTACTCAAGTTGAAGCTGTAGAACAGCTGCTCATCCGTAAGGGCACAGCCATCTGCCTTCACCTCATCTGGGCACACCAGAGGTGTGTCCCATTGAAACACAAAGTCACATTCGCTGGTCCTCAGCAGCTTTGGGGTTCCCTGCAGGAGGAATGGATGGGTCTCAGAAGGTTTTGTTTCCTCTCCTGGACACCCCAAGGCAGGGGCTCTAGGCAGAGGTGGACACTATAGGAAAGGTCAGACAGCAAGGCGGAGCCCTGGAGTACAACCCTGCTCCATCCCTCCCAACCTTGGTAATTCTATCTGCAAATGAGAAAAATGACCCCCACAAAGCCAGGAATGGTCAGCCTAGCATTCCATCCATTAGTCCCCTGTCCATGTGTCTGTCAGCTCATCCTAGGCTGAGCCTACAGCAATGCACTCCTTAGTCACAGGCTTTCAAATAGCTTTTAAAAAGAATTTCAAAGAAGGAGCCACTGTGGAAACCAAGCCATGCAGGTGAGTTAATGCATGTGGACAGTGGGGTGGGTGGACATAGCTCCCCCATCCAGGAGACTTCAGGGAGGCAACCCCACACTGGATTAGCCAGGATGACACCGGACAGGCCTCCTCAAGCAGAGGGCCTCAGAGCACCAGGCATGCTATGCTCTCCTTCCTGCCACATGCACACAGAAGCATCCACACACCCTCAGAGCCCAGTAACCAAATCTAAGCCCTGCTCATGTGCAGGTGGTAGAGACACTCTCCATGTATGGAGCGAACAGACATGCTGGCTCCCTGCTTCCTACTCCAGGCTGTGGCCCACGGACACTCACCATGCTCACGCCTCGCTTACAGTGGAAGGCGATGAGAGAGGTGTAGTTGGAGTGGGGGTCTGCAGCACAAGGGGTGCTGCTCTCGAAGTTCAAGTAGATCTCGTTGGCTATGGGGTTGAGGATCGGGGGGCCAGTGACACGGCCTATATCCTAAAACACAGGCAAAAGCAAGTGTTTTGGTGGGAACGAAATGTTCCCTGAATGTTAGGGCCAGGCCTGCCAGGGTTCTGAAGGGGAGCAGAAGCAGCTAAGGAAATGGGGGTCACAGATGACTCACTTGAATGTTGACACACATCCCCCCATACATACACAAACTCAGAGGTGCACATAACCATGTAGAAATACACACAAATTCAGATGGACATAGACATATACATACAGACTCACACAAGCACACAGACACAGAAAGACATACATACACAAAGACAAATGCACACACACAGACTCAGACATACACACATAGGACAGAAACACAGACATATAAACATGGATGGTGTTTTATGAGTCTTCAGCGAGGGACCAAGGTTGTAGGCAACCTTGAAGCCAATAGGCCTTTCCCTCTGGCCCTCGAGAAGGTTCTGTGGACTTCTGATTGGCAGGACCCACGAAGGGGTCCTGACACATGCGCTCAAGCCTGACCCAGGGAGACCAGCCAAGCCACTCACTATGGGGTTGCCGTCCACAGGCACTTTGCAGATTGCGGAGCCAGCGGGGCAGGCCACGCCGTGCATGGGGTTGAGTGGCTGGCAGATGTTGATGTAGAAGTCAGGGTAGCCCTCAGCATTCTCCTCGTCCTCACTCTCATCATATGCCTCATAGCCCCCAGTGCGGTGGATGAGGGGAGTCAGGTCGATGATGGAGCTGCCGTTCCGCACGTAGCACTCGGTCTGGGGCAGGGGAAGGGGGAAGAACGGGTGAGCAGCTCCAAGCCCTGCAGGCACCCCAAGAACTCCACCACCAAGTGGGAGTGCACAGCAGGGGAGCCTGCTGGGCATCTGTGGCTTAGTCAGGTCTGAATGGTTTCTAATGCCACACATACACCCCAGCACCCATCCAGTGCCCCCCCCCCCCAATCTGCACTGGTAGGTCAAAGCTGCATCGGGACAGACACCTGTCAGTGAAGCCACTGGGAGCAGAGGCCAGGGCAGACTCACCACCTGCTCGCAGGCCAGGGGTGTGTGCCAGGAGAAGAAGAGCGTGCAGGTTTGTTTGTCTAGGGACACGAGCATGGGCCGGTTGGTGGGGCCTGCCTCGGGCCGGCACACGAAGCTGATGACGCTCTTGTAGGTCTGGCCTGTCTTGGATGGGCACGGGGAGCCATCCTCGTAGGTCAGCTGCAGCACCTGGTCCGCGTAGGTCAGCCGTTGGTTGGCCTTGCCCACACTGATTCGGGTCTGCCCAAAGCAGGCACCTGGGCCACAGGGAGAGAAGAGAGTAAGGCGAAGGGAGATGCATTCAGGCTCCAGCAACCCGAACCTCCAGAACCTTCTGCAGAGCCTGCCTGGCAAGGAAGGACCTGAAAGTACTGGCCACAGGCATCGTGTGAGTTCTTTGTGGTCATCATATGTGTTGGCATTTCCTTTCAGCCGCTCCAGCCCTGCCCCCCTTCCCTGTCACAGATCATGGCATGCTGGAACTGACTGAGACCGGCTTGGACCAGCTATAACCAGAAGAGACTGCCTGCAACTGGCCAGAACCAGTTACGAGACTAGCTTGGACTGAGACACTAGCTGAAACTGGCTGGGACTAGCTAGAACCAGCTGAGATGGGCTGGAACTGGCTGAGACAATAGCTGAGACTAGTTGAGACTGGTTTGGACTAATCTAGGCATGGCTGAGGCCTGCGGGGGGGGGGGGGGGTGCAGGTTGGGGCACAGCACTCACCCACTCCGGGGGCGCAGTTCTCATTCTCCCCACAAATGCTGAGGTACACGAGCCCCTTCTCACTGTAGGCAGCTGTGTGGCCCACTTTGCCACTAAGGGAGGTCAGGTCGAACAGATGCCCTATGGGAGGACACTTAGGCTCAACAGGATGCAGCTGTCAGGTGGTCACGAGGCCCTGCACGCATCCCAACCAAGCAACAGTCACAGCACTGTGGCCTCCTGGGTGATGGGTGTTGGGTCCAGCCCCCAGAGCAGCTCAGTTCCCTCAGGGCCAAAGCAAGGGAATCTCCACAGGAACTCATGAGAACATATCATTTCACCAGTCAGAGCAGCAGCTGGGATAGCACCCAGAAATGGAGTCATTGCTAGCCTAGGATATCCAGTCCCTCCCACAGGGACAGTCCAGATCAGAATCAGAGACTGGCCCTAGCACCACAGAATGGGCCAGAGACTGCAGCCAGCACCTGCCTCCTCACTATGGCTGCAGGGGTGAGCAAGTGGCATTTCACCACAGTCTGGATGGTGTCACTACAGGCTGTTAGCTGTCACCAGGTATTGTCAAGTGTCACCTTGGGTGTGAGGGCAGCACCAAGGGTGTTCAGAGGGCTTCACTGTAGGAATCAGATTTCCCAATGGGTGTGTTACATGTCACCATGAATGTGTCAGGTATCACATGGGTATGTAAGGGAGTCACCACAGGTATGTCAGTGTCACTGCAAGTGTGTCAGGGCAGCCCACCTGTGACAGGATTGGAGACCTGGCAGTTGTCGTGTACATTGCTCCTGACAGGGCAGGCAACAGGTGTGGGCCAGGTGAAAGTATATTCGCAGTCCTCCACAGCGCTGATGAACAGGGGCCTGGAGCTCTGAAGCAAGAGTGTGGGTCAGGGAAGCCCTCAAGCTGGGGGTCTGCCCATGAACAGGGTGGGATGGGGTGGACAACGATGCACCATAGAAGAACCACCCCAAATATTCTGGAAAGCCAACTACTCGCAACAGTGCAGGGAAGCTGCCCTAAGTCCTTCTCATCCCACACTGCAGACCCGCCCAGCACCCCAAAGTCAGTGAGCTGGGTTGGGTGTCCTCAGTGATGGCGGGGTGACACTAACTCCCATAACACACAGGGGTGTCCTGTGCATGCCCTCAGCCTCTTCCCCACCAGGACCCCCCTTTGAGGACACCTTTCAAACCCCAGACAGGCCTGGGCTGGACTGGGCACTCACCACGGGGCCATCACTGCAGATGAAGCGGATGGTGGTGGACTTCTTTCGGATCTGGTCAGGACACAGATCACCATCCACATACTTGATGATTGTGGCAGTGCCGTCCCACTGGGGCCCATCCCGGACCCGGCCCAGGTTCTTGGGCTGAGAGTCACTAATGAGGCAGGCAGCAGCTTCAGGAGGGCATGACGCTGTGACAGTGGGAAAAGGGGCTGTCAGAGGCCACTGCAGTGCCCCCCCACCTCATAGCAATAAGGAGGAGCACTCCCTGACCCTTCCTGAATCTCTAACAAGCTGACACTAAAATACATAGACAAAAGCTGTTTTCAAAAGCCAGCACATAAGATTCCAGAAGCCATGTTCTCATCCCGAAGAGGCAGTCCCAACACTCTCGTGGTCCTGCCTGGCAGATGAAGACCCTGGGCTCCCCACAGAGAGGAGGGAGCCCTCTGCCCTGCAGCTCGAAGAACACAAAGGCCATGTCCATGGCTGAGATCCAGGGCCCTCAACTTTCCTCACAGCACCTGGGAGACTGCTTAAAACCCCTCAAGAACCAGCCACAATTTGCACACAACCCGCCATGGCTTGGAGAACAGGTCCATATGTCCCATGGTTATCATCTCTCCAAAAACAGGGCTGGAGGGAGAGGCCCCTGGCACCAATCTCTGGATATGGGGGGATAGCAATACCTCGATTTACCCACCCCACTACCCATGTTCAAGTCTACCAAGTTCCCCACAGACCAGACCCCACCCAGGGTGCCGCCATGACCTCCAAGATCATACCTGCCAGTGTGGGCCAAAACCTACTCGTTGTTGGCCCCGCATGCACCCCCAGAGACACCTAGGCCTGCCCAGGCACCTCACCTGTGCCAGGCTGTGTCCATAGGGACTTGCAGACATTAATGAGGTAGTGCTCAGTGGAGCCAGTCCCTGTCACTGCCTCCCAGTTGTCGCTGTACTTGGACAGGGCCGAGAGGTCGAAAGTATTGCCATCCTTGTCTCTGCAGGAGGGAGAACAGAGTCAGGGCTGCTGGGGAGAGGGTGAACCCTGTTGGCCAAGGCCACTGCTGGTCGAGCTGTTCAGATGGCAACCCCTGCTAGCAAAGCCAGAGGCTGCTACAATGGCTGAAATTACCAGGAACAGCCCTGAGGTGCCTGTCCCAAATGCCCTAGACCAGGCCAAGACTTGGTAGAGCAGTGCCACCCCCCAGGAACTGGGTGCTTGGTCACAGTCACTCCTTCAGATAGGGGGTCTAGGCACAAGGTAGCAGAGTGCCTGGTCCTTCAAGAGTAGCCAAGGGGCAGAGACAGGAACAAAGGCCCATAGGTCTCTGTGATGGCTCTTGGGACAGCTCAGGCAAGAGACAGGCCGTGGGGGCTATAGGGGTCACACATGGTGGGACTGTGTCACCAAGTGCTGTATTTGAGGTCAAAGTTAGTACCTTACACAGTGTCCCGGGGCCAGAACTTGATCTCATTTTCCTGTCTTGGGACACACTTTTAACAACATCCCTGGGTGGTAAGACCCCAAATTGGAAAACGAAACGGAAGGGGAAATTTTTAGACAGAGGGTCCAAGATGGCCTCTTTGGACCAGGATAAAGCAAGAGTCAAGTCCTGCTGAGCCCTGAAGGGACCCCCTCAGCCCTGTTGCTACGCCCACAAGCTCTGAGATCCCACTGCCCTGGCCATACCACAAATCCTTCCGGTCACCAATTTCTACTGCCCATGCCTGAGCTTTCACAATATGGTCACAGACATGTGCGCCACAGGCCCAGCCTGAGCCCTCCCAGAACTCCTGGCTGAGTCCTCAGCTCAGTGAGGTTGCCAAGGGCAAGGGCGATGGCCCAGCCAAGCCACACTTACTTGAAGGAGCACTGGGTGAGGTCGAAGGGTGGGCAGGCGTACTGGGTGCGCCACTCAAAGAGGTAAGAGCAGTCGGACGTCTCCCTGAGAAACATGGGCTGCAAGACAGGGTGGCAGATGAGGACTATGGGGGAGCGGCGGGGGGGGTGGACATGGAGAGGATAAGGGGCTGGGGTGCTCACTCACACGCTGCGTGGTGCGGTCACAATAGAAGTAGATGGCCGTGGAGCGCCGATAAACTTTGTGGCATGACTCTCCCCCAGTCAGGTTCATCTTCAGCAGCCCGTTCTCGTAGGTCAGCTTCTGAGAGACGAGGCCTATATAGGGGTGGGGTGGGTGGGGGTGGCTGCTCAGCAGGATCCTGAACGGACAGCCAAGTGGCCATGCGAATGGGGAGAGGCCTGCCCCAAAACAAGAGCACCTGATCCCTTTGGGGAAGGGCCTCGGGGAGTGCTTCTACTTCTGTTAAAGGAGTGTCAGGGTCTATGAGTGTGGGAGCAAATGTGGTGAGCTGCTGATGGTGTAAAGAACAACTGCAACCCTGGACAGCCAACAGTCAAACCCTGGCTGAACGCAACCTCAAGCTTCGTTCTAAGGAGGGAAGGCCAGGGTGCATCCCGACACCTGGGTAAGGAGCAATACTCACCGGCCACTTTGTGGAAGCCCTGTGGGCCCTGCTTCTCCTGACATGAGGCGATGGCCTTGGTCGTGTCCTTGGCCTTGTCTCTGTCCAGGTCGGTGGTGTCAGCTGGGCACAGGCCCGGATTCAGTGGCCCACACACGCGGAAGTAGTAGTTGTACTCGCCGGTGCGCACCATGGTGTCATTCAGAGACAACGGCCTCAGGCTGTACAGGTTCCCGTGCCGGGGGTCTCGTACCTCACAGTTGTCCCCTAGATGGCAGCAGAGACGTGGGCACTGAGTCCACTGCCCTCCCCAAACCACAGCATCCAGTGGGGACACACCTCCCAGGAGGAAGAGGAGCTGAGTCCAATGGAGCTGGACTCTGCACTGACGGGTAAGACACCCGTCCCAGAGCAACGTTTCTGAGTCCCCCTGCTGGGCAGCAACTTACCTTCCACCCTGACCACAGGGCAGGCCTCCACCGTTCGCCAGACGAACACAAACTCACACTCGTCCCGCATCTGAAACGTGGGTGATCCCTGCAGGGATGGGAAAGGAGGCCTGAGCATGCAAGGCAGCCCCATGGGGTCCAGCTGGGCCCCAAAGAGGCACTGTGACGACCCAAAATTGGCACTCCTAGAAAACAACTTAGCCCCTGGGTACTAGCACCAATCAGGGAGTGGGGAGGAATGGAGGGTGGAGGGCGCACCGAGATCTGCGAGCACTCGAGCGTGATGCGGGTGGAGAAACGCTGGTTCTGGTTCCCGCACTTGTCGCCGTTGATGTAGACGAGGCTCAGGGAGCCATTGGCTGTGACCTGGGGGCTGATCTGCACCACGCCCAGGTTCCAGCTGCCCTCCTCAGCCACCAGGCACGACCCCACTGCACTACCTGCGAGGGGCGAGATGAGGTTCATGGTGGAGGCGGCAGGGTGATGGGGACACGGGAGGTGACGGGGATGTGAGAGGTGCGTACGAACCATGACAGCCGGGGATGTAGGGCAGCGGGTTGCACACACTGAGGTAGAAAGTCCTCCTCCTGCCATCCCTTGAGGTATCCACGGCTGTCCAGGGCTTCCTCACTCTGCTCAGTGAGCTCAGGTCATACTCATTTCCGGCCGAGTCTGGGACAAGGACACACGCTGCATCTCTGCACCCCTGCTGGCCTTGGTGATCCCTCCCTATCTGCCTTTCTTGGAACTCAAGAGTGGGTATGGAGGAGACCTCGGGGTTGGCCCAGGGACATGCTCCTGGCAGTGACAGTGTCTGTGGCCAGAGGAAACTCTGAGCCTGCTCCACAAGCCCAGTGTGTCACTGCTTAAGGAGGTGTGGGGGTCCTTTGCAATTATAAAGCCCCTCAACTCGCTGCATGGACACCTTGACTCAGGACAGGACCCACATATCCCTGCTCAGACACTGAATCCTGGGGCCTGTGAGGTTGCCGCAAAGAGACCCCACTGCTCGCATGGGACTCAGCATCCATCCCAGCCACTCGGGGTCTCAGGGACTGGCTCTGCATCCAGGCAGCTCCATCACTTGGAGAATATGTGTGCGACTCAAGCTCTGTCCACAGCCCAGCACAAGGCACCCAACTTTCATCTACCCCACACCTGTAACTTGGCAGTCCACCGGAGACGGGACACAGGCCAGTGCAGTCTCAAACTCAAAGTACGTGTTGCGGATCTCCAGGTTGGAGTCGATGTCCTGGTGCAAGAACTTGGGGCTCCCCGGGTAGATATCAGGGTTGCAAGTGAAGCGGATGATGAAGGTGTCGGCGGTGCCTGCGGAACCAGGGGGCAAGCAGGGGGCTTACACAGTGAGCTCAGGACTCAGGGAAATGTGGCCTTGGGCACCCAAGTATGGTCAGTTAAAAACTACAAGTTGGGTGGCATGTCAGCGCCCATGTTTATAGAGAAACAGAAAGGAGCAGCAGACAACACTAGGTTGCCTGTAAGATGACACCCAGCTATGAACCCTGAACAAAGGTGTTCCCCATCTTCCTCTCTCCTGTAAATCTCTCTTTTGATATGTAAAAGCCCATCTGGATTATTCAGCCTTCCCCCTTCCGGTATTGGTATTAATTGGTTTAATAAAGAAAGAGGAGTTCTGGCTTTTGGCACAGGGAGACACCACAAGGGAGAAGCCACTGACACCATAACTCTCTCCTGACTAGCTTGGTTTATTATTTCTTTGCCACTACTCTGCTTCTTCAGACCCGTCTGCCTAAGGGGTTAGAAACACAGCATGTGGGGTGAACTTACAACCTGTGGATTTTTATTTTACGGCCACATTAATGGAAAATCACAGAAGACCACTACAGCACTACAAGACAGGGCATGATCCTACTCTCTGGACCAATGGATGGAGTGGAAGGAGCCAGTGAGGAAAGCCCAGAAATGGGACAGACACTGCAGCATCTCTTGAGGTGAGGCAAGCAGCAGGGCGTATGGGACGAGGGGTAGGCAGGGTAGAGGGGCATCAGGGCCTGACCAAGCCTGCTGGGGAAAGGTGAGGCAGGGGTGGTGGTGGCTACAGACAGAGCCACAAGCCACAGAGGCTGACGATAGGTGCCAGGCCTAAAAGGCAGTACAATGGGTAGGGTGTGCATCCCTGTCATCCCCTGAACTTGCCAGGAATAATTCGACTGAGTGTATAGCAAGGAATAGCTCAGGAGCAGTGCCAAGTGTAGGCACACATACTCACATAAATCTCACTAGTGGCAAACTTGACTGCCAAGTGCCTGTCACCTTTACTTTGTGGCCCCAACACCAGCAGAGCATGAGGTTCTGCAAGCCCGGCTTCTTTGGGGCAGCCTCAGCCCACAGGACTAGGGGCCACAGTTCACGGGGAACCTGAGGGGCGCCCTCAACCCTTCCTGACCTCCTGAGAGTACCAAGGGGGCCCATTGTCTGCACTGCAGGCATGTGTTCCCTGACCAACAGATACAATGACACCCCAACCTCTGCCCCCTCCACATACTCTGGCCCTAATGGAATTGAGGACACCCAGGTGTGTTGGGACCCCCAGGAGAGGATTATAAACACCCGCCACCTTGCCGGGCACCCTGGGTTTCTGGTCTCCATCTGAAGTGAAGAAATGCATTGTGCGTAGGTTGGGTGACCGTGACCAGACCCGGGCACTTCTATGCACCAGGGAGCAGGAGAAAAAATACAGGGAGGCCAAGGATCTGTGTAAGGCTCTGGGCAATGAGCAGTTCCACATCCTCCCCTGCATATGTGTTTGTGGATACTTGGTGGGAGGTAGAAGGAAGGAAGGAAGGAAGGTGGCCCCGAAACACGGAGCTTGACTCAGCTCAGCGGGTGGGTTTCCTGGTTCCCCAATTCCCTGGAGTTGTGCTCACCTTGGCGGGGGTGCACGGGCCCCGTGTAGGTGAGTGTGATGAAGCCCTCAGGGGACAGCTGCAGGCTCTTTTCCTGCCCCACAGGCCGCACTGGTTTCAGGCTCCCCAGTTCGTGTGTGGGTGTCTCGGCCTCGCACCCTGATGCTGGCTTCCCTTCGAAGGACCCACAAATGGCCATGGTGCCGCACACGTTGAGCTGCAGATCACAGTGGGGGTGGAACAGTGGTCAGGCTTAGGGCCCCCTGCTCACTCCCACATCTCACCCTACCCTGATACCGATGGCCTAGGGTGGGCAGAGTGCGTGAAGCTTTGGGTTACTGCACCTGACGACCCTACAGAAGGGGTTTATGGAGAGGGGGTACTGCCAGCAGGGAGGGGAGAGGCATCGAGAGCAAAGAGGTCAGGCCAGGTCGCAGGTCTCTGTGGGGCCTCTCCCCACAGTGACCTCTCTCCTAGCTCTGCTCCATGGGCATGTGCATCATTCTCTCCCTCTCATACACGTCTCCCCTATTTACAACCCACCGGGTGTGACCAGACCACAGAGGCCAGCTAGGCTGTGGCAATGCTGTCACAGGCCCGTCCTCATGTCTCCTGGACATGGACACAAGGCTCAGGAGCCTTACAAACACCCACCAAGCCCCGCTTGTCCTGACACTCTCATGCCGATCCCTTTTTCAAAGCTTATTTTCCTTTTTTCCACTGCATTCATTCCCGTAAGTCTGAAATTCCAAGCCTCAAAAGCTCTGCCCTTTCTGCCAGGGACAACAGAACAGGGTCAAGACAGAAATTCCACCACTGCTCTCGCTCAAGGCAGCACCTTTAAAAGGTTCTAATCTAGCCACGTTCACAGGGTCATGCCTAGTCTAGGTTACAGGGCCATGATGTCGGCAAATCTTCACCACTCGTCACCAACCCTAGTATCAAAGAGGTTGGAGAACCTTCTTGTTGTATTGCTATCCCCCGCCCCCCCCCCCACCCCGCATGAGACACTGATACTGCTGAGGGGCATAACCTAGACACACAGCAGACAAGGAGGTGTGCCTCTTCTGAAGAACCACAGCACCAGGAATGGGGGACTCTACCCCACAGGCCCCTGACATCTGGACTCCCCATTCCCTCCCACATAGCAGCAACTGTCCCCACCTTGGGCAATTCCAGGACACCAAGCCCCGGGCCACCCCATGGAAAGCTGAACTCTCCAGAAGTCGAGTCTCACCAGAAATGTCTTTCCAATGCCTGACACCACATAGCCCTGCGTGATGTTGAGGGGGTTCAGGTCAAACACGAAGCCACTGCTGGGGTCCCTGATAGAGCAGACCTGGGAGAAAGAAAGGAGGGGCAAGAATGCTGTCACACCAAGCCCATGTAGCATGCAGATCCTGAGGCACTCCAGGACAGCCTGGAAGAACACTCCTGAGTCTGCACCAGGCCCCCCTGGGAGAGGAGAAGCCACGGGCCATGCTCAGACAGTGAGGCCCTGCTCCAGCTCCATCTTTCAGGGGGGCAGCAAGGTGAGAGAGCGGTGCCCTATTACCTGGGCAGCAGTTGCCACCCCCTGCCCGCCTCCAGCACTCGGACCACCATAGACCTACATCTGAGGTCCATGCAAACCCAAAGGGAGATTCAGAAAACGAGAGTCAGTTCTCTCAACCTGGCCACCAAGGGCACGAAAGTGTGACCAGTCAGTCAGGGCAGTGGCCCTAGGGGCATGGGATGAGGAGAGTAGGAGCTCAGATAAGCAGCTACTAGACCTCAAAGTTCACTCCAGAGAACATACCTGTGTGCAAAATGAGAACACAGAGCTGAACCTAAATGCCTCGAGATAGATGGGCCTGTCCGCACAGTACATACTAGGACACACAGGCCCATCTGTACAAGACACACTAGGATACACACAGGCTGGGTACAGACTATGAGGCACTGACCACATATGCTCTGAATTGAAGGTGAGACAAACTAAACATAGGTCCCAGCCCACGTGCCTTTAATATGAGTGATGTCAGGAACCCCAGACTATACAGAGATGGAGCCACAGCCCACGGAGCTTCAGTCACACAAAGGGGCATGGGATGGTGGCTACACACACACACACACACACACACACACACACACACACACACACACACACACACACACACACACACACGCGCGCGCGCGCAAGCACGCACGCACGCACCTGGTCGATGTCTGTGGTGACCTGGATGGGGCAGGCGGCCTCTGTATGCCACAAGAAACTGACCACACACTCCCAGTTGAGGGAGAAGATGGGGTGAGAGACCTGGAGGGTGAAGTAGGGCCATGTTAGCAAACAGCTGCTCTGACTCCAAAACACACTGCTGGGGACAACTAGAACCCAGGAGCAACTTCATGTCCCCTTTACTGGGGAGGTGCCCAATTAGCTACTGGCTGGGACCAGAACATGCCAATGTCCCCCTAAAGCCTGCCCACGGAGGGATCAAAAGAAAAACAAGGTTCATGGCAATTATAAAAGGACAGAAGAGGGCACATAAATGGGCATCCTGGCTTACACCTCAAAAATATGGAGCCAGACCCCTCCCTGAGCACTGGGAACAGGGTATTATCATCCCAGCCTAGCTGACACACTGCAGAGCCTATGCCTGTGCCAAGGAAGCCAGACCTTGGCAACAAGCATACTGGCCCCATGGACAGGGTGCAGGGGACAGGCTCATGCCAGGTCATTTCGGGGGAGCCAGAGTCGCTACCACAGGCTGGGCCATGCTTCTGGACCCTGTATGTGGGGACCAGCCTAAACATCTTGGCCCTCTGTCTGGCAATGGTTCAAACAGATACACAATCCAAATATATATGGAAAATTCCCGTAAGAGTGAATTAGGGGTTCAGAGAGGAAGCTCAGTAGGCTGAGTGCATGCTGCCAACCCAGGTTCAAGTCCTGGCACTGCATCATTCCCCAAATTCTGCAGAGAGCAGCTCCTGGGCATCACTGGGTGAGAGGGGAGAGGAGGAGAAGGGGGGTTTTGTTGATGCCGAAATTCTCCAATGGTTCCAGAAGCTGTTCACTGAACTCACTACTGTACACAGGGAAATCAAGGGTCTCAGTGAAATGTGAATGTCCTTACAAGTTAAAACTCATGGAGTCATAGGATCAAAAATATCCCTGTAAGTTGAACCCCAAGAAAGGGGGGAAGCCTCGGTATCAAGATCCCCCCACCACATTCAATAGCAAAGGAAAGGAATGCATAAACCCAACTGCAAAGGTGCAACAACCCACTGGGGATAGAACAACTGGACCAGGGAAGAGTTGGAACTGGCATGGAGCTTTGCATGTACAGGGTACACCACTATCCCTAGCACCATGGGTCCCTCCCCCTGAGCTTGCCAGCCTCCTCACAGGCCTGCAACAGCAGAAGAAAGGACACCTCCAGACTAAGGGTCTATGTATGGGAAGAGGGATGCTCAGAACTACAGAGCAGGGTCTGCATGAGGGGCTCATTCCCTCATTCCCTGCAAAAAACAAATGTAAAGCCCCACAGCAAGCCAAAGCAGGCCAGTGCCTTGCCCTGTTGCGCCTTACCGGGCCGCCACGGGAGCAGACAAGGTGGATACGGGTGGTATAGGTGGTGCGTTTGCCATCACTGGTGATGCATGTCGAGCCATTAACGTACTCCAGCAGCAGGCTGCCTCTCTCCTCTACCACCGGGCCCTCGGTAGCCGAGCCCAAGTTACTGATAGATGCCACCTCCGAGTAGGTACCCTGCAGGGACACAGCCATTAGTGTCTTCCCTTTATACCCAGTGGAAAGGAGGTGCAGGTACAAAGCACCCACATAAAAGATCAACCCAGGAGCGGGAGGCTAGAGGGGAAGCGGGTACTTCTGGGGACGGCCAGCTACAGGTCTCACACTGACTTGTATTGAGTGGGGCTTTTGTGGAGTTTTCTTCCCCCATTTTATTTTACTAAAGAGAAAATAAGACTCAAATCTGTGGCTAAGGCCTACATCAGACGCCAGAAGCAGGTCACAAACCCTGGTCTGGGGCCCATCAACTCCTACCTGCCAGGCAATAGACAAGGAAAATCTCAGGACCGGGAATAGTCCAGGAGGTGACGGACTTCACCGTCCACCAGGGGGCGCAGTCAGCCCACGCTAAGCAGCGCGAGGAAAAGTCCTTCCTGACTTGCCCTATAAAAATGGGGTGGAAAGCACTCCAACATCTTTTAAAAGTGACACTGCATGCTGTGAGCTCAAGGAGAAAGACCAGAGTCCATTCAGCTGGTCGGATTATTGGGGTAGGGGGTGCAGTTTGGCCATAAGCAAACCCATGAGAGGAGAGTTCACCAATGTCAAGACATATCTTCTGAATTCAGTCTGGATGGGGCACTGGGAGCATCCCTAGAGATACACACACAAGTCTGACCCAGTGCAGGAAGGCCCTAGCCACGGGCTAGGAGGGTGCCAAGAGGCCTGGCAACAGCTTACCTGTTCATTGACGTATTTCATC
The DNA here is from genome assembly GCF_024139225.1 of Suncus etruscus. NCBI lineage: Eukaryota > Metazoa > Chordata > Mammalia > Eulipotyphla > Soricidae > Suncus > Suncus etruscus. Next base: position 17,034,406 of record NC_064865.1, read on the forward strand.
TGGCACACAGCTGCGTAGCGGTCACATCCAGGCACGGGGTTGAGGGGCCGGCACATGTTGAGGTAGTACTTCCTCCAGGTGTTGTGCGCGCCTGCATTGTCCATGGCAAACCAATTTCCCGAGGCACCGCCTTCCCATTTTGCCAGGCTGGAATGGCATGAGGGGCGGGGAGGGTTAGCATCAGGGGTCGGTAGGCAGCTTCCTTGCTCAAGGGTTCTTCCCCCCAGCACCATGGGGGTATGAGGGTTATCTCAAGCAGACACACATACTCTTTTTTCTATGTTGTCAGAGAAATATAGGGGTACAGGGGAGGCATCTAGCCTCCCACCACAAATATTGCTCAGGTCACTCCTACAACCTGTGGCCAGCACAAAACTAGCCCCCTATACAACTACAATCTCAGTGATCTGGCGTCATAGTTTGTTTTTGTTTTTTTGTTTTTTCTTCTAGGGGAGGGCAGGGAGAGGCCACAGCCAGCAATGCTCAGGGTTTATTCCTAGCTCTGTGCTCAGTGACTGATCACTCCTGGCAGTGCTCAAGGAACCATTGGGATTAAATTAAATTGGCTGTGTGCAAGGAAAGTGCCCTACTCGCTTCAGTCCCAAAACTAGTGGTCTTTTTTTTTCCAGGCCACACCCAAGTGATGCTCAGGGTTCACTCTGCACTCACTCCTGATGGTGCTAAGGGATGTTGTGGGATGGAGCCTGCCCCAGCAAGTAAGACACGGGATGGAACCTGGACCTGCTACATGCAAGGCAAGCACCCTCCCCACTGTACTCTCTCCAGCCCCAAAAACAATGGTTTCTAAATAGCCCACAGAACACTGCTGCTCGGCAGAAATTCCCCACTGCCTGCCTGAACTCTTAGTCGTGAATGTTCTTATTAGAATAACCACCTTCTATTCCTGCCTCAGAGGTGCAAGAATTGACTTTGTTTTCAGGGCTCTGCAGGATGTAATGCAGGTTGCAAGACAGCACCTGAGCTAATGCTGACTCTGTGTGGATGGGAGGAAGGGAGAAAAAAGAAGGGGGAGAATGAAAGAGAGGGAGAGAGGTACACACTGCATGTAGGAAGCCCACGTATAAATTGGTCCTTCAGGAAGCCACTGGGACCAAGCCCTGACCCACCCAGCCACCAAGCTAGGAGCTGTCCTGACAATGAAGTAGAACCGTGGGCCAGGCGCACCTCGAAAGGTCATACTGCTCCAGTGTGGTAGGGTCGGTCACCATGCATTCCATGGGCTCCTCAGGGCAGGCAAAGCTCGTGTACCAGCGGAAGTTGTAGGCAGAATTGTCCTCATCCTAACCAGGCATGGGAGACATGAGTTGAAACCAGCACAGAGGGGACCCATCTCTGCGGGGCACCAACAGGTTGGAACCCTGACCACACACACATTGCAAACGTGATGCTGAGCTCAGGGTGACAAACCCCCACACACACACATACCACCCCCTCCCTGGAGCACCAGCCCTCCATCCCCCTTCCCACCCTCCGCACCTGGTACTCAGGAGTGCCCACACCAACATCCCGGTCACACAGGAAGGTGATGAGCGTAGTGCGTGGGTTGGTGCGGCCAGTGCTGTAAGGGGTCCCGTCCTTGTAACTCAACTGGATCATGCCGTCATAGTAGGAGAGCTTAGAGTTGCTCATGCCAAGATTCCACACTTTTTTCTCACTGCAAAAGCCATGCATAGTGGCAACTCGCACCTGGGACATGCTATAGGGAGGCTGGACGACCTACCCTCATCCTTGCTGGGAAGCGCTGCCCCCACTGAGAAGAGAACCACACCCACCCACACCCAGCAGTCCCTCAACTCACACTGACTGCGCTCATGGCTTCACCCCCTAACACAGCCACTTGCCTCTTTGCCACCTGGCAGGCACCCCAGCCTGCCTGGCAGGCGCCAGCGGTGACGGGGCCACACACATTGATGTAGAACTCATACTTGTCCGTCTCCACCTTGTAACTCCCATTTTTCTTCCTCAGGGACGACAAGTCGAACGAGAAGCCTGCAGGGATGGACAAGGCCAGTGCGTGGTCGGCCAGACCAAGGTCACTGGGGGAGGCATGCCGAACTCACACCCAGATACAACAGAGCCAGAGCTGGCTGTGGGGCTGACGTGCCGTGCCGTAGGGGAGCCAAGAGAGATGGGACGTCCCAAACCAGGCCGCCTCCCCAGGTGACACTGAGGCGAAGATGTCCACGAAAAGGGGACAGTTCTACTTCATTGTCAGGGCAGCTCCTAGCTTGGTGGCTGGGTGGGTCAGGGCTTGGTCCCAGTGGCTTCCTGCAGGGGCCTCACTTCTTGGGTATTTTTAGAGGGCCCTCCCACACCCCTTCCACTAGCCCTGCAACCCTTTCTTTCTCCCTGTCTCCGAGTCTGGATCCACAGCTCACTGCCGGGCCCCTCACAGTCACATCACTACCTCCACCAAGACCCCACAAATAAACAGCGCCTTCTATGGTGGTGATAGGCCAGACCACCGTGGTAGCTCAAAGGGTCCCAAAACCTGCACCCACCTGCCTCCGCATCCAAGACTGTGCAGTTGGAGCCCTCAGTACGGGACAGCACACAGGCAGCCGCTGAGTGCCACTCAAACTCGTAGAAGCAGCCATCATCTTGCACCGAGCGTAGCACTGGGGCACTCTCCAGGTCCCCTGCAAGGGAGGGGGTGGGGGGACTTGCAAGTGGCACGACTCTTCACATTCTGCACCCGCCCTTCCATGGTCTCGGCAGTGCACCAGATGGACGGATAGATAAACGGGAGGGTGAAGGGTGATGGAGGATATGGAGGTGCACATTATGCAAGGATAGTGGGGAGCATCTCAGAGTGAGATGTGTGGCACCATCTTTTAGTTGGTTTCAGTGGCCTGTTTCCTACTGCATTAGCCCATAATTTTTTAAACAAAATAATAGTAAGATCTGGGGGCTGGAGCAATAGCACAGAGGGGAGGATGTTTGCAGCCAATCTAGGTTTGATCTCTGGTATCCCATACGGTCCCTCAAGCCTGCCAGGGTGACTCTTGAGTGCAGAGCTGGGAGTAACCTCTGAGCACTGCCGGGTGTGGCCCCAAAACAAAATAATAATAAGTTTTCTTAAAAGCCCTCAACTCAGTGTGGACTTACCCCAAATGAGGGGCTGGACCAACAGACCAGGGAATAGGGCTCTTGCCTTGCAAACAACTGACCCAGGTTCTATTCCTGGCATCCCATATGGCTCCCCCTGAGCACTGCCAGAAGTGAACACTGAGCACACAGCCAGAAGTTACCCCTGGTCCCAAACTCAAAATGCACTTTGGAAAAAGAATATGTAAGAAAACATCCCAAGTGGAAGGGAATTGGCTCTTAAATTCCGCAGGAAAAGGCTTGGGGCAAGGTTGTGGTCCAGCTCAAAACCACGAAGCATCCCAGGAGCCCAAATAGAGGCAAAGTGGAGGTTGAGAGGGGTGTTCACCCCTAACCCGGTCTGGGGGGGTGGGGGGTGGGCAGGGACACAGGGAATACCCCTTGGGACCAGAATCTACAAATGAGATCACAGACATCAGCTTCGGTGGGCCAGCCAGAAGCTCCCCGGCCAGTCTCCCCCTGAAGCGGTGCCACTGGGTCCTTTGAACACCAAAGGAGGGGGTGGAATAAAGCATGCACACTGAATTCAGCACCCATGCCCACCACCCCTTCCCTGATTCTGAACCCCAGAAGCCGGTGGCTGTGGCAGCAACAAGGAGGCACCTGCCCACCATTCCGCCAGCTGGGGCTGCTCTACCTGGCTTGCACCTCAGCGTGATGTTGGAGCTGATGGTCCTGCCTGGCCCACAGCTATCCCCGTCTGTGTACGAGAGGACAATGTTCCTCTTCTCCAATATTGGGGATGTCAGAAATCTCCCCAGATTTTTACTTCCACTTTTATCTGGAAAAAAGAAATGGAAAACCATGAGGGCAAGGGACAGGAGATCAGGGAGTGCAAGCAGCTGTGCAAATGGCTAACACCCCAAAGTGACAACAACACAAACTGAACCCTGAGCCCCCCCCCACTTGTCCCCCCAGCTGTCCCCTATCCTAATAGCAGGAGCTTGCAACATCACTAAGAATATTCAAGCATAACTCAGACCAGGTGGTCAATGATGAGAGTCACGGGCTGTGGGGTCTGTGTTTGCCCATCCCGAACCCCTGAGATGAATTAGGTCACTGGGTCCACCTCAGCTACCCCCAGTCCCCAACCCTGATCTAGTGTTTTAGTGTCTAATGATCCCCACTTTCATTCCACGCTGGGCCCAGGGTAAGGTACTGTTGGGCCAGGTTCCAGGGCTCACTCACCCACAGAGCACACGGCTGCCTCCCCAGGACAGCCTCTGGCCTTGCCCTGATGCAGCACCCGGTGGCAGGCATTCACAAAGTAAAGTTTCTTTTCTGACGCCCGCTGGCTGCCATCCACAGCTTCCCAATTCTGCTCAGGCTCTGTATAGGGGAAAAGAGAGCAAAAATTCCTTGCAGTCCTACACCGCTGGTTTTGGGGGAGGCATGCAAATGCACACAGGACACTCATGAGAGCAGGTGAGCAAGGGAGCTATGAGGCAGAGACCCCAACAGTAAAACTTGGAGTCTCCAGACATGGAACAGGGGTGGGGTGGGTCGCCCATCCCATCCCACAAAGAGGATCATGAAGGATCCATCCAGGAGTGGATCAGATGGACAGAGGAAGGGGCATGGGTGTGGACACAAACAACCAGACCAGGGGTCCCAGGGTGGCCCCCCCAATATAGACAGCCCACCCACTGCACCTCTGGAGTGAGGGACAGTATTGAACATGTCTCCTTTCAGAGGTGGTCCATAAGATGCTGTGGCACTTTGGGGTGTTATACCAAGAGCTGGAAGATGGACACCTCGCCCTCCCACTCCCCGAAGTGGCCAAGACAACAAACCCAGTTCCTTGCACCCACCTGCATGCCGGACCAGCGCTGACAGGTCATAGCGCTGCTTCTTGCCAGCGTTGACACTGCACAACAGGGCTTCCTTCTCACGGACGCAGGCATGCTTGGTCTCCCAGGTGAAGAAGTAGGTGCAGTCTGCCTCACTCGTGAATACCGGGGCACCTTTTCCTGTGTGGCCCAGGAACGGCCAAAAGAATGCAGGGTAAGAGCAGGTTGGGACCCACTGAGTCAGACCCTCCCCCAAGCTGCCTTCCTTCCATACTGGGTAAAGGCCCAGAAAATTGGAAGGATGCAGGAGAGATGTTATGGGGGGTGGGTGTGGAGGCAGGAGGTTGATGGGGGGACCTGAGGCAGGGCTCCAGGCTATAGTCATGCCAGGCACTGCCAGGGGATGATAGAGACTGAGCCCAAGTCCCCATCCCCCAGGCCTGACCCTTCCCAGTGTGCACGCCCCAGCCCCAGCACTCAGCTGATTTCCCCTTGTAGAAGCGCCACCCCGCCACTGGCACCAAGGGCCTTTTTCCACCCCTGGCTGGTTTCACAGTCCTTCGGAGAGACCTCCCCGGCTTCCCTTTCTTGTGGTTGTGTGTCCTGAATTGCACAATGTTCCCAGGGAAAGGGAAATAATACTTTGGTATCACGGGCAAAGGATGTTCTAACTGCAGTGTCCACGCGACCTTTTAGAGTCCAGACCTTCCAACCAGTGCCAGCCACAGAAGCCAGCCTTGGCCCAAAGCCACATGGATGGGTAGGGGGGTGGGGACACTCGGGCTGGTGGCATAGGCAAGATCTGCTCCCTCCAGTCTATCACAGAGCTGCACCATGGTCAGCTTCTAGTTTCCTTGCCAGAGAGCAGAGGGACCAGCAATGAGATGGGGTGCCAGACTCGCCAGCACCAGCACAGCGCTGCCCTCCACCTGGCCTGGCTCTCTCAGTTTCCTTTCTTCCCTTCGCTGCATAAAGCCACTCACTCCTCACCGTTCCCACTCACCAGAAGCAGAGTTGCCCACATCCTGGGGGCTACCAAGAACTCACCTGCCCTGCACAAGTGGGCTACTCCTACTGCCTCTTGTCAAGCAAACATGGACAGATACACCAAGAGATGCACACACATTCTCCAGCAGGACTACGCAAAACAGTGTGTGCCGACACTTGGGGCCCATTTACTGGCAGGGTGAGGAGACCTCAGGAAGGGCCCCTTCCTGTACCCACCTGCCCTGGGAGCCCGCTCTATGCCCCAAAGAGCAATAGCACTGTGAATAGGAAATTTGCCTTACACACTGAAAACCCAAGTTTGATCCCCAACATCCCATATGGTGGTTTCCTGTGCCCATCAGGAGTAATTTCTGAGTGTAGTGCCAAGTAACCCCTGAGCACCACGGTGTGGCTAAAAAAAAAAAAAGGCAAATCAACACGCACCTTGGTGATTTTCAATTCGAACAAAGAAACAACAAAGTAGTTTATCAAAGTAATTAACAATATGAGGCTGGAACAAAAGCACAGCCCGGAGGCTGGAACAATAGCACAGGGCATTTGAGTTGTACAGGACCGACCTGGGTTCTATTCCTGGCATCCCAAATGGTCCCCAAGCCTGCCAGAAGTACTTTCTGAAGGCAGAGCCAGGATTAACTCCTGAGAGTCTTGAGAAATGTTCTTGCTGGAAATTCAGGCAGAGCATCAGTAACACTTGGAATGAGACAAACGACAAAACTAAGTGGGATGTGTATGTGAGTTCTCATCATGTTTTTCCTTCCTACTTGTATGCCTGACAATTTTTATAACCAAAACCATTTTTTTAAGTGGAGAAGGGGGATGGAGTGATAGCACAGTAGTAGGGCATTCGTCTTGCACACGGCCAACCCAGGATGAACCAAGGTTCAATCCCTAGCCTCCCATATGGTCCCCTAAGACTGCCAGGAGCAATTTCTGAGCGCAGAGCCAGGAGTAACCCTGAGCGCCTCCAGGTGTGGCCCCCAAAATAAAATAAAATAAGAGAAAATAAAATAAAACAATAGAAAATATAAAAATATATAAAATAAAACAAAGAAGGGGCCATGACCACAAACTCATTCACCATGTTCAAACCCAGCCATCTCTATAGACTCACTCTTTTCTTGAACAAGATGTAAACTGAGCCGTCAAAGATTATGGTTTCACCAGCCCACGTAGCAAAAAGCTGGCCATCTCAGGAGGAGAGGATGGACTAAGCCCTCGCCTTCGAAGCCACGTCTTGCTGCTTCTATCACCCAGAATCGCTATTTCCCAATGGCCCTACCTCATCACTGACCCTCTACAATTCCCTTCAGGGACAATCTGACTTCATGTTTTTGGGCCACACCCAGTGGCACTCAGTGGTTAATCCTGGCTCTGTGCTCAGAAATTACTCCTGGCAGACTCAGGGGATATGGGATACCAAGAATTGAACCTGGATTGACCACATGCAAAGCCTTATCCACTGTGCTATTGCTCCAGCCCCTTAATTTACTTTTTATTAAAGCACAACGACTTAAAAGTTATTCAGAGTTGAGTTTTACACATACAATATTCCAGTACCAATCCCACCACCAGTGTCAACTTTCTTCCACCAATGTTCTGAAGTTCCTTCCTATATCTTTATCTTGAGAGGCATTTTTTTAAGTTTAAATATTAAAATTTGGGTCTCATGAAAAAAAAATAGAGAAGGGAGCATGTCGGGAGAGGGAATGGACTTGAGGAAATTTTGCAGCCACAGCGCATCTGGACTTTAGATTTCCAGAGCTCTTGGCCACACCACGCACATGTCTGCTCTGAGTCCCTGCCGCGTAGCCCTTCTCAGGATCCTCCTGGTCTGCTGAGACCTTCCTGGAACATTTTATCTCCCAGCATGCCCAAATGAGATCAGCGCACTTGCACGGGTTTCACAGCCAAGTCGTTTATAGAAAGCCCAAAGAGCAGAGCCAGGGCCCGGTGAGGGGATGACCAGGTCAGGAGGAGGCCTGAGCCAAGGAGATGGGAGGGTGGTCCCCTGGGCCTCCAGGGCTGGGGACCTGAGGAGAAGCCAGCAGCCAGCTGCACTTCTTGGGAAGCAGGTCTTGAAAAGGGGTGAGGTGGAGAGAACAAGAGAGTGAGGGTGAAAGAGCAGGCAGAAGGAAGAGGGAGCCCGCAGCTTCCACCAAGTTCCCTTGCTTGCTGTTGCTGCTGATGTTACTCAAAGTCCCTTCCAAGAACTTTGGGCCAGACCCTCTCCACAGCACCTCCCAAACTCAACTCCCGAGCAGTTCTACCCCTGCTCCCAACTCAGCGGGAACGAGCTGGGACTGCCCTGGGATAGGCACTGTATGTGCCATGCCCTGTCCCTGCTGCCCCAGGTGGGACCTCTCCTCTCCAGATCGACCTGGATTCCTGCAGCCCCCTGGAACCGCAGCCCAGGGCACAGTGTGGTATAAAGGGGGGCAGTACAGCTCAGAGGCTTAGGTAGCCAGCCTCACCCCTGCTCCCAGTGCCTTTTCTACCCATCCTCTGCTCCCATGAACACTGTGGCCTCCCAGAGTCTGAGCAAAGATACAGAGTTGGCCCCCCACTTACAGCCGTTCTTGGGAACTTAGGCTTGAAGCTAAGGGCAGATAAGGAAACCAGTTTGACCACAGGTTTCCTGACACAATAAACTGGAGGTTTATTATCTTGATGGCCCCAGCTGCTCAAAAAACCCCAAACTTCTGTGTCAAGACCCAGAACCCATCTTCCCAATCAGGCATTGCCTGGAGCTAGGGGTTGGTTCATTCATTCATTCATTCATTCAATCCTTCATTCCTCTTCTGGTCCCTTCACTCCAGCTCCAGGACACAGGGTATTCCAGAGCATGGGGTTCAGGCCAGCAGAGTGGGGATGTGGCACAGAGACAGGTCAGCAGAAGTCCACTTGTGCATGTGTGATGCCAGTCTAGGCCAGGGCCAGGGAACACGGAAGAAATCCCAGCTGTGTGGCTGCAGTGGAAACAATCGAGTTCAAGGACCCATATGAGAGCCCAGCAGGTGTGTATGGAGGCCAGGCACAAGCTCCATGGGGCTGCAGAAGAACCAAAGATCTAGGCTCACAGCCTCTCTGCCTGGCAAAGGCTCTTTGGACCCTGTGCACCAGCTGCATCAGCCCCCCAGAGCCATATATATCTCAGAGCAGCTGCCCCAGAACCAGTGTGGGATTGAGGAGGGGTGCTGAGATGCTGAGACCCCCACAGGGGGGTTGGGAGTTCCAAACAGGGCACTGTGTAGGGGATTGTGGGAAGACCAGCACAGACCATCCCTTCTCCTCAGAAGTCAAAGGACTACCAGGAAATGCTGCAGCCATGGGACATGGATGGGACATTCTGCTGCCCCCTCGAGTCAACATCCCTCCCACTTCAATGCCCTCTGACCTTATGAGATGCTACCCCCCCCCCCCCACACACACACACACATAATGCCTAGTTCTACTACGGAGCTGCCATCTACAAGAAAAAGGGTCCCAAGCCAAAATGTCCTCCCCTAATGGCAGTGATGGCTAAAACAAGCCTGATGGGTGAGCAAGTGGCAGCCAGGCTTGCTAGGACGGGACCAAAATCACAAACTCCTTCCCAGCAAACCCAGTACTAGGTCTCTGCCCAAAACAAACAGGCCTGAAGAGGAAAAGTGGAAACAGGATGTAACATCGCAGGCAGGCCTGGTGGGCTGGGACTGCCACAGGACCGGACCTGCACCCACAGCCAGAGCAGGCAACAGGCATGGGGCTGGGGGGAAGCTGTATTCCTACACATGCACACGCAAGCATACTGACCTGCAGTCTTGTTACACTCCAGGTTGATGACTGTCATGCGCTGGAAGCCTGAGCTGCACTCGTCTCCACCGCGATAGATCAAGGTGAGGTCCCCATCAGAGTAGCTGCAGTTGGCAGGATAAGGAGACCCCAGGTAGGTTAAGTGGGCAGCAGCAAGAGGAAATAGCAAAGTCACTCACAACAGAGCCAAGTCTGTGCATCTCTATCCACCGAACACCAAGGACATAAATACATTCTGACCAGCTCTGAGGTGGTAGCCTGGAACGGGTTTGCTGCCTAAATGGAACATGTTCCAAATGTATATGCAAGTCAGCCTTTGATTTCAAAGTCAGATTTGGAGAGAGAGGCTCAGAGACATTTTCGCCTGGTGCACAAAGACCCCTCGAGCTCCAAGACTTGAATTTCTTTTATCGGGGTAAGGGGTTTGGGCCAGACTCCAACAGTGCTCAGGGATTCCTCCTGGCTCTGCACTCAGGAATTACTCCTGGCGGTGCTCGGGGGACCATATGGGATGCCAGGAATCAAACCTGGGTCAGCTATGTGAAGGCAAACGCCCTCCCTGCTGTTTTATCGTTCCTGCTATACAAAATAAGTACTAAGGTGTCCACCCAGTCCCCAAGCACCACTTCATCCCCAGAAGCTGCAGCAAACACGGACTCCTGGAGGGACCCTAAACAACAGGTACTAGGGGTGGCCCATTTTTCCTAACACTCTATGGACAAGGCAACCCGCAACATACCCAGAACCATCCAAGGTATTTTTCAAAAGTTCTGGAGTAGTTATTGGAACACTAACAAAAGTCTCAGAATATGGTGGTGTCAGGTAGGTTAATCCCCTGGGAACTCATGTCAGAGCTTAGTTCCACCTAGCTGGGGTCGGGGAGGCTCCAGAGGGACCCTCAATTGTGGGGCAAAGAGAAGCACCCCAGACAAAGCACCCTGTGTCCCGCCTGACTCCACCCCCCCCACAGGGATGCAGAAAGAAGGCACGCAGGGTACAGGGGTACCCATACAGGCGACTACCCACCGGAGGGTGTAATTCTGGTATCTTCCCGCGATTTTGGTCTGTCGGCCCCCTGTGTTCTTCATCTGGCATATGGCTGCATCCTTCTTGTTGCAGACCCCCGTGTTGGTGTCCCCACACACGCTCAGTAAGAAAGTATATTCCTTGCCGCCTGGAACCGAGTAGTATGGGACGCTCGTAGCTAGAGGAGAGGGAGGGACAGGGATATCATCATGGTGCCCTTGAGTGACACCCTACCCCTCACCCCAGCACCCCCCATACCTCCAAGCTGGCTGAGGGGCCGGAGGTCCACACTGATGTCATGCTGTTCGCTGTTGAGGGAGCAGCTGTCGCTTTCCAGGTAGTCCCGAGGGCAGGCGAACTCTGTGGGCCACTCTACCTCGTAGCGGCAGTTGGATTTGGCGGTCAGCTTGGGGATGGTGCCCTGCGGAGAGAGGGAGAGGGACGAGCTTGAGACCTTGGCTCATCACATCGCCAAACACAATGAAGTACCGCATGGGCTAGCACATCTCTGGCATCTCTATGGGGCTCTTAGGTCCTGCAATGACTCAGCTCAAAGCCCCATTTTGGGCTACTTTCAGGGCCACACCCCGGGGCCCAATGTGTTCCAACCTCAACTTCAAATCACAATTTCAGGGGTGTGGGTGGCAGGCAGCGGTTCCTTTCAATCTCGGGGGGGGGGGGGGGGACCGAGAGTGGGTGGAAGTGACCGTGTGTGCCCGGACATTGGCTTGATACCACCTGGAGAACCCGAGTGCTTCACCCTGTCCAGGTGAAGATCAGGGAATCCAAAATCACTATAAAGTCCAATTCTGCCTCTTTGTTGCCAGAATCACATATGCTCTTTACAAACAGGGCTTCTTATGGCTACAGCGATAGGACAGTGGGAAGGGCCTTTGCCTTGCATGTAGCCAGCCAGGTTTGATCCCCAGCATTTCATAGGGTTCCCTGAGACCTCTAGGTAAAGACCAAGAGTAACTCCTAAATACCACTGGTTGTGACCCAAAACAAAACAAAAAAACTAACTCAGGGGTTCAAGTTGTGAGTGAGAAGGGAGGTTAATGCTGCCTGTTCCTTTCCCTTCCCTGGTTAGGAGACATGGAGGAGACAGGAAGCCAGGTAGGTGGACCTGGCTAGGAGACATGGAGGAGACAGGAAGCCAGATAGGTGGACCCCGCAAATGTTCATGCCAGCTGAATGGTACCCGGTGCCATGGGGGGCCTACAGCACATCTGTGATTTATGAGGTGCTGAGTTAAATCCAGTCTGGCTGGATCAGAATCAATGCTAATTACTGGGCTACAGGGAAAGGGTCCCCTCAGCATGACAGTACCAGCACCATGATGAGTGGGGAGAGAAGAAGTTGGGCATCCATGGAGGATTCTGCTCAGGAAATAGCCAGAAAGGTGGGGGGAAATGCACAGAAATAGATTCAGCTAGAGCAGGTTGGGGTTTGCAGGAGATGGCAAAGTATGACAGACATGGGTCTCATTGAGGGGTTAGGATCATGCATGTCACTTCATCTTAAGACTGGTGTCTGCTCAGCGGCAGGCATTCCAGACAGGCAGACATCACAGTACTCAGTCCAGTAGCGCTGTGCAAACCATGGCTCTACATAACAACAACTGGCTCCCAATTCTAGTTCCAGAGAGTATTCCGTGAGCCTAAGCACCAATGCTTCCCAAAACATCTGGTGGTCACGGATCCCTGTGCCCCTACTATCTCCCCTATCCCCCCCATGGGAAGGGTTCAGCCAGAAGAGGAACCACAGTATCCTGCCAGCCTCTACTCCAGCAGCAGAGTCTGTGAATCCCTGGGAGAAGCAGAAAAGAGGGGACCAGTTTCCAGATTGAAGATGGGGACATGTGATAAGGAGGGTAGATCAGTGGATCTCAAAGACACAGTAGAAACCCACGTAGGTTAGCCACACTGAGACGGACAGAGAACCAGGCAGGTCCTTATGAAGCTGATGGTATGACATAGCCCTCAAGTCTGCAGACAGAGCTGCAATATCTGGAGGCATTTTTGTTGTGTACAACACACACACACACACACACACACACACACACACGGAGGCATTTTTGTTGTGTACAACACACACACACACACACACACACACACACACACACACACACGCCCATTGCCAGCCCCAAACACCACATTCCAAGGTGTCTGGGGGAAGGGGAAGAGTGGCCTACTAAGGAATCCAGCTCCTCCTTCATTCAAGTACTAGAAGGCAAAGTGGGGGAGATCCCAAAAAAAAGCCCTCCCCCTCTTCAGCAGCACCCCACACCTGCTAAAACACCCAGGGGCACGTGCAAAGCCCTGGGCAGGAACCCGAAGACAAAGAAAGGGCAAACCGAGACCCAGCCCTCTAGGAGTTTACGACTAGGCTGAACAGTGAATAAATAGCCAGAGGCCCTTGCAATAAATCAGGGGAGTTGGGAGGGGGTGGACAGGCAGGGGGCTCCCTCCCCTACCAGCCATAATTCTCACCAAAGTCTTGCCCACCCTCCCCCAGTCTGGCCAGCCAGGCCTGCGGGCCATCTGCAAGCCTCATTCCTTCCCCTCTCCCTCTCCCTTTCCCTCTATCCACACAAATTAGCTGTTTCTACCTTGCCCCCCTTCCTTCCCAGCCACAGAGAAATCAAGAGCCTTGGGGATTTACTAGGGTAGTATTGGTTGTTTTCATTTTCATTCATTCCAGTGGGCATCGCCATTTAGAAGAAACAACTTATTTAATCTGCCCCTTGAAGCACTTTATCTCAACACTCCAGCCCTACCCTGGATGGGGCAGGGAGGGCTAGCCAAGGAAAGCACCAGACAGTTCAGCCAAGCCCCTTACCCCAACAACCCCCAAACCCTACCACCACCAGCTCCCCTGCACCCTGCCCGGGCAGCCTCTGAAGCACAGACACCCACCTCTCTCCGTTCCGAGGGACACAGGAAAGTGATGGTCACTGCAGGACTGTGGCCATTGCAGAAATCCAGCGTCCCGGCCCCTTCTTTCCCATAAGTCAGGATGAGCCTGGAGAGAAGAGGAGGAAGAACCTCAGCCTCGCACTCCCTCACAGTGGAGGGAGAAGCATAAAGACTGAGGGAGAAGAGGGAAAAGTCTCTAGCCAGCCGCCAGCCCCAGACAAACTCAGATTCCCGCCATCAGGGAAAGAAAAAGAAGAAGAATGTTCTAAGTAAACTGCTGTTAAGTGTCCTTTCTTTCAAAAAGGGGAAAATAAATAAAGCCACCAACATGTAAATTTGAAACACTAACAAGAACTGCTGGAGTAAAGCAAACAAGAAAACAATGATAAAGGATCTAAGAAAACAAGCCAACAGCAGGGCTGCCCCCAGCTACATTTCCTGTCTCCAGGACCACTTGGAGGAGTGGGGAGAGGAGGGAGCCCCCGTTGCAGAGAAGGAGAAAGGTATCCCCCCACCACCACAAAACGCACATATCACCACTGTATCACTTGGGCAACATGAAACTCCTCATGGCCAGGCCTCAAGCTGGCCTATCTGAACTCTTGAGAAAGGGGGAGGGGCTAAAGTGGAAAGGGAGGGAGGGTCTATCTGGGCCAGAAAGAGCTGGGGTCCCCCAGATGCATAGCAAGGGGATGCCAAAGGCATGTGCACAGCAGGGAGAGCAGGGGTCATCCCTGTACCCTGCAGTACCCCGGTTCCTGGCTGGAAGGACAGTGACATGGATGCCCAAGTCCATGGCTGCCTCTCATGTTCATCATGTCGATGGTAACGACACATGACCACATGACCAGGCGGCCTCTAGGCTCTGAGCACAGAATCCGTGCACATCTCAGTGCCTGCCCAGAGGCTCCTGAGCCCTCACCTCTCAAGCAGCAGGGAGCCATTCTTGGGGGGAGGGGGAGCATGGGGGAGAACCATCCTGCCAGGACATGGTAGCCAGGGCTCCTGGAGAGAATGACCAATGCACACACGCACCTGTCCTTGCCCCGGAATCGCAGGCCATCCTTGGGCTGGCCCACATCGAAAGCCTGGTCCCCACGCAGCAGGCAGGCAGCTGTGCCCAGGGGGCAGGCACGCAGCTGAGGGTTGGAGTCTCGGAGGGTGTCTGAAACAATGGCGGGGGGAGAGGGGAGTCAGTCCACGTTGGAGGGGTGCCTGGGCCTCACATCCACACCCACACCCACACACAGGCCACCCTTTGGACAACTGCAGCAAAATTTCGTTTGGGTTGGTTTGTTCATTTGTTTGTTTTTTTGGACATCTCCTGAAGAAATATAAAAGCAGCAGACCAATGGGGGGCCAGGGTACACCCCAGCCTGTGGGAGGCAGGTTTACAGAGCATGGCATGAGCGAGCGAACACCTGGCCCCTACCACCCACCCCCAAGAACATCCAGAGCTGTGTCAGGGATGTTATTCATAGCCAATATGTCTTCCTTCTCCGGGAGACACATCCCCCCTCTGCACACTCCCTTGGGGGCTGTAAATAGAAAACAAGTGATGTTTTGAGCCAGGCCCCGAAGAGGGTGGGAAGAACCTGCAGACAGATCTGGGGCTCCAGCCTGAGCCCGATTAACCAGCCACCCCATAAAAGGGGGTTGATAGTAGAACGGACTCCATGATTGCCTGCCACCTCCCACTAGAAAGAAGCTGAAATGTGCCCCAAATTCAGCCAGCCCCTGAAGGTGCTGTGAGAACTACTGACCTCAATGGTCCCTGGGTTCCAGCTGCTGAGCCAGGGAGGCACCAGGACTCCCAGCTCATCTTGGCCAGTCAAGACCTAAGTCTTAATGTGGCAGCACTTAGAAATCAGCACAGTTCTCAGCTGAACTGGAAGGAGTAACTGGTGCCTGGCACTTAAGGGGGGCTGGCAAAGCTTCCCCAGACAAGTCAACACCACCTCAACAGTCAGGAGTCTTATCAGCTGGTGGGGGGAGCAGGTAGAGAGGAGGAGGAGAAGCAGGCAGCTTACCACCCCCAACCCCAACTCCCAGATGAAAGGAAGGGCAAAAGCAAAGAGCATTTATTTGCTCTTCAGCAGGCAGGCGGGTTGTGAAATTTCACAGGTGGGAGTTCATCCCTTGTGCCTCTATCCTGTGTCTAAGGGGTGCAGAAGGCTGAGGAGAAGAGGGGAAACAGGCAAGTAATTGGGAGCTTGGTTAGCTGAAGACAAAACCAGGAGGAAGTATAGATACCAAGAAACTTCTAGAATCTCCCAAACTGGGTCCAGGTCATCTTCAAAATAATTAAATACATATATACTTGTATATAATGAATGATATATAAATGATTTAAAATATATTATATATGTGACATATAGATCAGGAATTAAAACATGATTTATATATCAGGGAGTTTGAACGTTAGATATATATATCAGAGAATTTGAACATTCCCCAAACCGATGGAGTCCTTTGAAACTCCTATTCTCGAGGTGTCTTTAAATGAAAATTGGAGTTAGGAAAGAAAACTCGGTCACAGATCCAACCAACACAAAGACTTTGTCTACGTGCCTTTCCCCAAAAGAATATGAAATGCTGTTCTGGAGAAAAAAGGAATGTCAATATAGTCTGATAGTTAAAAAAGAAATTCTGAAATTCTCACTAGTTACTTGCTAGTGAATATCTATATGAAATATGAATATTCACTTGATTAAAATGGCTTAGAAGTAATCAACTAAAATGGCCAAAAAAAAATACTGAATCCCACATGACATCTGTGCACATATATATAAACATGAATATATAAACAACTGAAATGTGAGTCTGTAATCACTCACCTCCTACCCAAACAGAAAAGTCTCAGATTTTGTTTTTTCCTTCGGAGTGGAGCAGGGAAGGAACTGAAGGTCTCTCGCTCTACACTGAACCTCACCTCACGCTTTGAGGGGTTCAGGAGGGGGATTGTTTGGTTTTAAATTTTTTCCAATTTGTGTTGTGCTAAGCAAGAAATAAGAAACTGCAGGGGACACTAAAAATGATCTTCTTCTTAGTAATTTGCCTACAACGTGGTGTCAGGGCATACTTGCTGCTGAGGGCAGAGAAACAGAGGAACAGGTAGTTGTGAAAATTCACAGCTCACCAGTCCCAGCTCCTGAAGGGGGATTCGGGAGGTAGGGACAGTTGGGGGTAGGGGTTATCAGCTGAGAGACTATCACAGGAACCTCGGCAAAAGGCAAGACAGCCTGGCCCTACTCAGAGGGCCCAGCTCCGGGTCTCCACCCCCTGCCCCCGGCCAGCCCCAGGCCCCCTCACACAGCCTGCAATGAATCTTGGAGCCAGGCAATCCCCATAGTGGTCTCTGAAACTGACTATACCCTGGGCTGATAAATGAGAGGGTGGGGAGGCACTGTTCCCAGAAACCCTTCAACCTGCCCTTTCCCCCCAAATCTCACTGACCGATATCTCTGCACACATTGATGACCAGGGAGATGTCCGGGTCCGAGTCATCCACCCAGTATCCACCACTCGTCTTGATCAGTGGGTTCAGGTCATGCTTCTTGTACTCGGCATCAAAGGCGTAACATGGCACCTATGGGAGGTAATGGTAAATCCCAAGCAGGGGCCAATAGCACCCTAGTGCTATTGCTGGCCCCCCAGACACAGTGGCCCAGGGGAGAGAGGAGGGGCCAACAACATAGTCACAGCCATCGGCAGGACCACGGCATTCCCATTCTCTCTCCCCAGTCACTCCAGAACAGGTCACAACAACAGGCCGCTGAGTGACACTTGAGTGGAGTGGCCCCCACCATTCCTACATCCCAGGGAGCCCGTGCAGTGCTTGTAGCTACACCCTGTGTTCCTCACCCTTCCCCAAAACTGCAGGCACCACAGCACCTGGGGACCAGCTGGAGCCTCCTCGGTAGATCCCCCTCTAGGGTCCCGGGAGCATCCAGCCGCTCTCTCCCCTCCGTGTATCATTTCCCAGGAATCTATCCTCCCCTCATTACTTCTTTAACCCCACATTGCTGCCATTTCTCCCACAGTAGCCTTGGGGACTCGACTATAAACTCCCCTTCTCTGCCACCTTGCCTCCCTTTCCACACAGCATTTCCCCTTTGACTTTCATTAGACACCCCTCGGTCAGATGGAGTCACTCTGAACTTCCTGCTCTTTCTTACAAAAGAATGGTCTGGGTGGGAGGGCAGGAGGAAACAGGGGGACACTGGTGGTGGGAAATGTGCCCTGTTGAAGGGTGTTGAGCATGTATGACTGAAATTCAATCATGAACGACTTTGGAACTGGGGATGGGGGAAAACAATTGTATTATAAACTTTAGAACCATGGTGTTTAAATAAAAAAAAAATGTTTTTGGTGTATTTCGGACACCCAGTGGCACTCAGGAATTGCTCCTGGCTCTGAGCTCATAAATCGCTCCTGGCATGCTCGGGGGACCATATGGAGAGCCAGGATTCGAACTGTCATCCATCCTGGGTCGTCTGCATGCAAGGCAAACACCCTAATGCTAAGCTATCACTCTGGCCCCAAATAAATTTTTAAAAATTAAAAAAAAGAAGGGCCCGGAGAGATAGCACAGCGGCGTTTGCCTTGCAAGCAGCCGATCCAGGACCAAAGGTGGTTGGTTCGAATCCCCGGTGTCCCATATGGTCCCCCGTGCCTGCCAGGAGCTATTTCTGAGCAGACAGCCAGGAGTAACCCCTGAGCACCGCTGGGTGTGGCCCAAAAACCAAAAAAAAAAAAAAAAAAGATTGGGGGCTAGGGAGATAGTTCAGAGGACTGAGGTGCATGTCTGGCATGCAGAGATCCAAGTTCAATTCCTGATACCAGGGAGGAAACCATACACAGACTTCATCAAAAAAAAAGATGTATGACGGTTAGGAATGCTCTGGCCACTCATCTTCCTCCCCAGCCCGTCTGTGTCCTTTGCCTTTGACATTCCACAGAGAGCTTCTTGATTAGCTCAGGTATATCAGGGCCTCCGCTTGCTGCCTTGGAAGTAACACACTACTCCGAGCATACCCACCTTTGTCTACAGGGCTGTAACCCTGTAACCAGTCAGTGTGTGTGTGTGTGTGTGTGTGTGTGTGTGTGTGTGTGTGTGTGTGTGTGTGTGTGTGTGTGTCATGTTGCACCCCCCAGAAAGAAAGAGCTAAAGCTCAGTATTACTGCTATTGGGAATGATGGTTTCAGGGGGAAAAAACCACCATACTGCCCTGCCCAGCATTGCTAGAAATTTTGCAGCAAGGGGACACACAGAGCTACATGGGAAGATTCTGTGACTTGGGACAGGAAGGTTCTATGGGCTGCTAGTGGGGAAATGGTAAAATCTCAAAAATGAGTGTAGGGTGGAGGCAGATAGGATGAGTATAAGGAAGATTCAAGAAGATGGGGTACACCTGAAGAACCCCAAGTTCTGGAAATGGTTCTGTGTCACCCTGGGGTATTGGAGACATTGAGCCAGGACTCCCTGGAGCAGCCAGCTCTTGGCTGCATGGCTGCCGCAGGAAGGATGAGAAGACACGCCTGCATAGCACCCCCAGCACCAGCCCTCCCCACCAAATTGGAGAAAGCGTCGGAAAAACAGTCAAGGCTCCTGAGGAAAATCCTCCCACTTCCTGCCCGGCCGCCGAGCAATGGAGACATTCATAAGAGCAGGAATGCAGCACCAGGAGGGGAGGGCAGCCACCAGCCCCACACACACTGAATCAACCTTGTCAGCGTGGAATGCTAGCCCGGCGTGTTTACCGAGCCCTCAGCAGGCTCCATGCGTCTCCTCGACTCCCAGAGTGCAGGGGAGGCGAGGCGAGGGAACGTGTGCTCACACCCCTGAAGCATGGGAGGCCCCAAGGAAGAGTGGGGGCAAGGGGCCAGGACTGTAGGTTCTGGCCCTACATACAGCCATCTGCGCATGGCATGACCTCCCGCCAAGCCCAGCAAAATGAACACCAGGAGACCCCACTAGGTATGAGAACAGGGGTGCACAGAACACAATGGGAATTGGGTGTGTGGACACACAGAAATCAGGGGTCCACGGACATACAGAAATGAGTGCATGGGTACGGGGAATCAAGGGTATATGAGCACATGAGAATCGGTGCGTTGAAACACAGGAATCAGGGGTTCATGGACACAGGAGTATTAGGGTGTGTGAACAAAGGGGAATCAGAGTGTGTGGACACAGGGAGTTAAGTGTGTGTGGACACACATCTGGAGCAGGAAGCTGGTGGGCCAGGGGGATGCACACCGAGCAGGTTCCCCTCCTCGGCAGCCCTCACAACAGTCCTCCATGCTGAGGCATCTCACCTCCGACAGACATTAACACCGGGGTCTCTGTCCACCATTACTCCTGGGAATCCCGAGAACAGGAACCTTTTGGATCCCAGTGGCCCCCTCCCAGTTCTCCCTCACCCATCTCAGCCCTCTGCAAATGTAAACTGAGCAGCCCCGGCTGCTCGTCAGACCCCAGGAGATAATGACTGAAGACAAATTGCGAACATTTCTCAGGAATCTTTAGCTCCGCCTCAGAGAGAAATGACCCGCCACGGCAGGGAGAAAGCTGGGCAGCACAATCTTTTAGAAAGAGGCAGGCAGCCCCCACTGGGGTGTCAGTGCCCAGAAACCCCCTCCCATCACCGTCCAAATGAAGGCTAAGCTGCAGCTTCAGCCCCTCCCAGGAATGTTATCTCAAACAGTCAGTCAGAAATTTCTCCACGACACTAGCCAGGCATGCAAGAACCCACCCACTCCCCCTGGGTCCCTCTGGCCCCCGTGAAAGGGGGCCTCCCGGGAACAATCCTCTCTCTCTCTCTGTATCTCTATCTGTCTCTGTCTTTCTTTCTCTCTCTCTCATATCTTTGGGGCCTCCTGTCAACTTCTTTTCCCTCCAGCTCCATGGCTTGCTAGCTTGGGGCTGCTGGGGTGTGAGCCCCTCACACACAACTGCTTTTCAAGCAAGAATGTTTCTACTGCTCTGCTTGAGAGCATTTGTTCTTGGTCCTTTAGCACTTCTGTTAGAAAGGGGGGAAAAATAAAATAACACTAAAATACCATGGTAACTCCTTTCTCAGTTTAGGGGCTGCACTAGGGGTCTGTAGATAGAATCTGAGCCCTTTCTTTTTTTTTGTTTAGTTTGAGGAGTTTTTGTGGGGGCCATACCTGACTGTGCACAGGAATAATTTCTGGCTCTGCACTCAGGGATTACTCCTGACAGAGCTCAGGGCACCCTATGGGATGCTGGGGATTAAACCCGGGTCAGCCTTGTACAAGGCAAATGTGCTCCCCGATGCACTATTGCTCCAGCTCCCGGTCTCTGCATTTCTTTCCTCAAGAAAGTGACATCACCCCAGGCGGGCTGTGGGGACAGAGACACAAACCGGCTGAGTGGGAAGAGGACAGAGAGGCAAAGGTCCCCCTCTGGCTGAGAATAGGAGCTCCCCTACCTGAGAGGATGTGTGTGCATTTGGGGGTCCTAGGTTTCAGGACATGTCATCTCTGTGCTAATGTTGGGGCCCAGCAGGTGGCTCACTGCCTGTGAGTACCCATCAAGGTCCCTACCATGCTTTTTTTTCCAGGAGTTAGAGAGGTAGCACTTGCTCGCTCATTCTCTCATTCTCTCTCTCATTCTCTCTCTCTCTCTCTCTCTCTCTCTCTCTCTCTCTCTCTCTCTCTCTCTTCCCCCCACCCCACCCCTCTTTCTCTCTCTTCCTGTTTCTCTGGCCGGCATGATGTCTTTCTTCTCATAGACTGCCACATCTGAAAACTCGGGCACTCATTTATCACGTGCAACTTCATCTGGCTGTGTTTCTTCAACCCAAACATCTCTCCATGCCCTTCTGCATGGCTATTGGCCTCCCCCCTGAGGTTGGGTTAGTGACTGATTGTGGCCATTTGTCAGGTCCCAGCACCTGAGAGGGGCTTTGAACTCAATCCTTCCAAACAGAAAACTAATGGAGAAAAGTGAGCCTAATCCGCCCATGAGGCCCGCTGTCTAGGTGGATGCAGAAAACCAGACACAGAGAAAGGGCTGGGGGCGGGGGGGGGGGGGGGGGGGAGCGAGGAGAAGGCCGGGGGAGGGGAACAGAGGAAGTGGGGCTGGCCCTGCTGCAGGAAAGTCCAGCTTGGAGCCCAGAGCGGAGGCTGGGGAGACTAAGGAAGCGGACGCCTCATTAATCACCAGGAAAGATTTGACCCAGATAACAGAAGGAGCAGGAGCATTAAGAGCTGCCACGTAGGCGAGGAGGTGTGTGAAGCAAGAGTGTCCCCATGGGAGCACACAGGGCGCCCCGCAGCGGGGAGGGGGTGGCCACTGGAGACGAGCTAGGTGCTGGGGCCCAGAAGCAGTGACCCGATGTGCTTGGCAGGGTGACCATGTACGGGCAATCGCACCCTGTGCTATTTTAAATACCCGGCCCCTAAAAATAGGAACTGAACCGCTAAGCAGCACATTCAACAGTGACGCCACGTGGGCTTCAGTGCAAAGAGATTTGGGATAGGACGGGACGGGACGGGATGGGACGGGACGGGACGGGACAGGACGGGACGGGACAGGACGGGACGGGGAGGGGAGGGGAGGGGAGGGGAGGGGAGGGGAGGGGAGGGGAGGGGAGGGGAGGGGAGGGGAGGGGAGGGAAGGGAAGGGAAGGGAAGGGAAGGGAAGGGAAGGGAAGGGAAGGGAAGGGAAGGGAAGGGAAGGGAAGGGAAGCAGAAAAGGACGAGACGGGAGGGGACGAGAAGGGACGGGAAGATAAATGGAAAGAAAAGGAATGGAAAGGAGTGGAGAGGAGAGAGGAAAGAGATAGAAGAGGAAGAGAAGGAGGAGGAGGAGGAAGAGAAGATGAAGAAAGATAATGATGAAGACAAAGTAAAAGAAAGAAGAAAAATCATTTAGCCCCCAAAAGATTGAATGTTCTCATTTTTTTCTTTCCATCTTTAAATTCCAGAAAAGCACTAATTTCACAAATAGGTTTTAAGAAATTAAAAATAACAATTAAAAAAAACCACCTGGGCCAAAGAGATAAGACAGTGGTCTTGCACGAGGCCGACTCAGGATAGACCTGGGTTCGATTTCCAACATCCTCGAGCCTGCCAGGAGTGATTTCTGAATGCAGAGGCAGGACTAACCCGAGCGCAGTCAGCTATGGCACCCAAAAAATAAATAAATAAATAAACAAATAAATAAATAATAAAAATGTAAAAGAACACCTGTTACCTCTTTGTTAGCTTTAAAAATGTCCTTTTTACAAGCAGCAGAAGTCCTCCATTCAAAGTAATGGACACAGCCTGCGGTCATGACAAATTCAGGGGTTCCCTGTGAAAAAAGTACAGCAGTTACCACAGCAGCAGAACACACATTTTTTTCCACGTTTTCTTTCTTTTTTTTTTTTAAATACTGACAGTGAAGGCTAGTGTAAATTTTACAGGGAGCAGAGGGAAGCTAGGGTGGGAAAACAGTGGTTGTTTTTTTTTTCCTTTGGTTTGTTTTTGTGTATGTGGGTTTTTCTTTCGCTCTCTTTTTTTTTTTTTTTTTTTTTTGGTGAAAACAAGGTCATCGAGAAATTCTCCACCCCAGAAGTGCAGAGACAAAGGCTTCGTGAAATCATGCTGGAATGTGGGGGGAATAACTGATCCAAAACTGTTCTACTGTCCCAACTATGCAAATACAGTGAACTCATGGGAAGGGATCCTCAGAGCCACTCAACTCCCAAATGTTCAAACTCCAAATGTTCTCTCCAGCCCGTGCCAGCAGAATCCAAGCCAGAAACAGTGACCTCATGCTTCCTGTAAGCCTGAGGGAGGAGGCCCATCTGGACTGATTGAGTTCGCTCCAGACACCCCCGCACGCCAGGGAAGCCCCTACAGACTTGGAGGGGGGAAAGAAGGGTCCACTGAGGCATGATCCTCAGGTACAGAACTCGGCCTGCTTCTTGCTGGCTTGGCTGTGGGGGCTGAAAATGTCTAGTGTTGATGGAAGGGTTTGTGTATGTGTGTAACACATGACAGTGAGTCTGTCTCACAGACTGCATGCTCCCCACTGGGGTGTTGGGGTCATGGACAGCCTGGTGCCGGGGAACCCTCTGAAACTCCATTTTTCAAGTTCTGCAGATGGGCACAGCACTGAGTTCTGGAACGGTCCTGCCAAGCAATCTGAGCGACACATGAGTTTTCCCTGGAACCAAATTTTCTCCCATAGTCAGTTCCTTCCTGCCTCTGATCAGAGAGGATCCATAGGATTTATATGGCCAGAAATGCTAATGGTCGCTTTCTAAAAGTCCTTTCCTAATACTGAAGATTAACTCCCCCTCAAAAAATTACAAAACGTACAGGATAAGAACAAAATGTGGGAACCCCATTACCCACTGAATGAGGTTTCTTGCAGTTTTTCCAATTTAATGTGAAAGAAGAGAAATATTAAAACACAAGCACTGGCCTGAGAAGAATCCAACTAAAATGTGGGAATGACAGAGTTTAAAATCCAGTATATACATTGCAATGCCAACCAAAAAATATTGAAAGTGTGTTTTAAATTTATACATTATTTCATCACTTCCAGCTACAGGTTACACACAAGATATAGTTTGCATTTCTTCTGAAAGGTGTGACTTTGGGCTTAAGATTCATGTACTTCGGGCCCGGAGAGATAGCACAGCGGCGTTTGCCTTGCAAGCAGCCAAATCCAGGACCAAAGGTGGTTGGTTCGAATCCCGGTGTCCCATATGGTCCCTCGTGCCTGCCAGGAGCTATTTCTGAGCAGACAGCCAGGAGTAACCCCTGAGCACCGCCGGGTGTGGCCCAAAAACCAAAAAAAAAAAAAAAAAGATTCATGTACTTCTTTGGTCCTTCCTGGGGACGGGGATGGGGAGTGAATGGACTTTCTCTGTGGGTGTGAGTTTGTTAAAGGTTTTGCTCACCTCGTGGCCCAACAAAGCGAAGGCTACGTGAACACTGCCCCACTCACCAAAGTTTTCCCGCATAAGAAGGCAATGCTGCTCTGCATTCTCAGATTGGGGTTCTGGATGCCGCAGCTCATCGTAGTGTTGAATTCCATAAGCGATCTGGTTGCAGTTTTCAGAGAGAGGTCACCTGTTTGGATAAGGAACAAATGCACATGAGAGAGCTATAAATAAAACCAGATCTCCTGCGTCTGCGATATGCCAACTCAAAATCTTTGTGAGGGTGAAATTGTCTTTAAACTCTTCCGAGGAGTTGTCGAAGCCTTTGAGATCTTAATGCAGAAAAAAAAATTTTTTTTCTTTCTTAACACTCGAAAGCATAAAATTTGAGGGAGAAAAAAACAAGTCAATATGACTCACTGAATTTTAAAGTTTGTATTTTGTAACAAGATAAAACAAAAACAAGGGATTTGTTAGGAAATGTGGAGCTAGCAAGGAAACAGAACCAAAAATAAATAAATAAACATGTACGTATACGAGTTATACAGACCCACAAACAACTAAATAAAAATAAACTGTTTCAAAATATTTTCAAATGAAGGCTCTCTGACTGAAAGGATATACATGGGCACTGCTGGATGAATTTATTGTAAGAAGCAAAGAGAAAGGAAGAAAGACCAGGACACATGGAATTGATAACCCAACCGAAAACGGACAAGGCCCAATCAGACAAAGAAACACACATGTCAGTAAATACATGGAGAGATGTTTAGCATCTCTGGTGATCAAACAGCTGCAAATCAGGACCACATGGCACATGGTTCACAGCCTGTCCCATGGACATGAATGAGGGCTGAGGAGGTGGGGAAAGAGGCATAAGTGACACTGAACATGGGATCCACAGAAGTCTCCAGCATGCTGTCCCTGAGACCAGATGGACCTCGGCACTGGGGCGCCCATACAACTCAGCCCCACAAAAACCCAGGCATGCATGCATGCATGCTGGGGCTCAGGAATTAAAAGAACATCCCCTACTCTTAGGTTGGAGAAAACCCTGGAAAACTTCCCCAGGGCTGCTCAATGAAGTTTGGTAGATTCTCAAGTGAAAACCTTCTATGGGGGCTAGCCAAAAAGAAACCACAATGGTGGGTCACACACTGTGGTTGGCTTTGACGGATCCTGTCATCTTTCTTTGTGCTACAAAATCACCCTGACGGTGATACCTTCTCCTGGTTTTCCAAAATCCCATATAGAGATTTAAGACCAAAAAAATAAAAAATAAAACTTATATACCATCAAGGCATGGACTAATAATGATCCTTTCCAATGAAGGGAGACAGTACACACAGACCAGGGTTACTGACAAGTTCCAGTCAAGGTTCGTCATCTCTTCCAAATAATAATAAAAACAGGGCCGAAGAGATAGCATGGAGGTAGGATATTTGCCTCGCATGCAGAAGGACGGTGGTTCGAACCCCGGAGCCTGCCAGGAGCGATTTATGAGCCTAGAGCCAGGAGGAAACCCTGAGCGCTGCCGGGTGTGACCCAAAAACCAAAAAAATTAAAAACAATAATAATAAGGTTAGCCCCCGACGACAACCACCACCACCACCACAACAACAACAATAATAAAAGATACAACAACAACAACAATAATAATAATAAAATAATAAAAGGTTAGCCCGTGGTCCAATGACGGGCACAGATCCTTCGCTGGGATCACCTCTGGTCCGATTCGGTATGCGCTGAGCTGCTCCTGCTGATGATGGTGGTTTTGAATCTTTTGGCAGGGGACCGACTAAGGAGGGACTAAGGAGGGACGGTGAGATAAGGTGGTGAGGTGGGCACTCCAGAGAAGCGCATAGAACTGCAGCAACGCTGCCCCCCAGCGCCAGGCAGGTGACACGGTGGTTCGCCCTGCGGCCCGCCGGTGCCAAGGAAGTCCGCCAGGATCAGGATCGGCCGCGGCCGGCTCAGAGCGCCGCTCGCACCCGGCTGGAAGCTCGCACCCGGCTGGAAACGTCGGGACCGTGGACAGCGCCCGCGACTTTGCGCACCGTGGACAGCGCGACTTTGCGCACCGTGGACAGCGAGCGCGGCTTTGCGCACCGTGGACAGCGAGCGCGGCTTTGCGCACCGTGGACAGCGCAGCTATGCGCACCGCGGACAGCGCAGCTTTGAGCACCGTGGACAGCGCTCAGCGCCGCACCCCACGATGTGCGCTAAGGGGCGCTCGCTCGCTTGCGCACACACGCCGACGTTGGCACAGGGCCGGCGAGGTTCTGGTGCCATTCGGTGGCCGCAAGAGGGCGCGCACGGGCCACGCCCCCCACTCCAGAGACCCTCCCCTAAGCCTCCTGTCCCCCCCAGAAGGCGGCCCCTTCCGGACCCGCGCACACAGCTCCTGGGGGTCCTCGCGTCTGTGGCATCCACCCCGAAAAGGCGAGCAAGGACTCGGGCCTCGGGCCGGCCGACCCGGAGCCTCCCCACCGACCCCGTCCCCAAGGCTCGGCTCGCTCCGCAGGCGCCTGGGCGCGCAGTCCATCCATCCATCCATCCATCCATCCATCCATCCATCCATCCATCCATCCATCCATCTATCCATCTATCCATCCGGCCACCTCCGTCCTCCGGCTGCTTGCCCCCGTCATCGCCACCAGGCCGCCGCCGCCAGCCAAGCCGCCGCAGCCCACCGCACCGCGGCACCCGGCCAGCCTGGCCGTCCTCCCCGGGCGTGAGCCGGGGCGAGGACTGCGGGGCCGCGGCCAGCACGCCAGGCCCACGGCCAGCTCCCGAGGACGGCGCCAAATGGGCTGGGCCGCGCTCGCCGGGCCCGCCAGACCGCGCCGGGTCCTCCAGACCGCGAGCCGCCGCCGCCACCGGGCCCGCCAGACCTCGCTCGCCCGCCCGGGCCCGCCCGGCCAGACCGCCCTGGCGCGGCCGCAGCCGCAGCAGCGCCGCCGCCACCTCCGAGCGCGCCGGGCCTTCCCGGGCCCGCTCCCCGAGCCGGGTGGTCCAGGCCAGCAGGCTGCGCGCGCCAGGCCTGTCCCACCGCGCCGAGGCGCACGCCGAGCCCGCCCGACCAGGCCGCTCTCGCCCAGGCCCGCCCGGCCGTGGCCGTGCCGGCTCCTCCAGATCCAGACCGCGCTCCCCGGGCCGGGTTCGCCGGGCCGCGCTGGGTCCGCCAGACCGCGCGTTGGGCCCGACGCACCGCGCGCTGGGTCCGCCAGACCGCGCGTTGGGCCCGTCGCACCGCGCCAGGTCCGCCCGACCGCGCGCACCAGGCCCTGCAGACCGAGGCGCGGCCGTCGCCACCACCTCCCGGCCCGCCCGCCCAGGCCGCGTTCGCTGGGCTCGCCAGGCCCGGCCGCGCTCGCCGGGCTCGCCAGGTCGCGCCGAGTCCTCCGGACTGCGCCACACCGGAACCGCCAGACCCCGCTCCCCGGGCCGCCGCCTCCTCCCGGCCCGGCCCCTGCGCGTCCCGAGCCCCGCAGATGGCCCTCCCCATCCCTGGCCGGCCCGACCGGCCCGAGCTCGCCAGGCCCGAAGTGTCGGGGTCCTACCGACCCTGCGCGCCCGGCCTCGGTCCCCGGCCCCCGCCAGGAATCGTCGTGTCCTCCAGACCGCGCTCTCCAGGCTGGGTCCGCAAGAGCAGGCCGAGCCTGCACGCCCCCGTCCCCCGAGATCGTCCTGGCGGGGCCCCTCGAGACTAGACGGCGGCGGCGGCGGCGGCAGCAGCAGCAGCAGCAGCAGCAGCAGCGCAGGGTCCGCCCGGCCGCGCTCGCCCGTCCGGATCCTCCAGACCAGGCTGCGCGGCCCGGGCCCGCCAGACCGCGCTCTGCGCCTTCGCCTGGGCCCGCCTGACCCCACCGCGCTCGCCAGGCGGTGGCGCGTCCGCCAGCCCGTGGCCTCCAGGCCTGGCCCGCTGGATCACGCAGCAGCCACCCGATCGCGTGCCGGGGCCGCTCGCCCACCGCGCCCGCGCTCGCCCAGCCGAGCTTTGCAAGCCGCGCTCGCTCGGGTCCGCCAGACCCGGCCGCGTTCGCCAGCGCCCGTCCGAGCCGGGCCCGCCTCACAGCACCGGCCGCGGCAGGCCATCCCGGGCCTGCGTCCCAGGGGAACGACCCGGCCGCGCTCGCCAGGCCCCGCCAGGACTGGCTACTCTCTGCAGCAGCCCCGACCCCGCAGGGTCCTGCCCACGCTGCGCATCAGAGCCGCCAGGACGCGCTCGCCGGTGCCCACTCGAGCCGGCCAAGCCCTGCCACCGCCGCCGCCACCCCCGAGGAGGAGGCCGCGCCTGGTGGCGCAGACCCTGCGTGCCCGGCCACGATCGCCCGAGCCGGCCCGCGCTGGCCGCGCTCCGAGCCTAGGAGGCCTCGCCTGCCACCGTCGGCGAGTGCGGCCGAGCCCAGCCGAGCTCGCGGCCGCCCGACCTCGCTGAGGCCTCAGCGCTGGGCTTTTGGTCACATCGCCACCGGGCCTTGCAGCGCCTCGCCCAGTGCCTGTGCCTGTCCGACGGGGACAGCCAAGCCTCTCCGTGCTAGGCGGACCCAGGAGGACCCCCACCACACACCCCAGCTGCATCGTGCGCAAACCGATTGTGCTGTGTTCACCACCGTTACAACAGACGCCTCGCCTCGCCTCTCTCTGCCTAATCTTTCCCTCCAGCTACAGTGTCATTTTCCTGCTCCTCTTTATATTAACACTCTATAAAAGAAATCTCTATTCTTGCTACTACGGACTCCCTCAGCACCCCCACCCTACCCAAAGAGGACAAGCTCCCATGCCCCGCACTGCTCAGTACTGCCTCAGCTCCAAGTCTTTGTGCTTTGGTGTTACTCTCTCTCTGGGGCTCTGCCCCACACCCCACTAACTTTCCTGAACAGTCACCCGGTGAACCCCCAACACTCCTACCGACCCCCAACCCCACGCCCCTTTCCTGATCTTTTCTACAGTGTTGGCCACGTCCTAACCCAGCTATGACTGGCTATTGTTTCTTCTGTCTGTCTCCAGATGTCAATTAAGCTCCAGGAAACAAAAAGGGGGGGGGGGGGAAGTGTTGGTTTGTTTTGTGGTTGATTCAAATATTTGTTACAGATAAATAAATGGATATTAAGTGTTAAGTGTTTTAAAATATATAATTTACACTGATCTTTTAAGAAGAGATTCAGCCAAAAAAAAATGTGGTGAAATGTCTTGAACTACTCCCATGCACATAAGATTTTGCAGCTTATGTGCTACAGTGAACCCTGCTGCTGACAAAGACACACAACACACACACACACACACACACACACACACACACACACACATCTGCACAGTACTAATTTGTCTCTCGGTGAGATTTACCAAGCAAGGTAGGCTATGGGAAGAGACTTTGACATTTCACAGACCCGGCCAGAGTATCAGCAGAGACGATAAATGAGACAAAGACATGAGTCATACCCCGAACTCAACCAGATCTCATCATAAATATCCAAACGAAATGTATGTCTTAAAGGAAATGAAAGACAAACAGGCCTTAAGAAGAAAAAGACATTTTTTAAAAATCTCGAAAGCCAAAGAGGCAAAATGCAATCCAGGGATCGGCTGGGCTGGCAGTGGCGGATTCTGGTGGCTGCACACACAGGCAGGGCCAGACGCCAGCAGGCCACGGAAGCCACGTGGCACATTTGCCAACCAACCCTCTGCGTCCTCCCCACATCACCAACCAGAAGCCATTCACAGCCCCAGGCTTGAGCGGAGCCCTTTAAGTAGCTCGACTCACACAGTTCCTAGCTGGGGCCTTCTCTTTCTATCAACCCGTCTGGAAACAGACTTCGCAGAGGGACACAGATAAGATGCTTCACTCTGACTCATTGCATGAACACCAGGGTGTGAGCCAAGGGTGGCCAGAGGAAAGGGACATGTCCAATGTTATTCCCACATGTACTCATGACAATGGACATCACAGCTCTGGAGGCTGGAACTGAGCATTGCTTTAGGCTCAGCACAGGATTGGGAAGAAGCTCAAGACTCACAGAAATGCAGGCTCATCACCACCAATCTAAGTTCAATATTGAAATTGGTCTTCAGGTTAAAAAATATATATTGTTGTACATCAGTTTTCAACGTGAGATCAGATAGAGATGAATTACTTAGAAGGAAATCAAATACGTAAAATGTATAAATCACTGTAAAATACAAGGATACTTCCAGTTGCTTGTAAATGGAACCAAATGTTGTTACCAGGCACTGTAAAAGTGCTCAACTCTGCTACATTTACATCCTTTTCCTAAGGAAGAACCTGTGTATGTTATGTTTGGTTGTGTGTATGTGTGTGTGTGTGTGTGTGTGTGTGTGTGTGTGTGTGTGTTTAAGTCAAAAAATGATGCAACACAGCTTGAACCAACGCTGACGTCTGAAAAATCATTTGTAAGTGTAAAAATTGCCCTTGGGCACTATGAAACTCACAGCAACAATTCTCTTCCCAATGGGTTCTAAAAAAAAAATTTTTTTAAGCCAGCTTCCTTCTTAGAAGCCATAGACAAATGTGCTCATTTCCTGGCCCCTGGCCGACACTCTACGAGTCAACCACTTCAACTTCTGCTGATGTGATGAAAATAAATAAAATGAGATCGCATATTCCTTAGCATTTGCACCTGAGTACTAATAGCACAGCCGTGGCCATTTGCTTTGCCTCTTCTATGAACTTTGACCTGTTCCCCCTGGACTGTTTGTCTTTCTTATCATTTATTCAGAGACACTTTGCTCTCCAGAGTCCAGTCACATATTTTACTTATAAGGGGGCCCTCCCCCACCCATAATGTCCTATTGTCTTTTTACTCTTTCACTTTTTATGTTCTGTGTGCTTTTTTCTTTTTTTTTTCTTTTTTTTTTTCTTTTTTTTTTTTGAGGTGTACTTCAGGCTTGGGGAGTTCTGCATGGGCCCCAGTCCTTCAAGCCTTCTACTGTTATTGAAGTTCTGGGTCAAGATCCAAAAGAGCGAGCTAATCTTGTTTCTTACCAAAGAGTCTCCTTACAACCCATTTTTGTTGGGGTTTTTTTCCCTACACACGCTGTCACTTATTTTGAAATTTGCTTCTATGCTCACTCCTTGGGTCGCCCAGTCTGCTGGGCGCTCTGGGCTCCGTGGCTGTTCTCAACACACACATGCACATTTTCTAGCAAGTTCTTGGGAAGTTCCAGTTGCCGAGTCATAGTCAGGAATATTAGATTTCCCATTTTAGCTCTGACCCGCCCGGTGTGACCCAGTGACTCACATCACACAGCCCTGGAGAAGCACCCAGGCACTGAAGTTGGCCATTCTGTACCCAAATCCTTACCCAGGCCACTCGTCTGGCCAAACCACTGACCCCACCCTGCATGCTGTGCTTGCTTCCTTCCTCAGAAGCTGAGAAAGGGGAGAGAAGAGGGAAAATGGGATCTCAGAGTTCCAAAGTGGCTAAATGACTCTAAGTAGCTCAATTCCAAACAGAACACCTGGCACAGAAGTGCATGACCAATCTAGTTAACTGAGTTACAAAATACAATTTACAGTAACAGATTTGGTGATTTCTGTTGTTGGGGAGAGAGACATGAGCCTGGTCCGTTGGCCTAGCAGCAGTGACGCTGAGGCTCTCAGGGCTAATAATATCCCTGTCTGGCTCACACGAGTGCTGGGTTGCTCTCCTGGGTTGAGCAGGAGGTCAGAGGTCATAGCAGACCCTCTCACACCACCCTTTTCTCCTCTATTTGGGAGAATAAATGGATCTGCCACGTGTATCTGTGAGTTAAATAATCAGATGTACGTAGCTTCAATCCTCATCAATGACGTGACCTGTAACTTGCCTCTTTTTTTTTTTTTCTGTTTTTTGGTTTTGGTTTTGGTTTTTCGGCCACACCCAGCGGTGCTCAGGGGTTACTCCTGGCTGTCTGCTCAGAAATAGCTCCTGGCAGGCACGGGGGGACCATATGGGACACCGAGATTCGAACCAACCACCTTTGGTCCTGGATCGGCTGCTTGCAAGGCAAACACTGCTGTGCTATCTCTCTGGGCCCTAACTTGCCTCTTTTAACTCTGCTGTTTAACTTTGGACTATCCCTTCTCTCAACAACCTTTCCTAGTCTCTGGGACTCAGACTTCCAAAACTCAGCACCTCCCTGCCAGGACCAACCCACCAATTCCCAAATTGCCCATCACTGCAGCACCCATCAACTTTAGGGACTGGCTTTCAACTTGATCAAAAGTGTCCTGTTCA
Source organism: Suncus etruscus (assembly GCF_024139225.1). Lineage (NCBI taxonomy): Eukaryota > Metazoa > Chordata > Mammalia > Eulipotyphla > Soricidae > Suncus > Suncus etruscus. The sequence continues at coordinate 17,067,216 of NC_064865.1, forward strand.
GAAGTGCCCCTGTTCAGAAGGCCATTCACCCCAAAACCACTATACTACCCTTGGCTGTCTACTACCCACTCTTCCTTAAATACCCATCTTCCTTAGGAAACATAGCCCTATCCACAAGAAAAACATGGGCAAGGATGACGTTTTCTTTTCTTTCTCTTTTTTTTTTTTTTTTTTCAGTGCCAGTTTGCAAGATGCCTCACAGCCATGCTCCCAGGTCTGTGGGAAGGAATCCCAGCAAGAGAAGGGCACTCTCATCTGCAGTTTCTTGGTCGGTCCCACAGTCAAAAGAACACGTCTGAGCCAACAGTCTAGGGCCTAGCTTCTGCAGGTCGCTACCCTGGGCCTCAAATTTGTCTGGCCAGCTTCCCCAGTCTAGACAGCGTCCTCTTAGGGCGGGCAGAAAACCAAACAGGAGTTTAGCCTCGACCCACAGACGTAAGACTCAATTCTTGAGAGGCAAGACCTGACTGCTGAAAAAAACGCCCTTTGAAACTATGTTCGGGAATTTCCACTTGGAGCAGTGGACCCATTTCCCACAGTTGGAGTGTGCCCCCTCACCCCAGCCCCTATGCTCCTCAAGTCAAACTCAACCTCAGCTACCTATTCAGAAGGCCATCCACCCACACAAACGCACACCCCTGGTCCTGGCTGGATCCATTTCACAACTGTTCCCCCGGCCACCCACCCCACATCAGGCCAAACCTCTTACCCGGTCTTGGCCAAAAGGCACCTCCCAAGTCCATGCTCCCAATCCACAGGCAGTCCCCAACCTTTCAGCACCACCCCCAGGACATTACCAGTAGACATATGAAAAATGCAGGTACTGGGTTCCATGATTCTCCTACAAGCGCAGAAATGCTAAAGCCAATAAGGAGCTTTGATGCTACAGGAACAGACCTGCCGGAGTCTCAGAAAGATACTAGGGGGAAAGGACTGGGCACATGGCAATGGGGTGAAGGAGAGAGCATCCGAAAGAGACAACTGAAGAGCCAAGTGCCAAGAAAGCAGCACAGTGGGTCTTAACAATATCCACACCCATCGATCAAGAAAGTCCGGGAAGCAGTTCTTGGGCCACTAGGGCAGGCCCAAGCATCATGACTCTGTACAGTGTGCTCTAGAGAGGTGTTTTTTTTGACCTAATGTGGAAACGAGAAAAGATTTGCAGTTGTGCCACAATGTCTCAAGGCAGGGGTTTTCTCAATGGCTCGTGGTGTGCACAAATGTCCCCATCCTCAGGTGGTGTGGGGTCATGTCTCCTTCCCAAGCTGGATTCCTGCTGCCCAGACCAGGATTTCACAGTCCTCTGACTCACCCACAGAGCGGTAGGTCTTCGTCTTCCAGTTGTACATACAAATGGCACTTGAGGAGCCGCACTGGGTGATGTTCACATTTTTGCAGACGTTGATCTTATAAAGTATGTTATTTTTGGTATCAACAGCTTCCCATGTATAGCTAGGAAGGAAGAAAAAACAATTTGTCACTGTCATCGATCCGCCAATAATTAAACTTCTCCCCAGTTTTACATTCAAACCACATTAGCTGAAGACTCCCACCGCCGAAAAGACACACACACACATTAGCCAAAAATACTAAAGTCAGAGTCTGTTCTGTGGGAAAGAAGCCAGGGCCGTCAAACCACTAAATACCGCCTCGCTCTGGTTCAATCCACCCAAAGCAGTCGCAGGACTCCATGATCATCAAAATACTTGTAAGTTAAAATGGTTCAGGTTAAGAATATCTACTCAGATAAGTAACTGCCCAAGAGCCATGCTGAAAGGTGGAAATTTTCCACCAGTGAAGGAGGTGTGAGGGAGGGGCGGGAAGTAACCTTCCCAATTACACCAATATGCTTGAACATGGTGTGTGTGTGTGTGTGTGTGTGTGTGTGTGTGTGTGTGTGTGTGTGTGTAGTGGTTTCAACTTCTTTGGAAAACTTTTCATTAAAAAACAAAAATTTTTTCACAATACGACAAAAAAATAAAACAAAACCAATTCCACTTCCGGTTTCACCTCCAAAGGGACACTTCAGAGGCAAGTGATGAGATGATCCAAGTTTGTAGCAAGAGTCAAATATCTGACTCAACATCTAACTGCACTTGAAATGGGCACATTACACATACACACACACACACACACACACACAGGCATCACAACTTATAGCAAAGTAGAGATTGATTCATTATTAAAGAACCAAGCTGCAAACTGGGGATAAGACCATGGCTAGTTCTGGTCCACCAGTGATTTTCAATTCCTTCTTTTGCCCAGGGAGAACCATCCTGTTTCATCAATTGGGGACTTCATTTCCTCAGCAAGGACAGAGAGGGAGAGCAATTTAAATCGCAAGATGCGAGGAGGAGGCCGTATCAATTCAACAGTATTGCTGAAAGGAAGATTGATTGAGTGGGAACTGCGGGGGTGAGCTTCACCCAGGCATTGTGGGGAGTCTGGCGGCGGAGTGGGGGCTGAAGGGGGGATGCACGCCTGGACTCTCTAAGCCCTGAGACAAAGCATATGTTTCAAGGGTTCATCTATAGAAGCAACAATCCACAGAGCCCAGAGCCCACATGGAACAGCTCGCCCCCTCCTTGTCAGAGCAATATTCTAGCACCAGGGCAGACACCCCCAGGAGTAGAGGAATTGGAGACAAGGCCAGCCTGGATTGTAGCAGACTGAACAAATCTACCCCCTCTGTGCCCCTGTGAGCATAGAGAAGTGGGATAGAAAGCTCCCCTGGGGTGCTGTGGGCCCAGGAGGGCAGAAACCTGAAAAACAGGTCAGCTGAGGCACCTCCCTGACCATGGGGTGACACTGGGCTCACTCCAGGGCACTGTAGGCCATTGAAAGTGGCTGTAGTCGCCACCTCCTCCTCTGGCCAGGCCATTGCCTCCTCCGGTAACAACTTCACCTCTCCTTCCCCCCCACCCTTGCTGATCAAGGCGGGGTAATGAGCTAAGGAGAGCAGCAGAGGGTGTTAGGAGGGTGTTAGCGGAAGCAGGGGAAAGGTTCTGGCCCAAGGACCTTTATTAACCTTTTTATGCCTCCAGGTCTCAGGCATTTCCATTCCTGCCCTTTGAGCAGAGATAGAGAAAGAGGGAGCAGAAGGCAGCAGGGCTGTTTTCTCCTGGGCAGATGAGGAAACCAGTTGGCAAAAAAATACCCACCTTACCTCACAAAGCAGAAAAACTGGCCCACAGCTGTGATAGGAAATTAGGTGGGGGGCGTGGGGGGGCTCATCTGGCCTCTTAAATGACAAAAAGGGAGGGAGGGAGGGAGGGAGGGAGGGAGGAAGGAAGGAAGGAAGGAAGGAAGGAAGGAAGGAAGGAAGGAAGGAAGGAAGGAAGGAAGGAAGGAAGGAAGGAAGGAAGGAAGGAAGGAAGGAAGGAAGGAAGGAAGGAAGGAAGGAAGGAAGGAAGGGTGGATGGATTTCCAATAGGGAAAAGAGTGAGCTTGAATGTGAGGAAACCAATTTTGCTGGGGGGAGCCAAGGGGAGTGAAGGTGGAGGAGAGGGGAGGCTAGGGCCTCGGAATCCCAGGGTGTATGTGGCATGTCTGGGGTCCATGCTGCTCATCTGCAAGCCAAAACAAGCCACTGGCTCCACACCTTTCCGTCAAATTTTTCTGTCAATGTTTTTATTTGCTACTGGCATATAAAAGCTTTCCTATTAATTACTGCTAATTAGGGGAAATGCAAATCCCTTGTTCAGGAGTCCTGTCTTAAGTTTTTTTGTATATGTTCGTTAGGTTAGTTGTTGGTTTTTGCAGGACACAGGCATCAAATGGAAAGCGTGGGCATTATGTGCCTCTTGATCATAAGCAGATGATAGCTGGACAGAAAGGTATTCTCATCTGAGAACCAGGCAGCTGGGAAAAAGCTGGAAAGCAAGCTACAATGTGAACCTGGTGTTACACCCTTCCTAAAAAATAAAAGAAAAAGTTAAGTCAAAGCAGGGCTGTTTTTGCAGAGGAGATTTTTTAAGTTAAGGTCCATCCATGAGAAAAGTGTTAGGAGAGGAGGGGAGGGATGAGGGGAGTGGAGGGACATATTGTCCTAATTCTTCTGGTAATCAAAAAGTCCATGGGGGAGAAAACTGCTGCTCTACTCAAGTCTTCTTTCCTGAGATTTCCTATTTTGTGGTTAAGATTTATCAAGGTGGCCCAGGGTAATGAAGGCAATGGGGTCACAGATGGGCCCCCCAAAGTTCAAATCTCCTGTGTCCTTCTGTGTCTGCGTCAGGATCCGGCTGCACAAACCATTTCAGGTCTCACGGGAGCAGGACAGGGAAGGAGGCAGCCATGGTCTGAAAGCAAGACCTCTACTGGGCTAGGCTGTAGCCCAGAAGCCCCTTAGGCAGGGTGCAAAGACCACAAGCACAGCCAGCTCTATGAACCACTGTGAGCCCAAGGCCAGAGACAAGAGGCAAGATATCAGAGAGAGGAAGGAAGGAAGGGAGGGAGGGAGGGAGGGAGGGAGGGAGGAAGGAAGGAAGGAAGGAAGGAAGGAAGGAAGGAAGGAAGGAAGGAAGGAAGGAAGGAAGGAAGGAAGGAAGGAAGGAAGGAAGGAAGGAAGGAAGGAAGGAAGGAAGGAAGGACAGAAAGGGAATGAGAGAAACAGAAATGAGCAGAGCTCAGGCAGGGTGGTGGGAAGAGTCCTGTTACCCTCTGCTTTTTTTTTTAATCGAGAGGGTTGAATCCAGCCTTAACTGTCACACACACAAAAGCCAATGGAGGGGGGTGGGGGAGATGAGGCCAGAAATACATTAGACAAAAAAAAAAAAAAAAAAGGAGGGATCGGTCTACTTTCTGGTCATCTCTCCCAAGGCATCTGTAGGCCATCCACACGGAGATACTCAGATTGCAACGGGCCACAGGCAAGCTTGGAGACAAAGGAATGGAGCCTAGCAGCCCTATAACCAGGCACCCGAACCCCATCTTCACCTGAAATCTCTGCTGACTACCCGGGAAGCCTTAGGAAGCAAATTCCCACCATTCCCACAGGGAGAGAGACTTAGTTAAATTAGCCAGATTTGCGATTGCAAATAGAGAATTTTTTTTTTAAAGAAACAGACAACTTCATCATAAACTCGAAAGTCACATCAATATCTGAGAGCGCTTGTTCTGAAAAATTACATGTTTGAGATAAAATGATTCTAGCCTCTCCCAAATGAAAGGCCAGACCACCACCAAGGCCTAAAATTGTTGGTCGCATGTAAAGACCCCATGATCATATTAGAGAACCAGAGAAGGGTTTCTGAAGCAATAAAAGTATTATAAACAGAATAAAATTTAATTATATCTTGGAGGAATGAAAAAAAATTTGCTGCCCAACAAGCTTGTCCACCAGAAAAATTCTCTCTCCCCCAAGCAGGCATGCATGGTCAGAATGAGGAAATATGGCAGGGTGACTCATGGAGCAGATGGACAAGGTGAGGCAGAAGCGAGAGGTTGGGGAAAGCCTGCTGTTCTAGAAAGGCTCCCAGTGGCCCAGGAAAGACAGAGGAGGGAGGGAAACTTAAGCAAAAGAAAAAAAAAAGGGGGGGGGGACCACATAGCAGGCTCTGATAGTCAAGTTTTTAACTTTAGCAAAATGTAGACTACACACACACACACACACACACACACACACATCACGCCATATACCACACACATGTGTTTCACATAAATTTCCTGATAGGCTCGGCTCTCGGTTGGGCAGGTGTGAGGGCCCAAATCACATTTCCCTGGAACGTACCACAGGTCAAGTTCAGCGCCAGCAGGCCTGGGCCCAGCTCACCCACCTGCAGAAAGCCTGGGGGCCCAGGACACAGATGGACCATGGGAGGCCTCACCGGAAGCCCTGCCTGGGGCCTCAGTCTGTGGCCCTCGTCCAACACCTGCCCTAACGCTAGACTCCAACAGCTGCTACCCTGCACAGAGCAGGGGTGGGGGAGGAATAATGGAGTGGAGAGGAGCCCCCAGCTCTGAAAGGGGTAAAAAGCACAGACCGGGGCTGGAGAGATCGCACAGCGGTAGGGTGTTTGCCTTGCACGCGGCTGACCCAGGACAAACCCGGGTTTGATTCCCGGCATTCCATATGGTCGCCTGTGCCTGCCAGGAGTAAACTCTGAGTGCTACCAGCAGGACCCAAAAGTAACAAAAGTACAGACCCACCCCCACCTCTGCCCTCCATCCTGCCCACTCCCAAAGTGCCCATGACCCAAGTGAACAGGCCAGGTCAGTCATCTGGATGGACCCACCAACCATCCAGGGGAGCCCCCTTTCCTCGATGTCTATCTCCCCCAACGCCCAAGGAGCCTTGCCAGAAGCTCCTAGCCCCTCTCCTAGAACAAGGCCAAACAGGCACAGAGAGGCGGACACCAAGGAAGAGGGGATGGGGCAACAGACTACTGTTGGGGTTCAGGTCTGCAAAGCAGGGGGCTGGTCCTCCACCCGCAGAGAAGGTCTTGGCCCAGAGTAGCCCATCTCACAGGGGCAGGGGCCGGCCCATTTGGGCCCATGGCAAGCCCTTCACTGGGAGGGCAGCAGCCTCATTGATTTTTCAATTCTTAAGTTTCTTTCTACTTTTCAGAAGATATCATCTAGTGTCTCTTCTCTCTCTCTCTCTCTCTCTCTCTCTCCTCTCCTCTCTCTTTCTCTAAAATATCTGGTCTCTCTTCTCTCTCTCTCTCTCAACTCTCTCTCTCTCTCTCTCTCTCTCTCTCTCTCTCTCTCTCTCTCTCTCTCTCTCTCTCTCTCTCTCTCTCTCTCTCTGTCTCCCCCCCTCCCTCTTCCAGTTCTGCTTTCTCTCTTGTGCAGCGCAAAGTTGCAAAACTGCTTGACAGGCTCCCCTCTGCCATCACAACACGCGCCCACTTTTCTGGGGCCTGCCTGTCAGGATCCCCCTCCTACCTCGGCCTGCTCCCCCCAAAGGGCTCCTGAGCTCACTTGAACTGCCTCCTGGAAACTCCTAGCAGAGAGCACTGTTGGGGTGTAGGGGATGGATATGCTGTCCATCAGATCAGATCTTTCAGGTGAGGGTAAGGGGTCAGGGGGGCACCTACTGAAGCCCCAGTTATAAAGGAGGTTTGAGGGTCTCATGGCTGGGCCTGCCCAAGGCTTGGAACCCCTGCCTGCATCTGCCCGGGGCAAACAGCTCCCTTTTTCACCTCCCTGGGCTTCTATTTCATAATATCCTGAAAGGTGTTGGCAGACAACTAGCAGGAGGCACAGAGGCCAGCCTGCAGGGATCCACATTCACAGCAAAGGTCCCCCTCAAGGACCATGCGGGAATGAGGACCCAGCCAAGGACCTGGCGGGCTGCAAAGAGGAACAGAGGCGCCTAGCGGAGGAACAGTAACAAGAGAGTCCCTCTTCCCAAAGTGAAAGGGATTCCACTCGACTCCTCCAGCCTCTCAGCAAGGACCTGAGTACCCTCAAGATGGGGGGTTCCTTCAAGGGTGGCCTGCGCATGGTTGGAGCAGAGCTCAGGGGTGCACAGAGCACGTGCCTTCTTTGTGTGTTGTGCGTGTGGCTCCATGCACTGGACAGATGGTGCATCCAGGCCATGAGCTCCTAGAGCAAATATGAACAAAAGCAAGTCCCAGGCTGAGCTTGGAAGGGTATGGAGTGGCCTCTCAGTGAAAAAACAGGGCTTGGAAAACCAAGCCCCTCCCCCCCAAAGCAAAGAAAAGGGTTCCAGGAACCCTGCCTGAGGGTCCCACGCCCCCTCCCCTAGGGCCACGTGGCTTTCTTCACTTCAATTTCACCTCTGGTCCCCCTCCCACCTTCCTGAGAAGTTGGGGTTGGGGGTAGGTCTGGGCCCTGGCCACAGAACTGTGAGCGATTATTCTGCTGGCCTCTACACATGGATCTGCTCATGGATCTACACAGCAAGACAGGGGACAAAGGACTCTGGGTAATAAAATAAGCAGATGTGAGTCTATCATTTGGCTTCCTTTAAAGGGAGGGAGGGAGAGAGGGAAGGAGTGAAGGAGGAGGGAGAAAGAAAAAAGGAAGGAAGGAAGGAAGGAAGGAAGGAAGGAAGGAAGGAAGGAAGGAAGGGAGGGAGGGAGGGAGGGAGGGAGGGAGGGAGGGAGGGAGGAAGGGAGGGAGGGAGGAAGGGAGGAAAGAAAGGAAAGAAAGAAAGAAAGAAAGAAGGAAGGAAGGAAGGAAGGAAGGAAGGAAGGAAGGAAGGAAGGAAGGAAGGAAGGAAGGAAGGAAGGAAGGAAGGAAGGGAGGGAGGGAGGGAGGGAGGGAGGGAGGGAGGGAGGAAGGGAGGAAGGGAGGAAGGGAGGAAAGAAAGGAAAGAAAGAAGGAAGGAAGGAAGGAAGGGAGGGAGGAAGGAAGGAAGGAAGGAAGGAAGGAAGGAAGGAAGGAAAGAAAGAAAGAAAGAAAGAAAGAAAGAAAGAAAGAAAGAAAGAAAGAAAGAAAGAAAGAAAGAAAGAAAGAAAGAAAGAAAGAAAGAAAGAAAGAAAGAAAGAAAGAAAGAAAGAAAGAAAGAAAAGAAAGAAAAGAAAGAAAAGAAAGAAAGACAGGAGAGAGGACCCCCATCCAGTTTAGTTATATTCAGATGCTGAATCTTAAGGAATGTTTTTCTCAACCTCAAGTGAGCCCCAAATCGAAGCTTTGGGGACAAGGGAGATGCAAAGTCTTTCCAGACTGAGCACCAGAAACACTTTTCCTGCCTTCGGCTGGGCTCCAAGTCCTGATGGAGAATGTTAAAGCCATCACTGGGCTGCTGCTGCCCCTTGTCATTCTCAGATACTTTCTCAGCCCCTCCAGGAGGCCCATGGACAGGCCCAACTTGCCCCAACTCAGCAATAGGCAGGGGGCAGCCAGTGGGGGGTGGTAGGAAAGGGCTGCTTTCAAAGGGGACCTTAGCAGCAGAGTGTGGGGGTGTGGGTGGTATGGTCTGATCACACTCATTCCCATGCCCAGCCAGAGGGTTTTGGGAGTGTGCAGAGGAGAGCTGTCACCAAAGTTTGGCCTGGCCGAGCCTATTAAGGAAGCACTTCACTTCCGAAGCGAACAGATCTGCAGGCTCTGGGCCAGAGATAAGGGCACATGTCAAGGGAGAAGAGGGTGGCATGGATGGGCAGAGGAAGGCAGGGAAACAGGTACTGGAGACTACATATCTGTCATCTCTGGGCTGGACAAGGGCAAGCCCCTTGAAGCTGTTTCACCCAGCTCCCCCATGTAGATGTGAAATTAGGGAGGCAGTCCTGAAACCCTCCCAGCTATGTGGAAACACTCTGAACCCCATTTCCTCATCCCCAGCGCACATGCACATGTGTAGACACACACACACACACACACCTCTTGCAAGATGAGGGTATGGAAAATCAGGGTGAGTGCAACATGGCACTGAGACTTCCCTGGCACCCACAAATGAAGGTTCAGCCAGTGCAACCTCAGGGTCTAGGAAGGTGGGGAGGTGGCCCAGGGTCTTGGAGAGGGGCAAGGACATGGACAGGGAGCCCAAGCACGCGCGTGCGCACACACACACACAGTCTACACCTAGGACTCACGTCTGAGGGACTAGAGGCTGTTGGCAGGGAGGGCAATATTGGAGAAGGCACCCTAGAGAAACACAGATCATCCCAGCAGGGGTTCCCCACCACCCACCGCCCCAGGGCCACAGGTGGCCTTTGCCCTTAGTGGCCGGTTAGACCCCCAGATGGGCCAGTACCCCACCCCTAAGCCCTGTTCTGAACAATTCTTGCCAAATTGGAGCTCTTCCCCCCTACCCCAGGATCCCGGGAAGGTCTTTCTTGGCTGGGGTGGGGGTAGGCAACTGGGAAGATGTGGGGGCTTCTACATGAGTTCCTAGAGCGGACAACACATAGACCATGTGTTGGCACCCTCTATGCTAAGCGGGTGTTTTTCAGTCCTCAGCAAGCAACACGTGGAAGCTTCTAGTACAGCCTTGCCAGATGGCCCCACACTCACCTGCGCCGGCAACCTCCACCCAGTGTAGCCCAGGGCCAAAGCGGCCCCACCCATACCACCCAGCCACCCAGCCCAGAGAAGACACCAGCCAGTGTGTCCAACACTTCAGCAGGTGGGAAGCCCGGGGGAACCCTGGAGTGACTCAGCAGGGACATGCCCAAGGCCCTTCTCGAAACCCACTTCCATTCCACCATGTGGTTTTCTGTTTGCAACTAAAGGAGTGCATGAAGAGGTGTGATTTCAGTGCAGAAGCAGGGCTGCAAAATGGCTGGGGATGGGAGAAAAGAAGAGGAGAGGAAGAGGAGGCAAGGAGAGAGAAAGAGAGAAGAAAAGGAAAGAGAAAAGAGAGAGGAGAGGAGAGAAAAAGGAGAGGAAGAGAGGAAGGAATAGGGGAGGAAGAAAGGAGAGAAGAGAGAAAGGAGAGGAGATAAGAGGGAGACTAGAGTTAGGTGAGAGAGAAGAGTAGAGGGAGAGGGAATGTGAGAGGGAATTTGTGAGAGAGAGAGAGAGAGAGAGAGAGAGAGAGAGAGAGAGAGAGAGAGAGAGAGAGAGAGAGAGAGAGAGAGAGAGAGAGCTCACACCTCTGGGCCTGAAAGCCCTTCAACAGCAGAGCAGGAGCCTAGAGCACAGGACTTTCATGCACTCATCTGTGTTATTTTGGCCGCTTACACACTTAACAAAACTTATGTAATTGTGTGTGTACGTGAGTAATAAGTGTGTATGTTATGTGTACATGTGTGTGGAAGTGTATATATGTGTGTGCTACTGTGTGTGTGGAAGTGTATATATGTGTGTGCTACTCTGGCAGCTTACACAGGCATGGGACAGTGCATCTGTGTTACTTCTGCAGCTCGCACACATTTGTTCACAGCTCATGTGTGTGTCTGCGTGTCCTTTGGCAGATCACATGTGTCCCCCACAGGTCATGTGTCCTCTCGAAGCCCAAAGGCAGAAACTGTGACCACAGGGAAGGACAAGTCCTTAAGTCTCCTCCTGTAAGCCACCCCAACCAGCTCGACTCCAGAAGCCACTTTCTTTCTTGCCACATACTGTGGGGGGCTCCCCAGAGGCTGAACCACAGCCGTAAAGGACCATTCTGCACCCTCCCAGGGCAGAAGGACCCTCTCAGAACACACTGGGCAGCAGGAAGTGATAGGCAAAGTCCAGGTTATTAGAAACTGAGGGAGCAGGGTTCCCTCCCACCACTTAACACAAAGACCCAACAGGTCTCTGGCGTGCTACACTCAAATTCCCAGCAGCAGCTGCCCTGTCCACGGCCCAACACGGAAAACCAGGAGACCAGGAGAAAGAGCATGGCCCTCCCGGCCCCCCACCACCCCCACCCAGACCCAGAGCCAGCGCGGGGGGCGGGGGGGCTTCCAGGAAGCTGGGAGGTCTGAGCAGGGCAAAGGGGGCCCTTTTGGCGCCCTCAGCCCTGCCGAAGCCTGCAGGGTCTTCTGAAGTCCCACAGGAAGGCACAGGGAGGCTCTCTGCTCCTCTGGACGGCAGAGCGGCCACAGCAGGAAGGGGGGGAAGCCAAGAAACTCGCAGGAAACGGCGCAGGGCTGGGCCCGCCCTGACATATGGCACCTGGCGGCTGCCCAAACCCCACACCTCCTATCATCAAGCTCCTCGTTGTTTCAGGGGGTTTGAGTTGGGCTTTTTCTGCCGCTCACAAGTGAAGGAATCCTGAAGGATTCATACCTCAGAACCACAGGCTTTTTGGATGCAAAATGGACCCCAAGAATCAAGAGTCCAGTGGTTTTCCAACTTCTTTAAAAAAAAAAAAATAAAAACTATGGCAAACGTTGCTTTTCTCTCTCCAAAGGGCTCTTGCTTGGGCAGAGGGGGTGACTAGCCCAGGGAGAAAGGAGAAACGCTCCTGGGGGGTCCCCGAGAGGCGCCTGGGGCGCAGAGTGGCAGGTTCCAGGCACACAGGCGGCTGTCCAAATGCCTACGTGCAGGCGCTGTTCCCCCCACCCCACCCCCAGCACACCCCACCCCCAGCACACAGGAACAGAGACCCCGGGGGTCAGCAACGTGCAGGGGCCCCCACAACTCTGGACAGGGAGGCCGTCCAGACTCCAGAGCTGGCCAGGATTCCAGAGCTCTCCTGAGAGGAATGTGAGAGCCCAGGCAAAGGCGGGAACCGGGGCGCCGGGGCGCCTCCAGCTGCAAGGGGGGGCTCAACAGCCAGACTCCTACCCCCCACCCCCAGGAAGAGGAGGGGGGCGAGGAAGACAGTTGGGAGATGGGAAGGTACTGAAGACTCACAGGCTGGCCAACCAGCTGGCCAGCCTACCTCCATTCCCTCCACCCCCCCCCAAATGTATAGCCAAGCGCCAAAAAACGGTTCAGCACTCCAACACAGCTGCATCAAGACTGCAGCAAATGTGCAAAAGGAGGCACAATCAGGGGCACCCGACACCCAGGGGCACCACCCCGTGAAAACTAGATGGGCCCCAGCCAAGGGGGGCTGGGCTGGGGGGAATAAACCGTGGGAGCTGAAGGCTGCTCCTGGTCTTCCAAGCCTCCCCCCCCCCACCAACAGCTGCAGGGCACCCAGAACAGACAGCTGTGCCCCAGGGAAATACAACAGAGACTTGGGAAGGACGAAATTGCACAACTGGGGAGGGCAAAGAGGCGAGAGGAGGGGGCAGCACATTCTCTGGGCCCCCATGGGCAGCGGGTGGCGGGAAAAGCACATTTCCACCCAGAACAGCTGCGCACAAGGGACAAAGGCAGGGCGCAGGCCTCATACCCCCTCATACCAAGAACCTCAGTTCTACCATGAAGACCCTACAAGGCCACAGAAAAGTTGAGTAGGGTTTGCCAACACCTCAACAACAGAAAACAAAATCACAACACAAAAACCACCTCAACAACCAAAGTTCTGAAACAGAACTTTAGGGTCCTAAGAAGGTCAACACTTAGCTCCTTAAAATGGAAGTGTGGAGGATCAAATGTGTGGTGAGGGCTGGGTACACAAATGTCCTCTACATATATGACTGAGCCTGGGTTTAAAGGATGATGGGTTCAATGGTAAAGAGAAGACAAAGATGAAGAATAAAAAGAAAGAAGATGAAGAGAAGATGAAGACAAAGACAATGACAATGATGACAATGAAGATGAAGGAGAAGGAAGAGGAGAGAAGCCACCAAGCAAAAGAAGCCACCACTTCCAGCCCATCTGCCTAACTGTGCAAAAACCATTTGTCAATAACCTAAGCTTTCTAAACTAAAGAAAGAGGAGGATATGCTAATAATGGCAAAGACTAATCAAAAGTAAATTGTGGTGGAGATGTAGGGAGTCCAAGCCACAAGGAAAGTGCTTTTGCAAAGATTCAGAGGTAAAGAGCCCTTGGGTGCATATGAGTGAGGAAGACATGCTTCATCAAATCTTAGGAGGTTCCTGCACTCACCTCCTGACACAGAGGCTATTTACACATAGCCAAGTGGCTTATGCATACACAAGTGAACATGTTATCTAAGTTAACAATTGTCTAGTAAAGTCCAGAGTATGAAAACTGGTTTATGAAAGAGCTTAATACAGAGTAAAGATAAAATTCCAACTGGGATCAAGGCTCCTCCTCCACTCTGCTCTCCTTCCTCAAAGGCACCAGGCCCAGAGTGTTGGACTGATGCATCCTGCCCAAGGAGAAGGAAAGAAATGTTCGTCTTAAGTCAAAACATCCAGAAAATGAACACATCCTTGGTACCAGACACAACTAGAGAATACCATGGAGAATAGCAGGACCTACCCACTGACTGAAAACAACCAATCAACTTTAATCCTAAAATCACAAAAATAAGAATGAAAAAAATGGATCATGGGATTAATGAATATGCAAACTATAGAACTCTTACAAACATGAGGGAGAATCACTTGACTTTGGAGTGGAAGTGAGATTTCAACTGAGGGGACACAAGAGAGCACTGGCCTTGCATGAGCTGACTCAGGTTTGTAGGTGGACACCCACCTCATGCGGTCTTCTAAGCCCAGCAGAAGTGATCCCTGAACGCAAACAGGGAGTAAGCCCTGAGCACTGTTGGGTATGGGTTCCTCCTCCAAAAAACTATAAGAATGACCACAGGAGATATCTGGAGAGATGTGGTATGTGCTACTAAGCACATGCACAGGGTAGTCCCCCACTCCTCTCCCCAACAAAAGCCAAGCCCACCTAAATGCCCATTATGCAGTGGCTGGGGAAGTCTGGAGGAACTGGCAAAGATTCTGTAGTCTGCAGAAGGGCAAACCTTTGAGAACCAGATAAATGTAAATTGCTCAGGAATGTGCTAGAGCAGATGTTTCTCGCAGCTGTACCAATGAGAAGGTGGAACAACTGGTGGGGGTGGGGTGGGGGGGCCGGGGACCATTCAGAACCACGTTCCTCTTACCTAAGGATGGGCTTGTACCCAACAACGGTACAAGTGAAAATCTTTCACTCCCTCAAAAACTTCAATGAGACTGACCCCACCCCACCCAAATATTTAAGGAACAGAGTTCAAGAAGGCTAAGGCACATGACATAAAGACCCAACAAAGTGTGGCCCAGGAAAGAAATATGATCAAGGACATCAGAGCCAAGGAAGGCAAGATGTGTCTCCTCCCCCCACCCTACCCCTACCCCGTGTTATCAGCAGCAAGATCAAACTCCCAGGGGCCCTGAGGGCCCTTCGAAGGCCCTAGCAAGACCCAAGTTCAAGAGAGCAGATAAGATAATGCTGTAGAGGAGAGGGGCCAGAACCTTATGTAGTCCGCTCTGCCTGCGGTAGCATGCCAGGAGCAAACCACGAGCACCACTGAGTATGCTCCACCAGAGAAAGGGGCCCAGACACACACACCCCTCACCTCAGTACTTCCCACAGCAGTCCCCCTCAGGAAGGGAATAAACACAAAGGGCCCTAGCTACGTAATCTTGATTCGGGAGAGTCTGAACCACATGGGGGTTACCCTTGGAAGGAGAAGAAAAAAGCCCAGCAGCTTTACAATGACCCCCAAACCAGGGGAGGCATCAGCATCTGCACTTGCTGCATTGTCTTCCCCACCATGGGGTAAACCGGCTGGAGGCCAACCCACCGCTTAGGAAATAGAGAAGTGGAGAGTCACCTTGACTCAATTAAAGGTGCGGGAATATAGTCTCATAATTCACTCAGGTTGGGGTGGGGGGTTTGCCAGCAACTAGGAGGAAAGCACATTGCACCCCACCCCCATCTAAGCTACTTCTACCTTTCCTGCCCCACAGGGGGAGGGGGGCACCCAGAGTCTTGGGGCAGTGGGAGATAAAGACAAAGCTCGTCTCCTTTCCCAGCGGGAGGGGATGGAAGGAGGAAGGGTGAACCCAGCAGGGGAATGAGCTCATTTCTACCCCAGCCCTGCTCCTGAGACCCCATCACTTCCCCCACCATTTTTCATTTTTCTGCCCGGCTCAGAGCTGTTTCCTATAGAGCAACTGAGCAAATTATTTTGCGATCTTTCCTCTCTTTTTTGTCTCTCTCCTCTCTCTCCTCTTTCTCCTCTCCCCTCTTTCTCTTCTCTCTCTGTTCTTCTCTCTCCTTTTCTCTCTCCTCTCTCTTTCTCTCTCCTTTCTCCTCTCCTCTCTGCTCTCTCCTCTCTTCTCTCCTCTTTCTCCTCTCCTCTCTTCTAACTCTGCTCTCTTCTATCTCTTCTCTTCTCTCTCGTTTCTCCTCTTCTTTCCTCTCTCCTCTCTCTCCTCTTTCTCCTCTCTCTTCTCTCTCTCTGCTCTCTCTAATCTCTCCTCTCTTCTGTGTGTGTGTGTGTGTGTGTGTGTGTGTGTGTGTGTGTGTGTGTGTGTGTGTCTCCTCTCTCTCTCTCTCCAAGCAAGGCATTTCCTGCGACTGGGTCAGAATGCTGTTCTGAGCCCCGACAATGACCACGCAGTCAGCAGAAAGGGCCCTTAATTAGCCATCTCAGGTCCTTCGACACACATTTATTGTTGCAAGAAATGTATACATACAAATGGACAGGGGCCAGGCCTCACATGTGGCCCAAATTAGGCATCCGAGCAATGTTCCCTGGAGGGGAAAAATATCTTGGGGAAGGAAAAAAAAGTCTCTATGGAGAGAGTAAGTAACTGGCCTCAACTCCTGGCTGGATTCATAATTCTCTTGTCCTCAACATTTAAAAAAAAGGGGGGGGGAATAAACTTTCCAGTATTTGTACCCTAACAGTTTGGGGGGAGCTATTCTGCAGAAACTTCCACAGGTGTTAACTGCCTTCCCCAGGCCAGCCCCCAAGCATTCTTTTCCAACAAGCACAAACTGCGAAGACCCCTGTGCATTAAGAATGTTAATACCTCAATGCAGGTCGGCAGATCCTCAAGTCAGCAAGGTGCTGAGCCAACCTGCATTCTGGACACTTTGGGTGACCTCTATCCCCCAACTCTAGTCTCTAGGGCCCCCTCAAAGGTTTCAGCCCAGTGACCTTTGGACGATGCCCCCAGCATTGCCACATGTCCCATGAGGCTGTGAGGAACCAGGTCGGTCCCTCCCGTGAATGTACAGTTGAAGAATCCTTCACCACTGGGGGTTGGGGGGAGCCAAGGGGCGCATCTGGCCTAGCCATTCCTCTAGATGCATTTAAAACAACACAATCACTCACTCACACTCATCCGCACACACAGTATACCCTGATGGCGGCCTCACGCCAGAAAACAGGCACGCAAAGTGCAGCAAGGAGCCGGGTAACACTCTGGGAACTGCCTTTGTCCCTGCTTCAGCACTTTACCAGGCTGGCAGGCCTGACATCCGCACCCTGAGGTGTAGCAAAGCACAGCTTCATCCAAGAAGCCACTGCACCCCAAGGATGCTGGGTGCCCCAAGGTGCCACTCACACAGGCCCGCCAAGGCTGCAGAGAAACAATTGTGGGCAGCCCCCTCCTCCGCAGTGCAAACCCACTTTTTGGAACAGGGAAATGGGGGAGACCATGAGGCCAGGGCTCGCCTCCAAGCTGGATACTGTCTACCCCACCCCCTGCCTCGTGGTCTGGCGGGCGGATTCCTGGGGCCCAGGCAGCGCGGCCAATGACCACGACGGTTTTCCACGGGAAAATGGAGTCCGGGGGCACAGGATCGATTTACGAGCTTCGAGCTGAGCTTCGGGTCCGTGATCCTTGAGTCTGGGTGAGGCGAGGGGGGTGGGGTTCAGGACTGTGGCTCTGCAACCCGGGGGGCAAAAAGCAAACAGCACCACTTGCACAAAAAAAAAAAAAAAAGCAGTTTTTTTTTTTTTCAGATTCCAGGGCAGAGAACTGGGTGGGCTATTTACATTTCAGCCAAACGGACGCCAAGGCAGGGAATTAAAAAGGCAACTTAGCAAAGCCAGCTTGACGATTCTCGGTGGAACTTTTCTAAACTGAGTTGGAGGGGACTGGGGGAGACTAGGGAATGAAAGGGCCTCCCTCAGCACACAGTCCCTTCTTAGTCAAATATGTGCTCAAGTTAAGGGACTTTTGGCCACTGTTACTTCATAAACGTCGTCCTTTTTTTTTTTTCACACCTCTTCCCGCCCCTTCACCCCACACCACCCCCAAAAAAAGAGGTCTTAGCAAGTATTTAAGCCAAGGCACCCATTTACAACAGGAACAAATTTTTAAAAAGTGCACTTGGCGGGTATTGGGTTTCACACAAAGGTGAAGGCGTGGCCCTGGAGAAGTCTCCATGAGAAAACCACAGGGTAGTTAACAGCTGGGCACAAAGGTGCAAACCCTGGGCAGAAAATAACCTGGGCACAAGGGCCAACCCCCAGGTTGCAGGAGATGGGAACTGACTGTAGAGGGACCATGAATTCCCTGACAGGGCCTACCATGTGTAAAAGACAGTATCACCATTTCCTGTTGGGAAGAGACCCCCACAGTGAACAGTCTGATCAAAAGGCTACAAAAATGAGGGGCTGGGCTGGGTTGGGGCCACTGGCGGGCTGTGATTCTCTGCCCCTTCAGGCTACGCTCAAATGTAGTAACTTCCAATCGCTTCCAAACCACTATTAGCAAGACTTTTGAGGGTTTTTCTGAAGGACGTGGCAGTGTTGTGCGGGTCACCATTCCACTTAGTCCTACTCTTAAGAAATGTCAGTCTCCACCTAACCTAGGGTAGTTACTCCCTTTTGTGTGCGGGTGCGCGGGGGAGGGGGGGTGCCAATCACTCAGCCTCACTTGGCAACTAAGTTTCTTACCGGGCCTAACTTGGAAACAAAAGTCAGCTCTGCTTTTCCCTTTCCAGACACCTACCAGGTAGAAGAAGTGGAAATGGAGAGGCATTTCTGGTGGGGGGGGGGGGTGATTGCCCTCATGTGCAAGACCAGGCGCTCAGGGGAAAAATTCATCTGGCACTGGCACTGTCCTGAACTTGGGTATGCTAGCCAGACTGTCTGAGCGCAGGAGGGACCCCTAGAAATTTATCAATGGGACCCCAAAATCGAAGAGATTTAAACTCTCTTCACTCTGAGCGAGAACTCACTTGGATCAGGAAAAGTGTGTGTGCGCGCGCACACGCAGGCGCGTGTGTCCTTGTGTGCGTTAGTGGGGACAGCTGTTGAGTCTTTGGGAACTTTTCATTCTTCCAGTCTGCTTAAGCGTAAAAACACTAACTAAAACTGGATGTATTTTTTCTTTTTCTTTCTTTCCTTTTTCTTTTAACCAATCCCACCGTCCCCCAAAGAGTCAGTAAAGCCGCCAGTGAGAAATGTTGGAGTTTGCCAACTTCCCCAACCGCGCGGGGGCTGCAAGCAATCACTCACGTCGGGCCATGAGTTCTCTCGACCTTCGATGGGGCTTCACGAGGTTGTCCAAGCATGCTGCCCCAGGCCGAGTGGCCACGAGTCATCCGCCCCGAGACAATGACATCATGTGAGCCATTGGACAGGAAGTTGGGCTCGGAGGAGCGAAGGGCAAAGTGGCAAAAGCCCCCATCAGAATGCGCAAACCCCACCACCACCACCACCACCACCACCACCACCACCATTCTCCTGGGTGCACGCGATCAAAAGAAGAAAAAAGGGGAAAGAGGAAAAAAAAAAGAATAAAAGTCACCCTCTGCGGGGGGAAAAAAAACCTTACCTGAAAGAGAAAATGAAAAAAGGGGGAAGAAAAAAACGCACATGCTGGCAATCGATCCAATTGGCAATGAAACCAATCCCTCCTCCAACTCCAAGGCCACGCACAGGCGGGCGCGGTGCGGGTGAAGGTGGTTCCACGGGCCCGGGAGGAACTTGGAAGCCGAAATGTGCGGTGGGAACAAAGCCGAGCGGGGCAGGAACACGGACAGGGACAGGGGCAGTGTCAGTTTAGTTCCTGCGCTCGCTGGGCAACTTTGGGCAGGAGCCGCCGCGCGCTGCGGGGTGCCAAGCCAGGGCAGGGCGGGCAGCCGGGTTGTCACCCACTTCGGGGCGCGCACACAAAGCCGGCTGCCCGGGAGGGACCTTGGAGACACCTAACCACGAGTGTCAGATCGCCGCACCCCAACCCATCAGCGCCCCGCACACACATCCCGGGGGCCCCCCAAACCCGTGCGGCGCGCCCTGCTCCTCGGGGTTGCTTGGCATTCCCTTCCTTGCACCCTGGACCAATGCGCACGGCAACTTTCCTCCCTCCGCCGGACCGGGCACCCCGAGAGATCTTGGGTACCCAGACTCCGCCACTCTCATTCCCTGGGGAGCCCCCATCACCCCAATCCCTCTGTGCGCCCCTCCAGCCACCCAACTCCCCAACCACCCAGCCGCCTCGCCTTACCTGCACAGCTCGAGGAAGTCTGCGCCCTGGGCCCGCGAGGCTCCGGGAGCGCCGGCGAGCAGCAGCAGCAGCAGCGGCAGCAGCTGCTGCAGCGCGATCGGCGAGCGCAGCGGGCACCCGGGGCGCACGGGCCCCAGGTGGGCGCTCCTCCGGGCAGCGGCGGCGGCGGCCCCCATGGTGGTGCCGGGGCCCAGCGGCAGCACCAGAGCCGCGGCCCGGGCAGGCACGGACGCCGAGGCGCGGTGGAGCGAGCGGAGCGGGCGCTGGAGCCGGAGCCGAAGCGGCCGACGCGAGCGCAGCGCGACGCGACTCGACTCGACTCGACTCAGCTCGGCTCAGCTCGGCTCGGCTGGGCTCGGCTCGGTGGTGGCTGCGGCGGCCCCGGAACCGCGTCACGTGACCCGCCCGGCGCCGCCCCGCCCCCGCCCCCGCCCCGCTCACGTGACCCTCTTGCTCAGGTGATCCCCGCCCGCCGCGGCCCCGCCCGCCCGCGTCACGTGACGCCGTCCAGAGGTGCGCGCGCGCGCGCGCGGGCCGAGGAAGCCTGATGTGGGCGCGCGGCTCGGCGGGGCAGGTGCAGGTGCGCGAGGCGTTGCCCCCTCCTGGTCCCACACCCGGGCCTGCGCGCGGGGAGGATGCGGGGAGGATGCGAGGCTGTGATGGTTGGCTGGCTGGGCTTCTCCTGCCTCGCCGCCCTGTAGGAGCTCGGGGAGCATATCGCCAAGCGGGTTAGAGGGGCTTGGAGGGCTCTCCCCGCTCACTGCATCTGTGCACCCATGCACCCGACTCACTGGACACAGCCCCTCGCTCGAGGCCTGCCTTTCCCGGTGCGGGCTTCCTCCCGCAGGAAGGCGGCCTCCACCCCCACCCCCAAGGCAGAGCATGTGGCAGACGAGACAGGCCAGGCGGCAGGAACGTCCTGATCCTATCCAGAGAGGCCACGCAGCGCAGCTTAGCGAATCTCTGTCTGTCTCATCACACACACACACACACACACACACACACACACACACACACATTCTCTCTCTCTCTCTCCAGCTCTAGAGTTTAGAGGCCACGCAGCCCAGCTTAGCAAATGTCTCTGTCTCCCTCTCTCTCTCTGTCTCCCTCTCTCTCTCTCTCCCTCTCCCTCCCTCCCTCCCTCTCTCTCTCTCTCTCTCTCTCTCTCTCTCTCTCTCTCTCTCTCTCTCACACACACACACACACACACACACACACACACACATATTCTCTCCTATCCAGAGAGGCCATGCAGCCCAGCTTAGCGAATGTCTGTCTCTCTCTTTCTCCAGCTGTAGGGTTGAGCAGTCCAGCTTAGTGAATGTCTCTCTTTTTCTCTGTCTCTCTCTGTGTCTCTCTCTGTCTCTCTGTCTCTTTCTCTCTCTCCAGCAGGAACATCCCTATCCAGAGAGGCCACGCAGTCCAGCTTAGCAAATGTCTGTCTGTTTTTCTCTTTCTTCTCTCTCCAGCTGTAGGGTTGAGCAACCCATCTTAGTAAATCTCTCTCTCTCTCTCTCTCTCTCTCTCTCTCTCTCTCTCTCTCTCTCCCTCCTTCCCTCCCTCTCTCCAGCTCTAGAGTTGAGCCCACGCCGCGTGGCCAGCCGCTGAGCACAAAAATTCTATCTGAAAATAAATGGAAAGGGGCAAATCTGGCCTCGGGAGTTAAGTGAAAGGATAGAGGATCAGGTCAAAGGACTTTCCACTTAATACAGGGCTGCCCAAATTAATGATTTCGGGAAATGTGGGTAGGTCGGGTGGGAGAGAACGCCTGCAACAAGCAGGTGTGGAATTTGGAGACTAATTGACCCAAAGACACTTAACAAGAGCTGAGGTTGGAAGCAATACTCATGATGAAGTAAGGTTTGTGTCCACTAGCATTCTGGCCTCCTAGCTCATTTCATCCTGACGGGCCTGTCGGAGTGGTTATACTAATCAAGAAACTGAGGAGCAAAGAGGAAATGATTTGATAGGTCATGCATGTAAGCTAATAAGTGAAAAGGCCAAGCTTGGGCACAAGCCAGAAACTGTGCCAATCACTATGCAGTCATTTTAGCCAGCACTGCAGAAAAATAATAAAGCCTAAGAAAGAATAATGATAGAGAGAGTCCATAGAAAAGCTTCAGTGACCCGTGTGAGCATCAAGAAGGTCTTTATTATGCAACTCCAGTGCCAATAACTAACACAAAGAACTTCACAACAAGCACCATAGTATAGCTGATAGGACCCTTGCCTTGCATGCAACCAACTTGGGGCCAATCCCCAGCATTCCATGTGGTCCCCTGAGCCTACCACCAGTGATTCCTGAGTATAGGGCCAGAAGTAACTTCTGAACATCAAAAAGTGTGACAAAAAAGAAAAACTTCAACAGGTTTATTGCAACTCAGAATGATCACTATTTCCAAAGAGAAAAATATATCATTATCATGGAAAGGTCTAGAACCAACTTAAGCAATTAGAAATAACATCACCTAATAGTTGGAAAAGCTAGCCTTTCTGTTTCCTAAAGTGATGCAATGAAAAATATTGCCTTGGGATAATATCTTAAAAGAGCCTATAATCATGACTCAGAAGCAGATGTAAAATGAACATGTGTCAAGATACTACTTAACTCATTAAATAATGTAAAGGCCAGCAAGCAACATGTTGCAACTGGTTCACAGGAGAATCCAAAGTGAAACCAAAGCATATAGTAGTCAATAATGCTGGGTTAAGTTGGCTAATAGAAAACTAGTCAATATCCATAGATCATAAATCAACTGAAGGTCCTAAGAGAGATAGTACAGGGGTGAAGTCACTTATGTTGCATGTGTCCAATCCAGTTAAGTCTCCAGCATTGCATGTAGTCTCCCAACCAGAGGTTCAATAGTGATTTCTGAGCACAGAGCCATGGGTAAGTCCTGAGGACCACTAGGTGTGGCACAAAAACTAAAATTAAAAAAAAAATCAGCTGAAGGACTAGACATGCAGCTCAGCAATAGAACAATTGTCTCACATATGTGAGACCCAAGGTTCATCCCCAACACTGGGAGTGGAGGTGGGGATGGGTCAGGGAGATGCTCTAATGATTGGAGCACATACTTTGCATGAGTATTTTCCAGGCTCAATTTCCAGCACACATGGTCCCCCTGAGAACCTCCAGGGGCAACTCCTCCCCACTATCAAGGAACCAGAAATAGGTTGTCCTGTGTAGCCTCACTGAGTAGCCTCCAAACCTAACCACAAGAACAATAGCAATTGCTTACCCAGAAACAACTTGGATTTTTAGACATAAGACTCAGAGAGAGATGCCATTGGGGCTCTGAGTGTTGGAGTTGTAAGACAAGGGGACAAGCCCCTCCATCAAATCTATTCAAATGAAAGAGACAAGAAGTTCAAAATGGACTCACTTGTGCTAAGCCTTTGCATCACTAAACATGTACTACCTAAAGTCATAATGGTTACTATCTCTCCCAGGAACATAATCTTAAACCAGTCATGTTGAAATTACTTGACTCTAAACATTTAATCTTTCCAATAGATCCTTGCAGTCTGCTTTAAAAAAAAAAAAAGGCTTATCCCTGCCAATTTGTTCTCTCTGGTCCTGTCCTCCCTGGTCCACTCCCTTCTGCCTGGTATCTTTAGTTTTTCTGTTCACTCCTTGGAACTCCTTTCTATCTGCTAGATAGGGGGGGGCTACTCATTTCATGGATCCTTGAAAGAAAGCCAGTGAGCTCTTGAAAATGTGTTCCAATGAATGTCATTGTTTATCACCTCAGCCCAGAAGAATGTCCTACACAATGCCTAGCTCTCCCAGTGCTGTTGTCATTCATGTCAAGGTCCTACAGACCTACACAATTGAATAGAGTTTTAAATTAGACAATCACATCCAGACCGAAACAGTCTAAGAGAAAAGAAAACTGGATTGGAACAAACAGAACACCAGTGCTTTGAGGACCCTCTCACCCCAACTCTAATCCCCATACCCTTGCCCCACAAAAAAAAATGAACACTTTTTTTGATCAGGAGAATCGACAACAGTCTGAGGGAGCAAATCTGGCCTCTTGGCTATGAATCAAGTTTGACTGGGAAGGAGAGTTTCTACGTTCTCCAGCTAATTCGCCCATCCTCAGAGTTGCCTGAAGTTGTGCTGAGCTGAAGTCTTTGGTCACCTAACATCTGACACTTTCCTGAGTCCTGTTCTAGCTCCGGAATCAACCAGCAACTTTGATCCAGCTGAGATTTTTATCATCGCCTGCCAATTTGTTAGAAGTGCCAATTTGTGGACCACACATTCTGACTGTCGAGTCAAATGCTGCAAGAAGCTGTTTTGAACCAACTGCTCAGACACACTTCTCACACACAAATGTCTGTGTGCCCCAAAGTAGTGGAGAATAAAGAGACCAGGCAACCAACAAAAAGGCATGATCCTTATTGGAGCCCAGGATAGGAAGATGCAAGGGACATTGAGGACATTGAGGGAAAATATTGACTGTGTGTTCAAGATGACAAAGTCGCATGCTAGATGGCACAGTGTTGCATTGTTTGCTTTCAATTTTACAGCACACCTTTGGAGGGGGAATAAAAACAGACATAGATGTGAGCCCACGGCCCCATGTTATGGGGTGAATTATGTCCCTCCCAAAAGATCTGTTGAAACCCTAACCCCCATTACTTTAGAATGTGACCTTATTGGAAAATGTAGTCATTGCAGATGGAATGAGTTAGCCTTGGAACATTCCTGTGTAGGGTGCGCTGCGAGCCGGCCCTGTCTAGGGTCTTTAGAAGAAGTTATCGGGGCTCAGGGCAGGCTTCCCCAGAAGAGCCAAAGTGGCATATTTATTATTTTCAATTAGAGTTGCTTGGGAAACAGCCAATAAAGAAATGATAGTCTGAACCTCCCTGTCTCCTAAAAGGGGGCAATAAATCTCTGCAGTGAGACCCCCTCTGGGGAAGACACCTCTGACTCCCCCCACCCCACCAGACCAGACTCTCAGAGTCTCTTTCTTCCTGTGAATGAGCTTTGCTCGGCTCACAAAATCAGTGTACAAACCTCTGCTTCCTTTGTCCCACCAGCTCTTCACGGCTTTCTTGCTTCTTTGTCTAAGAGACAGACCAGCAGCCTGGGTCAATTGTTCCTTTGCACCTCTGGGACATCTCCCATGTGCAAATTAAATTGGGGTTTCTTCCTTCTCCTGTTCATGCCCCCTTTGGTAGCAGGGCTGTTTCTGCTAAGAGTCTGGCTGAGAAAAAGGAACTGTTCATTCTGGGCGATGGGAAGACACACAGAAAAGATAGGCCAGATGAGGAAGGACGAGCACCAGTAATGAAGAATCACAAGCATCTGCCAAGTTAGATAGAGCAGCAAGAGAGCCTGTCTTGGGTCCGCTAAGCCCCAGGCAGGAGGGAATGGGGAACCCAACTCTGGCCTTGAGGCCCATGAGAGAGAAATTTCTATGATTGCCACAGCTCAGCCCTTGATAGTCTTGGAAACTATGGCTACAAGCACAAAAACATCTAACAGAACCAGACCCTTAAATGATTCCCTGCTATTGTACATGGGCTGATATTTTTGTATTTTTCTTTTGAGGGAGGAAGCAGAAAGTGGTCACTCCTGGCTGTGATTTGTGGAAACACTTATGTCAGCAGAACCCCAGATTCCTGCATACAGAGCCTGTGCCCCAAACCTTGAATCTCTGTCTATGTCTGTCTCTCTCTTTCTCTTTCTCTCCTTTCTCTCTCTCTCCTTTCTCTCTGTCTCTCTGTCTCTCTCTATCTCTTTGTCTCTCTCCCAGGATTGTCTTTGCTCATCTGAGTATTCACTGATGGGTACAGAGGAACATTTTTTCAAGGTGCTGCTGTACTTTGTTTCAGCGAACCTAGAGCAGATATGCAACCTTGTAACAAGTAGGCCCAACTAGTTTCTAATGAGAGGGTTCTAGTCTCCTTGCCTGGGATAGCTAGCCTGGCTTTGTGAACACAAGTTCAGCCAACAGACCCCACAAAACAGCACTGGAGACTGACATTGTGTCCCTTCGTGGTGAAAAGAACTCTAGGAGTTGAACAAAGCCAATGCACCTTGACAGCCCTAGACATGCTTTCAAACAGGTACTCAGAGATCTCTCTCCTCCTCCTCCTCTATTTCAATCTCTTCCCCTCCTTCTCTCCTATCTCTCCCCTTCTCTCTCTTCTTTCTCCCTCCTTCTCTCTTCTATCTCTCCCTCCTCTCTCTTCTCTCTCTTCCTTCTCTCTCTTTTATTTCTCTTCTATCTCTCCCTCCTCTTCTCTCTTCTATCTCTCTCTCTTTCCCTCTCTCCTATCTCTCTCCTCTCTCATATGTATGAGCACACAAAAGCACACCAAGAACTCTAGAAACTTCTCTAGACATGCTGGGAAAGGCATCATTCTGCCTTTACAACACCTTGTCATCACTCTGGGCACATTTCTTGGGCCCTGCTATGGTACATGAAAGGCTATCTGCCCAGAAGACAGAACTATGCTTTAGATAAGATAATCCAAATGGTAGCTGGTTCTTTGGATGAGGCCATGGTGTGGTGACTGTGTAGGACAATGCCCTTGTTCTTTGGTGACAAGTGTTGGCCTGGAAGTAGTTTCAAGTGCTCCCGAAAGGAATGTCCACGTGAGCAGATAGCAGATGTCAAGAATAGAAGCTGCTTTGACAGGGATTCTGAGACTACCTCTGTAGTATTCTTAGATTATTGAAGATAGAAATATTTTATATTTTATGATGTTGGAGACTTTTTATGTGATTATTGGTTATTTAACTTTTTCAAGTCTGTCGTCTACTTTTTGTTTGTCTTTTTCCCTGCTCTTTTCTGAAATCAGTACTAGAAGGTTCTAATTGGGAGTGGCTTCATAGTCTTTCAATCCCTCAATTAGTGAATGCAGCAATTGAGGACCTAGCAATGAATCACTAATACTGACCTGTTCCCAACTATCTTTCAGCCCCTTCAACTTTGTTATATATTATATCTTTGTTATCTTTTTATATATATATATATCTTTGTTCTGTGATCAACACTAAACACGTATGTCTTCTAGTTTTGTTTTGTCTATTCAATGTTATAGTCTTATATTTCACAGATAGGCAGAACTGCCAAACATTTGACTTTATCCTTCTAGCTTATTTCTCTTCCCACAATCCCCTTGAGCTCCTTCCATTTTGTTGTAAATGGCACATGTTCATCTTTTTTTGGTGGCTGACTAGCTTTCTATTGTGTAAATGTACCATGTCTTCCT
This sequence comes from Suncus etruscus, assembly GCF_024139225.1. Classification (NCBI taxonomy): domain Eukaryota; kingdom Metazoa; phylum Chordata; class Mammalia; order Eulipotyphla; family Soricidae; genus Suncus; species Suncus etruscus. The sequence goes on from NC_064865.1 coordinate 17,094,123, forward strand.
AAAGTGGCCATCTGTCAGCAGGTACTTCAAGTGCTGCCTCTTTTGTAGTTATTGTACAGGCACTCCACTAAAATGAGGTGATTAAAACTTTGGGCAGAAATATTTTTTTCTATTCCTGAGAGAGATATCTAAAGGTGTGATTGCTGGAATCTATGGGAGCTATTTTCAGATCTGACGGAAGCTCCAATGCTTCATTTCCAAATTGGTTGAACATTTCTCAGATGAGTGCTGGGAGAAAGATCCCACCACAGGAAAGATCAGTTCAAGGACTGAGGGACAGCTCGAAGGGCTGGAGCACCTCCCAGAATGATTTCTGAGAGCCACCATGTTGAGCCCCCCAATCCCACCCCAAGAAAAAAAACCTTCAAGTTTGACTGCTTGTAAGTCAAACCTAGAAGAATAGGGGCAGAAAAGGGGGGGGGGGATAATGCATATATACAAAGGGCCAGGAGAGATGCATGAACAGGATCAGACACAGAAAAGATGGAAACTGAGGCTGGAGCAATAGCACAGCAGGTAGGGCACTTGCCTTGTAGGTCCAGGTTGGATTCCCAGTACCCCATACAGTCCCCTGAGTACTAAAGGACTGATTGCTGAGTGTAGAGACAGGAATTAGTCCTAAACACCATCAGGTATGGAAGGAAGGAAGGAAGGAAGGAAGGAAGGAAGGAAGGAAGGAAGGAAGGAAGGAAGGAAGGAAGGAAGGAAGGAAGGAAGGAAGGAAGGAAGGAAGGAAGGAAGGAAGGAAGGAAGGAAGGAAGGAACTTTCCCTCATTAGTGTTTGGTTAGTGCTGCAGATGGCTCCTTTCTCTCTGTATTGGGTCAGCTTCTATAGTCATAAGTGACTGCCTAAGAAATTCAGATATAATTGAATCTAAAGTGAGGAATGAGAACAGTGGACAAAATAAGACCATAAGACTTATGGTGTGTCAAAGACCATTTGGGTATTACATCATTTACTCTCCAGAGTGATTCCATGAGACAAGTATTTTATTATCCGCATGGAAAAGATGAGAAATTTGGCAGCAGGGAGAAATTAAAGATGGTCAATTAAGCTCGTGTCTGTGGGAGAGAAAGCTCAAACAGACAGAAGCGCAGGGCTCAAGCCCCGGCACCACATAGTCCCCGAAGCATCAGCACACGTGGTCCCTGAGCACCAAGCCAGGAGAAACCCATGAGCACTGCCATGTGTGGCTCCTAAACCAAAACCCAAATCAAATCATCAGTAAAGATCATGAAAGAATGACAGAGCTAAATATGTCTTGTATGATCTGGTTTAAGTATATATAACTCTAATACAAAAAATTAAATGTCATTAGATTTGTTTGTTTGTTTGAAAACCACACCGAGGGGCCGGAGAAATAGCATGGAGGTAAGGCGTTTGCCTTTCATGCAGGAGGTCATCGGTTCGAATCCCGGCGTCCCATATGGTCCCCTGTGCCTGCCAGAACAATTTCTGAGCCTGGAGCCAGGAATAATCTCTGAGCACTGCCAGGTGTGACCCAAAAACCACAAAAAAAAAAAAAAAGAAAAGAAAAAGAAAAAAAGAAAACCACACCGAGGGCCCGGAGAGATAGCACAGCGGCGTTTGCCTTGCAAGCAGCCGATCCAGGACCAAAGGTGGTTGGTTCGAATCCCGGTGTCCCATATGGTCCCCCGTGCCTGCCAGGAGCTATTTCTGAGCAGACAGCCAGGAGTAACCCCTGAGCACTGCCGGGTGTGGCCCAAAAAACAAAAAGAAAGAAAGAAAGAAAAGAAAACCACACCGAGAAGTGCTCAGGGCTTACTCCTGGTTTTTCACTCAGGAATCATTTTTGGTAGGTTCAGGGTACCCTATAGGATGCTGGGGGATTGAACTCAGGTTGGTCGCGTGCAAGACAAATGTCCTCCCCCACTGAATTAGCACTCAGGTCCAAAATGTTACTAAATTTTACAATTTATGGATCAGATGTTGAGAGAGTTGGAAAGTGAGACATATTTTTAGTTAGGTTCCAGAAAAATTAGTTGGGAAATAGGACAGATCAGAAGCATTTTTGTTTGTTTGTTTGTTTGGAGACCACACCTTGAAGTTCACAGGCCTTACTCCTGGCTCTGTACAAAGGAACTACTCTTGGTGGGACTCAGGAAACGTGGTGGGACTCCCTCAGGTGAGGGAGATGGAACCCGGGTCAGTTGCATGCATGGCCTTACCTACTGCCTTAGCTTGCCAACCCCTGAAAGAAACTTTAACCAAAGTATGTGAAATTAAGGTGACCCGAAAATGTGTTCTTTCCCAGAAGATCCCATTGCAGTTGCTCACCACTGGCCATTTGAAGAGCTCGAGCCTTCTAGCTTCGTAGGGCTGCATGGAGGCCTGGTGTGAAAAGAGCTGGGATTGATCCAGGCCCAATCCAGCAGCCAACTTCTTGCTGGCAAAGACCAACAACCACTAAGTGACAAAGGTGTGAGCTCACCACACCCACCCTTCGCCCCAAGACACAGTACCCTTAACTCTAAAGGCAAAGTTCTGGAACTTTCTCTCCAAGAAAGAGAGTCCCAAATAAGCCACTTTTTTCTTGTGCTGGGTGTGAGCTATCTGTGTGAGATAGCACAGCTCTCTGGAATGCAATCCCAAAGTCAGGGTAGAGCATTGGAGAAAGCTGGCAACTGGGAGAGTCAGGGGTGATTTCTGCCCCTATTCTTCTAGGTTTGACTTACAAGCAGTCAAACTTGCAGGTTTTTTTTCTTGGGGTGGGATTGGGGGGCTCAACATGGTGGCTCTCAGAAATCGTTCTGGGAGGTGCTCCAGCCCTTCGAGCTGTCCCTCAGTCCTTGAACTGATCTTTCCTGTGGTGGGATCTTTCTCCCAGCACCCAAGGCCAAGAGACTGATCTTTAGCCCTGGGTGCAATGTTATCTATCATCTCTGCTCTGTATGACTCCATGCCTCCACCACACTCTGCCACCAGACTAAAGGATGCTTGGGAAGAGTTTCCAAATTCTTTCAGACGAGAGCCTGGCACAAATGCAGGAGGGAGAACGGCTGACAGGGATGGGGGTTCTCCTACCCATATACATGCTGGGCTCCCGCTCCACCTCCCACATGCCAGGGTTAACACTAGCCTGGACCACCCTACATTTGCTAAACCACACCTTCTCTCTTTTTTCCATGACATTCCTTTTTCCCCATTCCATCTTATCTGCATGCTGGCAGCAGAAACTGGAGCACATGCTTTGCCTGCAAGAGCCCCAAGTTCAACCCTCACACTGCAGAGTCCTATCTGAGCACTGCAGGGGGTGACCCAAACCCCAAAACAGAGTAAACATCCCCAGTTTTCAAGTCCAAATTGGAACAAGACTAGAATCTCCTTATTCTATTGGTTTTTTGTATCCCCTGTAAGCAAAAAATAAAAAGTGGTTGTGTGGGGGACAAAGCAATAGACCCAATGCCCAATACTAGCAGAGCAAGCAGTGGGGAAAAGGACAGAGAGGAAGACATTGTGGGGATTCAAGTTCTGAGACTGGAAAGTGGGAGCTGCCAGGAACAGAAGGAGGGAGAGGAGTAGAGAAAGGAAAGCCAGGAAAGGGGCTGAGTGTCTTCCTTAGTGATGGAGTTTGAGGAATACCCCGGAGACACCACCAGGAGAGAGCTGGCCAGAGTTGCTGGCCACGGCCCCGAGGTCAGAACTGGACGCAGCTGCAAGGGAGACACTTGCAGCCAGGAGAACTGGAAAGGGAGGGGTCACTGGCCATGAGCAATGGGAACTGAGTCGCACAGGGAGAGAGCAAATGAGAGCAGAGATTCCTGGTGTATTAGCGATCCCTAGGAGTGTAATAAATTACTCTCCAATTCAGTGACTTAGAATAACAATCACTGATGAGTTCTCCCAAGTTTTTGTGGGTCAGGAATGCAGACGGGGCGGTGGGGGGGGGGGGCCTCTCTGCTCCATGACTTCTGGCCCTCAGCTGGAAAATCTGAGGGTTTGGGGTTGGAATCATCTGAAAGCTTATTTCTCTCCCACGTTTGATGGTTGGTGCTGGCTGCCAGCTGAGACCTTTGCTGGAATGCCTGCGTGTGGCCTCCACATGTGGCCTGAGCTCCTTCAAACATGGTGGCCAGGCTCCAAGTCAAGCAGAGAGGAAAGAGGGTGGGGAGGGTGAAGGGGAAGGAGAGAGTGGAAGGAGGGATAGGGGTGCGCTCCAAGGGTTAGGCCTATCACCCCTGTGTGGCCATGTGCAGAGGGTCAGAGCAGTTCTGGTCCCTGCCCACATAGGAAAGTGTGAGGCCAAAGCTCCTATCAGTGGCAGAGCCAGTGGTAAATACAGTATGAAAGTAGACCTTGGGTAGCCATCTTTCACGCTACAATGGCAGGCACCCTTGATTGATTCACTGTAGGAGACATCTTGATAGGTTCACTGTGGACATCATCCTGATAGATTCATGGCTGCTGGAAGGCTATATCGCTGTCCCTAGGTGCCTCTCATGTCGCCAGGCAGCCAGCAACCCAGAAGTTGAGGGAGAAGCCCTTTGTGGGGCTTTGGGATAAAGTGTCAGAGCTGTAGACATTGGTACAATCTACCAGCCACACCAACCAACCCTCACATCAAGTGGTAGGAAACAACCCTAAAGCAAGGATGATGGAAAGGGGAGAATACTGAGAGTGGTTCTTTGTATATTATTTTGGCCATGTCAGAGATCAAACTCAGGGTCTCAAAGACAAGGTAAGAGCTGGGATGCTGAGCTCTATCCCTGGACCCCTGTGGTTACTGAGGAGTTCTAAATCTGCTGAGTTCCTGTGTGTATTTAGTAGGATGTTAAACTTAGGAGGCTGAGTTATAAGATGTCCCTTCAGTTTTCTTATGTCCTCCACATAGTCCTCTAGTAGATTAGCAAATGAACTCATTGTCCCTGAGAATTGGAATAGGAGTTATGACGGATGTACTCATAGTAGCAAAAAAATTGTTTTAGTGTCACCATAACCAAAAAGTCCACTGTCACATATCCCAAAAAATGAGCCCAGCCTGGTAAGATCTCCTAGTGCAAATGGTAAGAGGAGAGCTTGGCCAAGTGGGAAAGAATCTAGTATCTGTGTTTCCCACGTTTTGGACAGAACACAGGTCAAGAAATATCCTATTAAGGAACAGATGGTAACTTGCAGGGAGAGGGGGATTAGAGGGGTGTTTGGGTTATTCCCAGTGGGTGTTCAGGGTTCAAGGATCACTCCTGATGGTGCCCCGGGAACTATATAAAGTGCCTGAAAGACATCCATGTGCAAGGCCCTGCTTAATCTCTCTGGCCCCAAATCTATTTGAGGAACTATTTGAGGAACTGTCCTGTCTCTGTCACAATGATGAGAATTAGAACAGTCATTTGAGCTTGTGAGCTTGTGTTTCTAATGTAGGTCCCAGTAAAAATGCACTTACCAAACAGGCAGGCAGCAACTGGATTTTGTCCAAAGCTCCTGGTATTCTAATCCCTTGTCTGGGAAGCATATTTTGGGGGTGTTCCCAGTGCCAAATTCTAGAATGTGTTGGAGAGAGAGAGTGCTAGCCCCACACAACATCCAGTGAAAATGGCTGGTGTCCTGAGCTTAGCTCTGATAGTTACTGGAGAAAATTTTGGGTACACAGATTCGGGGCTCAGACTTGGAAATCACACCCTCACTTCCTTCAGATACCAACCCCAAGCCCATATGGTACCTGTGCTTCTGATCCCCAAACCTGAGTCCAGGAATAGACCCACGATTTCTAGGGCTTGAGTCACTTGCTAAAGTAGCTGAGTGATCCTCCTGATGCATCTACCAAAGAAGAAAAATGCACAGGGTAAGGGACAACTTAGGGGATAGATTCCCCCACCATCTCCCCACACCCCTGTAAGCCCATCACCTTAATTCTTCAACATGGTTCTCTTGAATTTGAAAGGCTTCATTACATGGATATGAGTTAATGGCTGAGTCCACCTTCGGTCTTTTCCTCCACCTCCCAGAAGCCAGGGGCTGGGTCTACACCAGCAACAGGCTTTCATCCTGGGGTGTTTCTCTAAAGTTATCCCATTCATAGAATAAGGGATGCTCTCAACACATAGAAACTGCCAGGGGGTTGGGAAGCCTTATGCCTGACAGAGCAGTTAAAGACCAAATCTGTATTTCTTAGAGTCATAGTGTCCCAAGGACACACAGACAGAGGACATTGCAGCAAATTGTTCAATGGCAATGTCAACCCAGTTAATTAGTCCAAGACAGTTCAAAAAATTTATTCCCCTGGGCTATGCTCATTCACACGTGGGTAGTCAATGGGGCCAATGAGACCCAAGGAGAGGAATCCTGGAGACTTATGATAGGGCAGCTTTGAGACAACATTGACGCTGTGGATGGCAGAGAAAAGTCTTTCTCTGAACTTATTTTCAAAATAAATGGTTTGTTTGTTTGTTTTGGGGCCACACCCAATGATTCTCAGGAGTTACTTCTGGTTTGACAGTCCTAAAATCACTTCTGACAGTGCTCATGGAGACCATATGCGTGCTTGGGATCAAACCTGGATCAGCACATGCAAGGCAAATGTTTTACCCATCCCTGCACTTATTTTCATGTAAGTTCAAACAAACCAAGAGTCCAAGTTGTCCTTGGGTTATGTGTTCTTCCAGCTTATAGTATATCCTAAGAACTCTTGTTCAGACATTAATTCAGAAATTTAACTCAGGGACTGGAACAATGGCACGGTGGTAGGGTGTTTTGCACGCAGCTGACCCAGGATGGACCGAGGTTCAATCCCCCAGTGTCCCATATGGTCCCCAAGCCAGGAGCAATTTCTGAGAGCATAGCCAGGAGTAATGCCTGAACGTCACTTGGTGTGGTCCAAAAAACAAACAAACAAAAACAGAACAACAACAAAAAACAGAAATCTAACTCAGACAATGCCAATGATCAGCAAAGGATCCCAGCTGTTGAGACTTGTAACATTTGACCAACTTGTGCACTGGCAGGTTGTTACCCCCCAAAAAAAACTGAACACCCCAGATCCTAATCACATTCATCTAGCCTGCCTCGCATGCCCCCTCACTCCAGTCAAAATGAAAATCCCCTCCTCTCTCTTCCATCACTTGAAAAAAATAAAAAGTTTGCAAAGTATCTCTTCTCTTAGCTTGAGATTCCCAGGCCACATAAGGAAAAAACTCACTGGAAAGAATCCAACAGCAATGATTAGCATGTCAAAGTGAAGAAGTGCGGAAGACCACAGTGGGCTGAAGGTTCCTACCCGTGGTTTCTCCCTCCTGCACTCCCCCTGGCCCACTCCCTCACTCTCTTTTCTTTCTTTCTTTTCTGGAAAATAGCAAAACTGAAATTTGAGTTTGAAGGGTGTGGGAGTCCAAATAGAAAAAAAGAAAAAAATTATCTTCACCCTTCCAACTTTTTCCCCTGAGTAAATCATTATGCATTTGCTATTACTAGTCCTCCTAAGTAAGATTCTCTAATACCAACTGATATAAATAGGGACTTGTGGTTATTTATTAAAATGCAAAAGTGCAGGACCCGGAGAGATAGCACAGCGGCGTTTGCCTTGCAAGCAGCCGATCCAGAATCAAAGGTGGTTGGTTCAAATCCCGGTGTCCCATATGGTCCCCCGTGCCTGCCAGGAGCTATTTCTGAGCAGACAGCCAGGAGTAACCCCTGAGCACCGCTGGGTGTGGCCCAAAAACCAAATAAATAAATAAATAAATAAATAAAAAATAAATAAAATAAAATAAAATAAAATTGCAAAAGTGCTGAGTTCCTTAGGAAATTAAAGCTCTTGCAATCTCCTCTCCACACCCACCCCCATCCCATCCCTCTCTACACTCCTCCAGGGATGTTTAGCCCAACCAGTGGTCATATTTTTCCCCCTGATTTCTTTTTTATCTTTCCATGATGGCCCTGTTCCGTAATGATCTCAAATCTGAAACAAAGGACAAAATGGATCCAACTAGCTCTTCATGACTTGTACCGTTGGCAGCTCCAGCTGAAGTACAGTATCCTAGAGGGACTAAGTCGCCCTTTCCATTTATGGGCCCCTTCTTATGTGCCAAGTATCACATGGCTAGAGTCATTAACCCCAAGTACCACCCGGTAAGGTCTTATTAGCTTCAGTTGATACTTGAGTACTTGGGGTTCACTAGAGGTCATGATAGAGATGGAAAGACCAGGAAGTGGAGGAGGGCCCCCCAGCCTCCTCCACCCCCACCCCCAAAGCTAGTTAGTGTCCAGACGCTTTCAAAGGACATGCAGGGAATGAGAGAGAGAAAAAGAGAGAGAGGGAGAGAGTTCAGTTCGGAAACTATGAACCAACTGTGTGCTCCCGCCAGAAGCTCGTGTTTATGCAGTGCTGCTGGCGGCCAGGCGGGAAGTGCCACCCAAGGGTGGCAGGAGGGCGGGTGTGCACTGGGTCACGAAGGAGGGAAGGGGGCCCGGAGCCTCCCCTAGGGTGGAACCCTTGAACTCGAACTGGCACTCGTGGACCTCGACGTATCACAGCTGCACCGGGGCCCTCCACCCAGGGAGCCCCAGTTCACACATTTGATTGATTACAGAACAGGGACTGCAGCTTGTTTCTGCTTTCAGTCCCAGGCCTTTTTTCCTGTAAACAGACCGTCTTTCCGTGAAGCCCCACACAGACCTCCCCCCTTCTCCGGGAAACCTTGGTTGACCCCTCTGGCATCCGTGGTCTCCCCCATTCCCCATGCCAAAGACACTCCTTAACTCCGACTCTTGTTTGGCATTTACCATATACGCGTTGCCTTGTATGGTTAGCTAACTTTCCATCTTTGTGCGTTTATGTTGGCAAACTCCGAGGCAGGGGCTATATTTTATATGATTTTTTTTTTGAGCACACATAATATTGTTTTGTGTGCCTTCGGCAGGATCTTTCGCACAGCTCCGAGTAGGTTGCAAGGCCCTTATGGTGGTGGATATGCCACGTCAACAGGCCACCGGATGCACAGAGAAGTGGGGGTTCTGGGGCTGTGTGGTAACACTTTGTACCTCGAAGGAAAGTAGCCTGGGCATGAAAGTCTGTGCTCCGGCACAGTAGCCGGGCTGCCTGCATCATCCCATATCCGTCCTCAACTGGAATCACCCAATTCAGGAAATGGTAGCAATGAGGAAGGCTCATGGAGCAGCTGAGCACAGCCAGCCCCAAAACCAAGAGTTTCTGCAGACTCTGGGCACCCGTGAGTGGCCCTCACTCCTGGAGTGTGTGAACAAACTGGTTGGCAGTATTTGTGCCCCAGCCCGTGTTTCGCATTCACCAAAAAGTGAGTTTGGGATGAGACAGCAATCTTGACATCTCATTTGACAGCCACCTCCTTACAACTGTTCTGACTGCAGTAAATGGTGAAGGATTCAATTTACGGATGATCCTCGGGAAATGGAACCCTCTTCTGTGGATCTTACCCCACACAGCCCTAATGGAGTGCCCCCTTCCAAGGCGAACTCAGGTGTTCCTGACACAGTTTTACGGGGTCAATGATGTCAAAGTAGGGGCTATTCATGGCTCAGTGCTCAGGAGACCAGGCAATATCGGGGGTCAAACCCATGGTTCTTGCAATGCGAAGTATGTGATCAGTCTATCTCGATGGAATGAGCCCTTTCCCTGGCCCCAAATAGTCTTCCTTCCTTCCTCCCTTCCTTCCTTCCTTCAATCCTTCCTTGCTTCCTTCTTCCCTCCCTGCCTCCCATTCTTTCTTGCTTTTTTCCTTTCTTCCCTCCTTCCTCCCATCCTTTCTTCATTTTTTCTTTTCCTCTTTACTGTTTCCCTTTCTTCTCTTATACTAGGGGTCTCAAACTCAATTTACCTGAGGGCCGCAGGAGGCAAAGTCGGAGTGAGGCAGGGCAGCATAAGGGATTTCACAAAAAAAAAAAGTCCTCAAACGTCATTATTAAAAGTTTTAATTATTTCTTCTTTTTTTTTTTTTTTTTTTTTTTTGGTTTTTGGGCCACACCCGTTTGACGCTCAGGGGTTACTCCTGGCTATGTGCTCAGAAATCGCCCCTGGCTTGGGGGGACCATATGGGACGCCGGGGGATCGAACCGCGGTCCGTTCCTTGGCTAGCGCTTGTAAGGCAGACACCTTAGCTCTAGCGCCACCTTCCCAGCCCCTAATTATTTCTTCTGAACATGAATAGAACATTGAGTGAAGATCATGAACAGTTCTTCTAAACATGGCATCTTTTGCCTATTCCTTGCTGCCAGAGACTTGACAGCGCTTCTTCTCACAAATCTGAACCACATTTGGCTTTAGAGAGGAAGCAGTTGAGACCCTCAGTATGGCTTGAAGATGATCATGAATAAGTCTAGACCTGTACTTGACTTATTGAAGTGAAAAGTTATTCTCCACACAAATATGTGCTCCCAAAAAGGCACATGGTGCACTTGAACATTCGGGAAAGCTCAGGGAAGCTGGGGGGCAATTCTCTCAAAAATTGCCCATGCATGTCTGCTTTTCCACTAATCTCCGTTAACTTGGCTTTGAGATCAGAGTTGCATTGCAGGTCAATGAGCTCCATTTGAAGCACAGGAGGGGCATCTTGTACATCAAAGAAAAAGGGGTCCACAAAAATTTGGAAAGTGGCTCTGTGCTTTTTGAAATCTGCAAATCTGTGATCAAATTCCTTCTCTAGCTTAAAAATAGCATCAACATATTTCTCACCACTGAATGGTATGCATCCACAAGTTCCTTGCATGCTGGGAAATGGCAAAGGTTTGTCTGAGAGAGCCAGGATTTCCATAACACAAGTTTTGTGGAGAATGCTCTCACGTTGTCATAGGCAGCACTGATAAGCTGCCCTAGGCCTTGTAACATCTTGTTTAGTACATTCAGCTTATGTGTGATGTCAACAAGAAAAGCTAAGTCCATGAGTCATTTGTGATCACTCAACTCAGAAACAGTATTCCCATCCTTCTCCATGAAGGCTTTCACTTCTTCTCTCAACTCAAAAAATCTTTTCAGGATATTTCCCCTGCTGAGTCAACGTACCTCGGTGAAATAGAGCACATCTCCATATTCTGACTCCATTTCCTCTAAAAAAGCACGGAACCTCCTGTGCTTTAAGCCCCTGGATCTGATTTGGTTGATGCATTTCACAACAACGGATATCACATTGTCACACGGCAGGCATTTACTGCAAAGGGCTTGCTGATGGATAATGCAGTGAAGACCAATGGCCTTCTCTATACCCTCCTCTTCAAGTTTTTTTTTAACAAGTGCCACCAGTTCATTTTTCCTCCCTGTCATCGATGGTGCTCCATCGGTTATTATTCCAACAAACCTCTTCCATGGCAAACCTGCATTCTCAATGGCATCACACAGATGCCAAAATATCTCATTAGTGGTGGTCTGGCCATGCATCGAAATTATTGTGAGCAGCTCCTCTGTCAATTCAAAATTGCAATCAACACCATGGACATAAATTGTGAGCTGCGCAGTGTCTGTTATATCTGTGCCCTCATCAAGAGCAACTGAGTATGCATCAAAACATTTGGCTTTCTCACACAATTGATGATAAATGTCACTTGACATGTCAGAAATGAGCTCTGCCACAGTGTTGGCTGATTTTGCTCAACTGACCTTTCTTTTCTGGACAGATAATACTTGCAGCCTGTAACATGCATTTTTCAGCAAACTCTCCTTCTGTGAATGGTTTTTCTGCCTTAGCAATCATCTCACTAATCATGTAACTAGCTTCGACTGATGCAACATTCTCTTTGGTTGCTTTCTTGAAGAAATTTTGTTGCCTCATTAGACATGCTTTAAGACTGGCAACCCGCTTGGCTCTCTCATTTCCTTGATATTTTGCACATTCCTCAGCATGTTTAGTTGAATAATGACATTTCAAGTTGTATTCCTTGTGCACTGCAACTTTCTCTGAGCAATAAGACATGTGGGGATGCCCCTGTGCTCAACAAAGAAATACAGCATCTTCCACTTTTCCTGAAATTATCTGTGCTCGAGGCCGGCGAGATAGCATGGAGGTAAGGCGTTTGCCTTCCATGCAGAAGGACAGTGGTTCGAAACCCGGTATCCCATATGGTCCCCCATGCCTACCAGGGACGATTTCTGAGCATAGAGCCAGAAGTAATCCCTGAGCGTGCCGGGTATGACCCAAAAACCAAAAAAAAAAAAAAAAAAAATTATCTGTGCTCGTCATCAATCTTTCTCTTCACTGCAGGCTTTGATGAAGTCATGATGGAGGTATGACAAAATCTAATTCTGTAATAAACTTCTCTCCCTTTTCTCCCTTAGGCCTCCGATAATGCAATGAACAGTGGGCAGGAGCAGAGGAAATGACGTCTGTGCTAGGCGCAAAGTATTGGCGATTATTTGCTTACCAAATATTCGCAATAAAAAATCGCATTAGTAAGAAAAAAATCGCATTAAACATTTGCATACCCCAAACGGAACTGCTCGGGGTGTACGAATGTTTAATGCGATTTTTATTGCAATATTCAGTAAGCGAATAATCACGAATACTGCGATATTTGAAGGCTGGTCGTGGGCCACAAAATGTTGTACGAAGAGCTGCAAACGGCCTGTGGGCTATGAGTTTGAGACCCCTGTCTTATACCTTTCTCCTTTTTAAATAATATCTTTATTTAAGCACCGTGGTTACAAACATTTTGTAGTTGGGTTTAGTAATAGAAAGCACACACCCCTTCAACAGTGCAACATTCCCACCACCAATGCCCCCATCTTCCTCCTCCCCCACTCCCTACTACTTCTCTGTCTCGCTAACATTGTCATGATAGTTGTTAGTGTAGTTATTTCTCTAGCTGCACTCACCACTCTTTGTGGTGAGCTTCATATTGTGAGCTGGTTCATACAGCCCTCATCTCTATTGTCTTTGGGTATTATTACAATACAGTCTTTTATTTTTTCCTAAATCCCATAGATGAGTGAGACTATTCTGTGTGTCTCTTTCTGACTCATTTTACTCAGCATAACAGTTTCTATATTCATCCATGTATAAAAAAATTTCAAAACTTAATTTTTCCTGACAGCTGCATAGTATTCCATTGTGTATATGTACCACAGTTTCTTTAGCCACTCATCTGTTGTCAGGCATCTGGTAGTTTCCAGATTCTGCAGTGAACAAAATAGGTGTGCAGAGGGTTTTTGTTTTTGTTTGTTTGGTTTTTTTGTTTGTTTTTTTGGGCCACGCCCTTTTGATGTTCAGGGGTTACTCCTGGCTAAGCACTCAGAAATCACCCCTGGCTTGGGGGGACCATATGGGACGCCGGGGGATTGAATCGAGGTCCTTCCTTGGCTAGTGCTTGCAAGGCAGACACCTTACCTCTAGCGCCACCTCGCCGGCCCCACAGAGGCTATTTTTGTATTGTGTTTTTGTGTTGATAGGGTATATCACTAGGAGTGTCTTATACCTTTCCTTTTATTTTTCTTTTCCCTTCCCACCCTTCCTTTCTTCCTTCTTTCCTTACCTCTCTCTTCTCATGCATTGTCTTTCCTTCCTTCTTTTTTTCTTCCATTCCTTCCTACCTTTCTTATTGTCTGTTTGTTTTGTTTTGTGACCCACCCAGCAGTGCTCAAGAGTTACTCATGGCTCTGCACTCAGAAATCACTCCTGGCAGGCTAAGAAGACTGTATAGGATGCCAGTGATCATACCTGGTTCAGCCAAGTACAAGACAAACCTCCTACTTGTTGTACTATCTTTCTCCCCCACATACACTACTTTTATGGTTCCCAGGTTCAAATCCAGGGCAAGAAGTTCTACTGCCAAGTTACACCCCAGCCAAAGCAGTTTTTATGAAGATACTAAGGTTCCTATGTCCTCCCCCCTTATTACAGCTACCCTGCTTTTTCCTCCTTGCTGCTGTGAGCTAGTGGCTTCTCTTTCAGTCGCTGTTGGAAGATCTTGGTGTTCCGGGGGCTTTGTTTTTCCTCATTTGTCTTTCTTTCATTTTTTTTCTAGGTCAATACCATAATTTACAATAGCGTTTATATTGATGTTTCAGAAACACAAATTGTCGCTGCACCACACCTACCACCAGATTCCTATTTAAAAAAAAAAAAAACAACTTTCCAGGGTTTTTTCTTCCAGATTTTGAAACATTTTTAATTTCCTTTTGGGGGGCCACACCCAGTGATGCTCAGGGTTTAATCTGCACTCAGGAATTACTTCTGGTGGTGCTCAGGGGGCCATATGTAATGCTGGGAAATCAAACCCAAGGTCGCCTGTAATCAGGGCAAGAACCCTACTTGCTGTACTTCAGCCCCACATTTACCAAAAAAAAAATAAAAAAGAAAGAAAAATTGGCAGTAAAGGGGACTGAACCTAGGGTCTCAAACATGTAAAGTAAGTACTCTATTGCTGCACTCCAGCCTGGCCCATTTTTTGTTTGCTTTATTTATATTTTTTGCAGTACTGAAAAGACTGAGATCCCATGATAGAAGCAAGGCACATCCTTTACTGGTGAGCCATGTCCAAGGGCTCCAGTCCATTTATGAAAATTTTAAGCATTGCCCACATGTACTATACAGTCTCAGGGCTGTCATCTGTTTGAGCACACAGGCAAAATGCAGAAAGCTCATCGTGGACAGCCCAGTTCACCCCCATTAAGCCCCCTTTCTCTCTCTCCTCCTGCAACCACTAATTGGATCAGAGCGGCTAAGCATTTATTTTTGTTTCCTTTAGTTGTCCATTTGTCCGAGTTCTCTATGCACCACATAGGAGTGAAATCACAGTGTTTGTCTTTCTCCATCTGACTTATTTCCCTCAGCATGACACCCTCTGGGAGCATCCCTCCTGCTGCAAAGGGCAAGATTACATCTTTTGTGTCTGACAGAAGGGGGACTCTATTTTGTGTATAACCCACATCTTCTTTATTCGTTTCTTTGTAGTGCTGAGACCTCACCGGTGTAAATCAGTTGCTCCTAGCAGAACTACATTCGGCTCCTGAACGACTTCTTTATCTACTTACTCGTTGTCAGTGATCTTAGATAACTAAATTCTAATTTTCAGTTTTGATTTTGCCTATGGAAAATGTCAATAGATATAACCACATTTAAAAATTCAAAAGTTTTCAGGGTCAGAACAATAGTACAATAGGTAGGACTTTTGCTTTGCTAACACGGCTGGCTGGCTGGCTGGCTGGCGGGGTCCTATCTCTGCCGTCCCTTATGAACCCCCACTCTCCTCCCAGCCCTGCCAAGAGTGATTCTGAATGCAGAGCCATGAGTTAGCCCCGAGTGTCGCTGAGTGTGGTCCCCAAACAAACAAACAAAACAAACAAACTAAAAGGAAGTTTGAACACCACAATAACTTGTAGGAATGCAAAGGAATTCAGAGAACAAAAGTCTGTAAAACGGCGGCAGCAAGAACTCGGAGCGGCAGCATTGTCTGGCCTTTCCTGGGCCGTCCCCACCCATCTCCCCGAGTTTAGAAAGTTTAGAAAGAGTTTAGAAAGCCGTGTGTGCAGGGCAAGCCGCCTAGCGACCTCACAACAACCAGTTCTGAAAAATCTGTTTAAACCTTGACTAGTTACACTTTGAGAAACCAACCCCCTACTTTTCGCCCCTGGCCGGCCACTAATCAGTCACTCCCAGGGCAGAACTGACCCCTTTAGGTTTGGGGGAAAATGCTGAAAGGGTTCAAGCTCCTGATCCCCAAGGCAGCCCTTTGTCATCCCACTGTTTCTAAAGGAGACTCTTTGTTCTGTATTTGGGGTTTCACCTTGAACTCTGGGCTTTGCTTTGAAGCAGAACCTGGGCTAGTGTTTGTGAAACAATTCTACCAGGCACTTTCAAGCAGGCATTTGTGTGCGTGCGTGTGTGTGTGTGTGTGTGTGTGTGTGTGTGTGTGTGTGTGTGTGAGAGAGAGAGAGAGAGAGAGAGAGAGAGAGAGAGAGAGAGAAAGAGAGAGAGAGAATGGGAGAGAGAATGGAAGAGAGAGAATGGAAGAGAGAGAATGGGAGAGAGAATGGGAGAGAGAGAGAGAGAGAGAGAGAGAGAGAGAGAGAGAGAGAGAGAGAGAGAGAGAGAGAGAGAGAGAGAGAGAGAGAGAGAGAGAGAGAGAGTGTAAATGAGTGCTTGTGTTCCTCCAAGAGTTTGCAATGGAGTCCGCAAAGGCAAGTCAGGCTGGGCTGGACCTCTATGTGGATTATGGCTTTACCTTTTCCTGTCCCCCAGAAATGCAGATGGCGCGATTGTTCGCACAGCAGGGCCAGATCTACCACCAAAGAGACAGGAAATCTCAGCGCGAGGCACACCAGCACCAGGGGGGTGGGGGGGAGGCGGGAGATGGGGGGGGTCCTCCCCCTGGTCTTGGCTCCCCGCCAGCCAGCCAATCTCCCCCCACCCCCATGGTAGAGAAGGCGGGAGACAGGCTGCGTGGGCCCTGCCCAGGCTAATGGGACTCTAATGTTTCCCTAGCTCTGGAACTTGCCAGCTTCAGGTTCAAGACAGAAATCAGACCCGATGGGGGAGTAAACAGCAAAATGCACAGTTCCCTTTAATTGCACAGGCTTTGTTAACCGTCTAATCACTCCGAAGCAGGGCGCTTCCTGACTGTATTCCCCCAGGACTGGGGGTTGAGGGGGGGATTCAGGAGCCAGAGCAGAGCCTGAGTATCTTACAAAAGACAGCTGCTTCCTCTGGCGGGCTGTGACCATTCATCAAAATTTATATGGAATGGTCAGTCCTGGGAAGAACCAAAATCTAATCAAGATGATCCGGAATGTTTGAGCGAAGATTCCGCGTGGGAAGGTGGGGGGGGGGGGGCAAATCGAATTTGAGAAATGTCGCAGAGATGCAAAAGTAATCTTAGGGGGGAAAAAAAAATAAGAAAAACGGGTCCGGGATTTAGAGACAGTTGCAGCTTAGCAAGGGTCCTGGACACACAAAGGAAATAATCACTCGCGCTCTGCTCTTGGCCCTACCGGGACCAGTCACCTCCGGCTGGGCCTTCCTCCTCTCAAGCAATTCAGCCGCCACTGTAAGGTTGAAGGGTGTTTTGAAGGTTCTAGAATCAGATTTCAAAGCCCTTGCCGAGGAGGGCATATCCCAACCCCCACCTGAAAGTCCTTCTTTGCTCACTGCTGGATGGGGTGGGGTAGGGGGCCCTCTTTACCTTGGACCCCGACCTTCCACTTCAGAGCAAAGTTTGCAAGCCCTTGGCCTCAGGGCCGGACGGGAAGATTCAAATGCAAATGTGTATAGCTCCTCCTTCCAGATAAAAGGTACGGGGAAGCTGAGGTGTAGGGGAGAGTGGGCTCCCCCAGCTACGGGCTGAGACCAGATTCTAACTCAGACCAGTTGGTTAGATCCCCACCAGCCTATTGAGGCACTATGAGAGGCTGCGGTTGACCGCGTTCCCTCCCTTGATGGAGAGTCCAGGGGCACTTCAAAGTCCCTAGAATGGAGCTGTTGGGAATGTAGGGCCATGCCATTGTAGCCCAAGAGAACACGAGACCTCAACGGAGGGGGAGCTGCAAGGTCGCATGACCCCAAAGCTAACTAACCACGTGGGTTTTGGCCTCCCCGCAATGTGAAAACTTTGACCAGTCAACCTACACCTTCTGATCAGCCATTCGCCAATGAGCCTGCAGCGCTAAACAGCAACTAGTCAATCAGCAATCCGTGGTAGGGAGTTCATTGGCATTAAGACATGTCTACTTCCTTTGCACATTGATTCCTTTACCTGAATCATTTTTTCCTTGGGTTCCATCTTGTCCCGCTCCTTTCTGACTATAAAAACCTGCCTTTTGATACCACCCTTATAGATCACTTTCTGCCTGCCGTGCTGCCTGCACATAATTCAATTAGGTCTTTGGTTTTCAACAGATGGACGAAGTTTTACCCCTACCCCACCACTGTATAGAATCTTCAGACCTAGAGCTGGAAATTACAGCTCACCTCATGAAGCTCACCACAAACAGGGATGAGTTTAGTTAGAGAAATAACTATGTTTTGAACTATTCTAATAATGAGAACGTACGAGGGAAATAGAAAGCCTGTCTAGAGTACAGGCGGGAGTTGGGTGGGGAGGAGGGAGATTTGGGACATTGGTAATGGGAATGTTGCACTGGTGATGAGTGGTGTTCTTTACATGACTGAAACCCAAACACAATCATGTATGTAATAAAGTTGTTTAAGTAAAAAAATGTTTTAAAAGATATTATTTCTGGCTCTGCACTCAGGGATCACTCCTGGGTGTGGCAAAAAGAAAAAAGAAAAAAATCTTCAGACCTAGGTACATGTCCCCGATAGTATAACATGCCTGAAGAAACACATGGGAGGATGTGAGCCAACCCCTAAAAGACAGGATTCAACCTGCGGTTGAGCAAGAAAAGATGGCTAGTCTTTAATAATTTCTAAGCAAGGGCTTTTCTGAGAAGGAACCTATAGTCCTTCTAAAATGGAGCCTAGGGCTGAAAATTCACAGCAGCTGGTGAGTGGTTCAAGAAGCTAGAGCACATGCTTTGCATGTAGAAGTCCTGGATTCACTCCCTAACATGGCCAGCAATGCTCCAAGTATCACTTAGTGTGGCCCCAAACAAATACCAAGCACACTCGAAAAGGAAAGGCTCATGGAGTGGAGAAAATGTTGCTTTCAGAGGCTGGGAAAAGGGATCAAGATCAAGATTCTCAGGGCTGAGGTGGGAGAGAATCTTCCAGCAAGGAAACAGCCCAAATCCCAGCAGAACCAACTCAGGGAATGTGGTACAACTCCTTGGTAATGGTTGGGAAATGACCCACAAAGCCCATTGTCCAGTGCAGGTTGGCAGGGAGCACCCCTGAACCCTGCTGTTCCCTGGGAGAACGAACAGAAGGCAGAAAGGGTGGGCAAAGGTTTCTTTGGGGAAACTGCAAGGTTGGGAAACCACTGTGAGCCAGTGGCAGTGAGCGACAGTTCAATGTTCTGTTTCTGCCCCAGGACTCAGAAGGCTGCTGGGGAAAGCAGGGTCTATTGCCCGGTCACGTTTCTGCACACCCGAGCTGGTGGCGGCTGGGAGGGATGTCTGTTCTGGGGTCGTGGCCATCTCCCACGAACATATTCTAATAGTTTCCCTTTGCACTTGTAAATTAATCCAAGCTCTGGAACCCGTCCTTCCTCTCTTTCCACCTCCCATTCCCTCACGAAGCCGCGTCCCTCCGGTCTCTGAGCGCACACTTGCCAAGTTCTTTCCTGACAAGGCTGATGTGTTCCAGATTCTTCTGCCAGGAACACTTTCCCACACCGGCAGAGGAAGCCGGGCAGCCTGGAATTGGGGAAGGGGGGAGCTGCAGCTGACCCCAGTGGTGTCCTCTGGGCTCTGCACACCCGTCTCAGCCCGCCTTTCCGCTCTGCTTTGGAGCTCTTCACACCTCTAGATGGTCTATGCAGCACCCCCATGAGACGCCAAGCTCCATCTGGGGGTCTGGCTGGATTGGGGGGCCCACTGAAATGGGACATTGAGTCCTAGGACTGCACCTGCATCTGATGGGCACCAGCCAAATATTTGCTGAGCACATGGAGACAAATGAACCAAGCAGCATCATTAAGGTTTCCAGAAGGTGCACTCCAAGTTCAGAATGACTAACTTGGCCCAATAAATGGAGAGAAGGGGCAGCCCAGGAAGAGCAGGGTTGGGGGGGAGGAACCAGCTAAGAGAGCACCATAAACTGTGAGCCAAGAGAAAATGGGTAAGGCAGCTGGGTGCTAGGGAGAGAAATTGAGAGGTTGCCTCTTCCAAGAGTGTGTTTTTCCATATGATAAAAGAATCAGGATTCAGGATTTGGAGGGGCCAGGAGAGGCAGCAGAAGCCATGTTGCAAGAGAGGTTCTTTCTAACCATGGCCCCTGAAAGCTCTCCTGGTGTCTTCCCTCTGCCTGCTTACCCTGTAAGATTCTAAGCACCATATGTGCCAACTGCAGATCCTTGAGGTGTGTGTAGAAAGAAGGTAAGGAAGAAAGGGTAGAAACATCTGAGGACATGGAGTTGATGATTTTTTTGTTTTGGGGGAGTGCCACACCCAGAGATACTTAGGGTTTACTCCTAGCTCTGCACTCAGTGATCAGGATGCTGAGGATTGAACCTGGGCTAACTGCATGCAAGGTAAACACCCTCCCTACTATATTATCACTTCTCCATTCTCTCTTCTCTCCATCTTCCTGCCCATTCCAGTCTACATTAAGGACGTCCAGCAAGGGTGGATGACAAGCCTATGGGAACAGGGACAGAGAACTGGCGAGAACCTTCTTGTTCCATTTTTTTTTCTCTCCAACATCTGTCCTCATGCTTTGTTTGTAACTGTCTTTGACTGTTGAGCATGTGTGCTTGCAGGAGGGCTTTAATTTGTAGTGAAGCCTCATCAACCATGTGCCAAGGGCTTCCTAGCCCCCCAGTGAGTGACCTGGCCTTCCCAAGTCATACAGTGCAATGGTGGGACGCCATGATGTGATGGGCATTTCCAGTGTCTATTTCCCAGAATGGACAGTGTAGTGAGACATAGAACAAGACGGCGCCCTTATCCCTGGAGGCAGGCCTGGGTGGCACAGTTACCACACTATGGTACTGCCACAAGGTGGCAGGATGGCACCGCTCTTACAAGTACTTTCCAGACTGGATTTGCCTCCAAAACATCTCTAGTCTGGCAGGGAAGGACCTTCAGAACTTGTTATGTACCTCCTTTCCCCAAGATCCCGTTGGAGTGGTTTTGATCATGGGATCTCTTTGGGCTGAGCCTTGGTCTTTTACAAATGGCATGAGACTTTAGATCCTCTACCTACCCCCAGACTCAAGTCTGGTCTTCTGCATGTTGCCTAAGGCTGAACCAGTTCAATTTCACCACTTGTGGGGTTCTGTGGTGGGGCAGGGACTTCAAGAAAATTTCCCTCTGCCCCACTTATTTCCCTTAGGTTCTTAGAGGACCAGCAGAGCCAGCAGGGGTCTCAAACTCAATTTACCTGGGGGCCGCAGGAGGCAAAGACAGGGTGATCCTTGAGTGCAAAGTCAGTAGTAAGCCTTGAACATTGGGGGGGGGGGTATGACCCAAACAACTAAAACAAAACAAAAAAGATTCCTCTAGAGCAGGGCCACAAAATGTTGTATGAAGGGCCATTTGTGGCCCACAGGCCGTGAGTTTGAGACCCCTGGCCTAGAGGGTGCCCCTGGTTGTGACCAGCTTTGTCAAAGGGTTTCCAACTCTTGCAGGGTGTTTTGTATGGAGCTCAGCCTCTGGCAGAAGGAGGCACTAAGGGAGAATGCGGGCTGAGGATTCCTTCACCTTCTTCTGCAAGATGGAGGAGATTTCTGAAGAAGGAATGTAGCCTAGGGAGAGGAGCCTCTTCTGAGAAGACTGGGATGGGGGTCTTGCCTGGTTCCCCTCCAGCCCTTAGAATCCTCTGCTGGTCACGGAGGTAAGACTATTGATATAAAGAAGGTCTTAGGCTGGGGGCACAGCCTCTTGCTTTCTGGCATGGTGCCTTATCATTTGTTGGTGGTCAGTGGACATTCAGGACTTCAGGGCCAGCTGCAGATGCTGCCACATGATGACAACCTCAGAGGCGCTTCTGTGGGAAGATAGAGAGAAGAGAGGCCACAGGCCTCCCGCAGGGTGGGGGACGTTTCGGGTTGCATCAGCCAGACACCAGGGCTGGAATGCATGGAGAAGTTCAAGCTCCAGCCCTCCTCGGCCATGTTCAATTTTCCTCTGCAGGCCCCTTTAGGGTTCATCTTCGAAGAGCAAAGCACCACTTCTAGACCCACAGAAGTCCCACCCTAATCCAGAGATAGAAAGCAAGGTGATGCCTGGAGACAGCCATCTTGAAACTTGGAAAAGGGGTACAATCTGACCAGGAAGCAGAAGGCTGTCGGAACCTCACAAGGCTGCCATCTTGGGAGCCAAAGATTCACATTCTTGAAGTCCGGTTTCTCTCTTGGGGACCTAAACATGCACCCATGTGTTGAGACCCATCCTAGAAATCTTCTTAGGAGACTTGACTGCTAACAAACATGTTTCCTCTCATTCTAGAGCCAGGTGGACCAAGAACCCCAGCAAAAGGACGGTTAGTCCCCATCCTGTACCCTGCCTATGCCATGAGCATCGCTTCTCATACACACACCAACTCCCAAGCACCATGGCACCTACAAAGCATGTTTGTACACTCCTTTGTTTGATCCTTTCCACCATCACCAAGATTTAGGTGTAATAACCAAGTTCCTGTCCTCACCAGCAATGTCTGTGCAGCTTCACCTCCTGTACCTCACCTCCCACTTCAGTCCCAATGCCCCACAAAGCAGGGTCACCTCATGGAGGCAGAGAAAGGAACCAGGCCAGCAGGGACATCAGTCAAAAGACAAAGGGATTGTGTGTCTTGTTTCTCCCCCAGTCAGGGTCACGTGAGCAGAACCTCCACTTCTACCAAAAACCCCTATACACATCCTTCGCACGGTAGACATGGCTTTGAGGGAGGGAGGCCATGGAACTTGGACTGCTTCTTCAACTGGGTGGAAGTGAGGCCCAAAGCAGAGACAGAATTCAACAAGTTGATTTTTCCCTGGTGAGGAAGAGGAGGAAGAAGAAGAGAGGAAAAAAAGAGGTGAAGGCTGAGCGCCTGCTTGTTCCAGACAAGGATATCCCTGTCCTTTCCCCCCCATTGCATTAACCCAGTGGGTTAATGATCCCCAAACCTTTCACCATGGGTGAGGACATCCAGCACCAGAGGTCAAGGGCCACCTCCAGGTGGTCTGGGAATCTAAGTCCAGGCGGTTCCTGGGACCAGGAGGCTGTACACAGACAGAAACCTAGGGGTGAAATGAAGGTTCTTGGGCAAGATAGCACGGGGTGGGGGCCCCTCTCTCACCCCACACCCCATCCCTCTGGGCCATCCCTCCCAGACACTGGGCCCAGCAACTCCTCTTGGCGCTCAGCTTGTTGGCACCACCTTATCTCTGATTTTGATAAAGGGAGCTTTGCTGAAAAGCTCTTGGCAGTGATTCAGCAGAGGAATTCAATTTAAAAAAATCTTTATTGAGGTATTATCGGCATGCCATAAAGTGCATATTGACATACAATAAACATTCAAGACTCAGAACTTGATAAGTTTGGATACATGCTCGGCCATGAGGCACCATGAAGATAACCAGAGACTCCCTCTCGGAAAGTCATTTATGAGTCCCCACCATGCTCCTCTTTTCCCTGTCCCTCACCCAAGCAAGGGCTAATGTAAACTTGAACACATCTACCATCACTGTAGATTAGTGACCACATTAAGTGCCATAAATCCATTTATTTAAATGCAATCACTTTGGATCTGGGCACTTACCCTGTGAGTGGTTGTCCTCAACCTCAATTCACATTGTGTAAGTATTGGGGTACTCTCTTGGTTTTCCCAGGTTTCTCCAGTCTCCTGTTGGTGAACAATTGGGCTGTCTGCCTTGCATATTTGTGTGTATTTCACTATGTATATACTTTCTTTGCTCCTGGATGAGACTAGGAGTGGAAAAGATCCATCCTAGAGTAGGATAAGTCATGTGTTTGTTTGTGTGTGTTGCTGAGGACTGGATTCATGGTTTTATACTAACCAGACATGTGTTCTAACACATTGCAACACTGTTAACTCTATATTTGACTTCTTTTTAGCTTATAGCACTTTTTTTTGTTCTTCTCTACTACTTTTATTTTTTAGGACCGATAGTTTACCAAACTCTCAATGGTTGTTTCATGCACAAACCATTTGAGCATTACAACTCACAGTGGCCACTTCTTCTACCCTATGTCTAACTTTGGAAGATACTATTTTCAAAGTGTTTTTACCATTTTTCATTTCCACCAAAACTAAGGATTCTCGTTTTTCCTCTTTTCTATCAACACTTGGCATGGCTAGTGATTTTCTGAGGTTAGCATTTCAACAAGTTAGTAGTGTTGTCTCAATGGTTCTTTTTTATTGGGGAGGTGTCATACCTGATTCTTCTTTTTCCTTTTTGGATCACACCCTGTAATGCTCAGGGGTTACTCCTGGCTATGCACTCAAAAATCACTCCTGGCTTGGGGGACCATATAAGATGCTGGGGATTGAACCAAGTCTGTCCTGGATCAGCTGCATGCAAGGCAAACACCCTACAGCTGTGCTATCACTCCGGCCCCATACCTAATCATTTTTAAGGGTCATTCCCAGCTTTCCTCAGGAACTACTTCCATGGTGGTTGGAAACATCTGCAATGCTGGGGATCCAAACCAGCTCCACCCTTTGTTGTATCCAACCTCTGTCTTATTGTGTTTGATTTGTATTTTTAGTACTTACTTGCATCCTCTTCTCTTCTTTGATGAAGTATCTGTTCAAATTTTTACCTGCTTTTCAATAGCATTTTTCTTATTGCTAAATTTGGGGGGCCCTTTATATAAGCTAGATACAAGTCATTTATAGATGTTGCAAAGAGTTTCTCTTTGGTCACTCTCTTGCTCTCTAACACACACACATACACATACACACACACACACACACACACACACATCTAGTAGTGCCAGCATCTAAACTAAGACTCCTGCCTGTACTCCAATCTTTTAAGCTCTTTTCCCAGCCTTGAGAATCTTCTGGGGAGAAGTTTTCCATTTTGATGAAGTATAACTTATCTTTCTTTCCCGCTTCCACTCCAAATGCAAGTTTGTCCTGGCCTGAAGATGGGTATTTTCAAAGGAAATTTAAGTTTCTGGTAACATAAGAAAAAGAAAACTGGAGGGGAGAATCTAAAATATAATACTTTCTGGGGCTGGAGTGATAGTATAGCACTAGGGTGTTTGCCTTGCATGCGGCCAACCTGGAACGAACCTGGGTTCAATCCCTGGCATCCCATATGGTTCCCCAAGCCTGCCAGAAGTGATTTCTAAGTGCAGATCCAGGAGTTAACACTGAGCACTGCTCAGTGTTAGAATATATATATATATATATATATATAAATTTCTGAACTGGGGATATGTTATGAGGTCCTGACACACACACACACACACACACACACACACACACACACATCTTTTATGGAGCCCATCCCAATCAGACAGAAGAAAAATGAACCTGAAAAGGCCCCCCAGGCTCCCCTCCCCATGAGGTCAGAGGTTTGCTTGTCCACGCCTGGGACCGTTGCCCCTGGTACAGGGCTGGTTAATGTTTCTGGGTGATCTGATTTCTCTGCTCCTTTAACCTATTAGGGATATTTATTTAGTGGAAAGCTTTAAAATTGGAGTTAAAGAGTGAAGTAAAAACTCATTCTTAAAAGTCAACAGCGGGCTCCAACTTGTGATTTGGAAGAAAAACGCTTCGTTGGCTGCCCTTTGAAAACATTTCCAAATGCTTACTGCATGCTCAGGACTTTGTGTTACTCCCACCATCAAGAACACCAGAAGAACAAAAATTATTCTGAGACTGAATGAGACAGAAGTCATTAAGGAGTAAGCCTGGGAGACTGTCTCAGAGACTAAACACTTGCCTTGTCTGTGTGAAGCCCTCAATACGACCCCAAGCACCATAAACTCGAACACACACACACACACACACACACACGCACACATTGTCGGTTTTCTATGCCCCCCTTTACTTCCATGAAAGGGAAGATGGCAGAGAGATGGGCGAACAGACTTGGATCACCCTGAGTCTCTCTCTTTCCTCAGGTTTTGGGTCAAGCCCGAGTGCCACCCACAGCAGGAAGGCATTCGACTTCTCCCCGATTCACACATATTCTCTTTCACACACACCCAGAATACCCCCACGCTTAACCCCATATCTAGAGGCCTTGGTATCTACTCAACCTGACATCTATCATTTCCCACCCTTGAGTTGTCTGGCCCAGTCTCTTCAGCATGGATCTGTCAGGCTTCTCTCCCATACACCTTTCCCCTAGGAGTTCCTGCACCCTCTTCTCTTTCTCTGGGTTGCATGTGTGTGTAAGTCGGGGGTGAGTGGCCATGCCCCAATGGCCCTGGAAGGTCTCTTGCCCTGGTGAAATAACACCATAGGCAACCCAGTCAGGCGCACCCTTAAAGCTTACAGTACAACACTGCCACCTAGTGGGACAGTCACGTTTTTGCTTTGCCTTGAAACGCTTTACGGGACCACAGTGTTTCCCTATCACGGAAGATCTTTTCCGGGGTACTTCCTGCTCTAAACCAAATTCCCCAAAAGGGAACGACTGCCTCAGAGCAGCATCTCTTAGTGTCAAATCTATTCCCAAGCTCTTTGAATTTCTTTTTGTTGTTATTTTCTTGGTTTTGCTATTGTGGGGCCATATCCAGAGGTCCTCAGGAGTGACTCCTAGCTCTGCTCTCAGGAATTAATTCTGACGGGCTCAGGGGTCCATATGGAATGCTGGGGTTTGAACCCAGGTCAACTGCATGAAAGGCAAATACCTTATCCAATGCACTATCACTCCAGCCCCAGGCCTCTTTATCTAGTTCTTGATCTTACAGGAGAAGTTTTCAGTGCTCTGCCTCTGAATATGATGCTGGCTGTGTTTTAATCATATTCATCTTTATTTTTTTTGTTGTTTGTTTTTGTTTTTGGGTCACACCTGGCAGCACTCAGGGGTTACTCCTGGCTCTATGCTCAGAAATTGCTCCTGGCAGGCTCAGGGGACCATATGGGATGCCGGGATTCAAACCACGGACCTTCTGCATGCAAGGCAAACACTTTACCTCCATGCTATCTCTCCGGCCTCATATTCATCTTTATTAGGTTAAGGTATATTCCTTCTGTAATCAATATATTGAGATTTTTGTAATAAAAGGATGTTGAGTTTTAACTACTGTTTTTGTTTATTATTCTATATCTATTGAGATGAACATACGTTGTTATTTAAAAATAATTGGGGGTTTCATACCCCATGGAACTCAGGGATTACTCCTGGCTCTGTGCTCAGGGAACCATATGTAGTGCTTGGGATCGAACCTGATCAGGCCCATGCAAGGCAAGTACCCTATACACTGTACTATCTTTCCAGTATAAGTTACGTTTTGATCTTTTCTTTTGCTATTGAATAGAATTTTCACATTGATAAGCATTTGCAGGTATTGAACCATCCTTGCATTTTTAGAATACATTTTTTTGTTTGTTTTTTTTTTGTTTTTTTTTTTTTTTTAGTCACACCTGGTGGCGCTCAGGGTTACTCTTGGCTCTGTGCTCAGAAATTGCTCCTGGCAAGCATGGGGAACCATATGGGATGCCAGGATTCAAACCACAGTCTGTCCTGGATTGGCTGTGTGCAAGGCAAATGCCCTACCACCATTCGTCCTGAATCAGCCACATGCAAGGCAAAGGCCCAAATACTGTGCTATCACTTTGGGCCCAAGAAAAATACTTTGGGGGAGGGTTTGGGTCACACCTGTGACTTCTCCTGGCTCTGTGCTCAGAAGTCACTCCTGGCAGGCTCAGGTGACCATATGGGATCAGGATTTGAACCATCGTCGGTCCTGGATCAGCTGTGTATAAGGAAAACCCCTACCACGGTGCTATCTCTCCTGCCCCCAGGAAAAAAAAAGACATTTTTATGTAATTTTTTTATGTTGGCCAAATCCATGTAAATTAACTGCAGCAGAACTGCATATTGAAATGGTCTTAAGTTTTGTTTTTTAATATGGAATGCTTCACGAATTTGTGTGTCATCCTTGTGCAGAGGCCATGCTAATCTTCTTTGTATCATTCTAATTTTAATATATGTGCTGCTGAAGTGAGTACAAATGGTCTTAAGGTTTTGGGGCTTTTTTTTTTTTGTCTGAACTCTACATGAAAGGACAGAGGGTTCCTGACTTGTGCTCTTTCATGGATCTTGTTATTTGGTAATGAAACGTATTTTGAGATGCTCTTTCCTTCATAGAAATGGAAGCCCAATAGTGAATGTTCCTCATAAAAAAGACAGACAGAACTTGTAAAGTGCCCTTCAGTGCCTTTGCAGTAGAAAATGACAGCAGAATTTATTTGGTTTATTAAACTCTGACTAGCTGAGAATGCCAAGACAAGTCCAATCTCTTAACTTCTTAAATGTCAGAACCCTGTGATTCAATGTCTTGATATCTCCAATTTGTCTGAGGTTATTATCTGCGGAAATATCTTTGTGTCCACCAAGTCCAGCATTTTTATGACACCATGTGGCCAGAACTTCCTCTTTGTTGAAAATTAGAAATGTTTGGGACTCCTGGAGTAGAAGTCTGTCCTCGCAGAGCATTTTCCAGAACTGCCCCACAGTTTCAGATGAGCCCAGCCTGAAGCAGATTAGATGAGTACAGGCTACTCTAGCTGACTCATCAGATCTGTGGTAAATTAAGTCTAGGGAAGATAAAGTTTTCCAGGACCAGAGATCTAAAGTTGGCTTTACAGTGCCTGGCACCACCGGGTCCCCCCAGCATTGTAAAGCTCAAAAGCTCTACTGAGGGAGTGGCTGGGGAAATCCCTGGACATACCCCCACATCCTTGCATTGAACCACTGCCTGACAGGCCAAGAATTACCAAGAGGGGGTCCCCAGGTTCTTGAGCATTGTTTGGATGCTTCCTCCCAAAATCAAAAGAAAAATACTATCCATAGGGCCAGAATGATAGCACAGCAGTAGGATGTTTGCCCTGCATGCAGCCAACACAGGACAGACCCTGGTTTGATTCCTGGTATTCCATATGGTCCCCTAAGCCTACCAGGAGTGATTTCTGAGTGCAGAGCCAGGAGGAACCCCTGAGCCACCAGGTATGACTCAAAAACCAAATAAAATAAAATAAAAAGAAAACGCTATCCTGAATTTAGACACTATTCTATACAAAGGTTTTTGGTTTTTTTTTTTTTTTGATTGTATATATAAAGGTTCTATAAACAATGGAAGGAACTCTGGAGAAACTTGGTGGTGGTTCAGAGACAAAAAAAAAAAGTACTTGCCACAAGTGGAAAACTGGGAGTTTGATTCCTGGGGCTGCCCATGGGCATAGAGAACAGGGCCATGAGTCCTCATATCTGCCACAAGAGTACCATCTCCTGAGGGCTACCAAGGAACACCCCTCATTCCAATACGAGTACATGGGAGACCACAGCAGAGAACCTCACATGGGTTCCCAACTGTGGCCCCTGCACACAGCTGGGCAAGTTCCAAACCCCAAGTGTGAGACCCCGATGAGCTTAGTGGTCTAGAGCATGAGCAGAGGAACCAACCATGTGTGACTCATGGTCACAGAAACCATCACAGCCACACAGAAAGGGCAGAAAGAGGAATGAAAAGGAATCCTTGGGATTTTTTTTAAAGTACTGGGTATTTGATTTTGGCATTCTATGAAGAATATGAAAGTTCCCTAAACTGACCAAGGAGTTCCTGGCTCCTTTATTTATTTTATCTTTTTAATTTTGTTTTTGGGTCACACCCGGCAGCATTCAGGGGTTACTTCTGGCTTTATGCTCAGAAATCACTCCTGGCAGGCTCTGGGGACCATATGGGATGCTGGGATTCAAACCACCGTCCTTCTGCATGCAAAGCAATGCCTTACCTTTATGCTATCTCTCTGGCCCCTCTTTTTAATTTTTATTTATTTATTTATTTATTTATTTATTTATTTATTTATTTATTTTGGAGCCACACCCGGTGATGCTCAGGGGTTACTCCTGGCTATGTCCTCAGAAATTGCTTCTGAGTTGGGGCCAGCGAGGTGGTACTAGAGGTAAGGTGTCTGCCTTGCAAGCGCTAGCCAGGGAAGGACCACGGTTCAATCCCCTGGAGTCCCATATGGTCTCCCCAAGCCAGGGGCAATTTCTGAGCACTTAGCCAGGAGTGACCCCTGAGCATCAAACAGTGTGGCCCGAAAAACCAAAAAAAAAAAATTGCTCCTGGCTTGAGGGGCCAGATGGGACACCGGGGATTGAACCAAGGTTTGTCCTAGGTCAGCTGTGTGCAAGGCAAGCACCCTACTGTTGTGCTACCACTTCGTCCCCACCCCCCGCCTCCTTTTTTATACATGGTGCTGAGGACTCAGAAGGACTAAGTTTACCAAAAATGTGAAGCCCAAGAAACACAGAAGGAGAATCTTTTTATTTTTCCTTGCAGACAATAGATAGAAAGCAAAAGTAAAAGTAAGTTTTTTTGTTTGTTTGTTTGTTTTTTTTGGTTTTTGGGTCTCACCCGGCAGTGCTCAGGAGTTACTCCTGGCTCCATGCTCAGAAGTCGCTCCTGGCGAGCACGGGGGACCATATGGGACGCCGGGATTCAAACCGATGACCTTTTGCATGAGAGGCAAACGCCTTACCTCCATGCTATCTCTCCGGCCCCATGTAAGTTATTTTTAATATTAAACAAATGCCCAGGGCCGGAACAATAGCACGGCGGGTAGGGCATTTGCTTTGTACATAGCCAACTCAGGTTCATTCCCCAGCATCCCATATGGTCCCCAAGCCTTCCAGGAGCAATACTTTTATTTTTGGTTTGGGGGCCACACCCAGCGACGCTCAGGAGTTACTCCTAGCTCTGTGCTCAGAAATCGCTCCTGGAAGGCTGGGGGATTATATGGGATGCCGGGAATCAAGCCCAGGTCAGTCCTGGGTCCACCATGTGCAAGGCAAAGGCCCCACCACTGTGCTATCTCTCTGGCCACAGGAGTAAAAATTTTTGAGTGAAGATCCAGGAGTAACCCCACCTGGTGTGGCCCAAAAACAAAACAAAACAAAAAATTAAATTTCCATCCTTTGTCACCACTACCAAAGCTACTGAATCTCTAAAAGTATAGCCCACTCAGTCAAGTATAAAATGTTTGCTGAAAGTTATTCAATGGAAAAATATCTCATGTAGGGGCCGGGCGGTGGCGCTGGAGGTAAGGTGCCTGCCTTACCTGCGCTAGCCTAGGAGACGGACCGCGGTTCGATCCCCCGGCGTCCCATATGGTCCCCCAAGCCAGGAGCGACTTCTGAGCGCATAGCCAGGAGTAACCCCTGAGCGTTACCGGGTGTGGCCCAAAAACCAAAAAAAAAAAAAATCTCATGTATGTGTAAATTTTTTCCTATTATAAGGGCATGATGGGAAACTTAACTCCAATCTGATGGTTCTACAAAATGTGTATACAAAATTATTATTTTATGATATTGTTTATTATATTCCAAGTAAAATCTCAATTAGGCTTACATGTGATTTTAAGATATTCTAAAATGGGGGTCAGAGCTATAGTAGGGCATTTGCCTTGCACATGGGCAATCCTAGATGGACCTCGGTTCGATCCCCAGCATCCCATGTGGTCTCCCAAGTCTGCTAGGAGCAGTTTCTGAGCACAGATCCAGGACTAAGCCCTGAGTGCTGCCAGGTGTGCCCCCCCCAAAAGGAAGGAAGGAAGGAAGGAAGGAAGGAAGGAAGGAAGGAAGGAAGGAAGGAAGGAAGGAAGGAAGGAAGGAAGGAAGGAAGGAAGGAAGGAAGAGAAAGAGAGAAAGAGAGAAAGAGAGAAAGAGAGAAAGAGAGAAAGATGGGTGGGACTGAAACAAAAATAGAACAGTGAGTAGAGCATTTGCCTTTCAGGTGCCAGCCCAGGTTTGATCCCCTGGCATCCCATATGGTCTCCTGAGCTTGCCAGGAGTGGTTCCTGAGTGCAGAGTGAGGAGTAATCCCTGATCAATTGGGTTTGACCCCAAAATAAAACAAAACAAAAAAGATATTCTAAAATGAACTTAGTTATCTGCTAAGTTCCTCCTCCCCATGTGGAAATTCTCTCTCTCTTATCTACTTTTCTTTTTCTTTTTCTTTCTTTTGGTTTTTGGGTCACACCTGGCAGCGCTCAGGAGTTACTCCTGGCTCTACACTCAGAAATTGCCCCTGGCAGACATGGGGGGTGGCCATATGGAATGCCGGGATTTGAAAAACCATTCTTCTGCATGGAAGGTAGGCAAATGCCTTACCTCCATGCTATCTCACCAGCCCCCTTCTTATCTACTTTTCAATAAAACTTCCCATCTTCTAAAAAACAAAACAAAACACAAACAAAATGATATTCTAAAATTTGGGGCCAGAGACATAGTACAGGGGATAGAAGCTTGCTTTGCAGACAGCCAAGTCCAGTTATATCCCAGCACTGTTTATGGTCCCCCAAAGGAGCCCAGTCAGGAGTAGGACCTGAGCATAGCTGGCTGGGTATGGCCCAAAACTGAGAAAGATTCTAAGATAAATCTGCAATACCAAGATTTTAGCAGTTTCCAGTAGAACCCAAGTTTTGCATGGTCTCCTGAAACTACTGGTAGTTACCCCCAAGCACAGAGCTATGAGTAGCCCCTGAGTTCTGGGTGTGACCCAAAGACAAACAAACATAAAGGACCTTTGTATCCATATAGTTCCCCAAGTTTAAATTATTCCTAAGTGCAGAGCCAGGATTAAGCACTGGGTTTTGGTGTGGCCTCAAAACAAACAAACAAAAATATCATCTGGTGATAGTAAATATATCTATATTATATTTATATTATATATATATTTTTGGGAGGGGCCATACCCAGTGCTGCTCAGAGATTTGGTTCTGCTCTCAGGAATCACTCCTGGCAGGCTCAGGTAAACATGGGGTATGAGATCTAACCCATGCAAGTGCCAGAACCTTACCCATTGTATTATGGCTGTAGCTTCTCCCTGCTAATTATTACTTAATTTTAAAAAAATTAGGCCACATGGGGCCAGAGAGATAGCATGGAGGTGGTGCGTTTGCCTTGCATGCAGAAGGACAGTGGTTTGAATCCCGGCATCCCATACGGTCCCCAAGCATGCCAGGAGTGATTTCTGAGCGAAGAGCCACGAGTAACCCCTGGGTGTTGTCGGGTGTGACCCAAAAACAAAAACAAAAACAAAAAAATTAGGCCACAAATCACAGGAGGAATCACTCCTAGTGGTGCTCAGGGGACTATATGGGATGCGAAGGATTGAACCTGACTTGACCTCATGCAAGGCAAACAACCTCCTGTACTGTTGCTGCAGTCCCCACATAATTTCCCTTTCTCTTTAAATCACATTCGGCTCATTCAAACCCTCCACTCTTGTTCACTCTGCGCCAGAATGAGGCCATTTGCTTCCTCTCCTAACGTCTCCTGAACTCTCTCAAGATCCTGAGAGCCTGCCCTTCCCTGCCAGGCCTGGGAACATTTGTGTTCTGGCTCTCTGAGATGCCACCCTGGGGCCCCACCTGTGGCAGCCACGGAATAGAAAGACCTGAGAAGTTTCCAGAGTCTCCAAGAACACAGGCTAAGTTCAACATAGAGCAGTGGCAATGCAGCTTCAAGAGAGGCTTCCTCAGAACACCCAAATGGGGAAGTAGTTCATTAACCGCTAATAACAGTCCCCACAGCAGCAGCTGGGCTGGAGGAGGGAGACAGTGAGAGGTGATTAAAATCTGGGGCTACACCCAGCGACTTTCAGGGTTTGCTCCTGGCTCTGCACTCAGAAATTACTTCTGGTGTGGGGCCAGAGTGATTAGCACAGCGGTAGGGCTGTGCCTTGCTCGCAGCCAATCTGTGACGGACCCAGGTTCGATCCCCAGCATCACATGTGGTCCCCCAGGCCTGCCAGGAGCAATTTCTGAGCACAGAGCCAGGAGTAACCCCTGAGCACCACTGGGTATGGCCCCAAACCCAAAAATAAATAAGTAAATAAATAAATTACTTCTGGCAGGCCTGGGGTACTATATTGGATGCCAGGATCGAACCTGGGTTGGCCAAGTGCATAGCAAATGCTGTGCTATCTGTCTGGCCCAAAACTGTTTTCTCCTTCCACTGTGTGCCCTTCAGTTTCCCAAAAAAATCAAGCTCAGAGGATCATTTTCCTCTCTCCTCTCACCATGAGTCCTGTTTTATCTGGAGTGATCCCCACTCCCTGCCTGGGCCAAGCAAGCTTGGGTGAGTCAGAGAGGGATAACATTGGAGTGAGGCTCAGGGTCTGCATACTGGCTCCATTCTGAACTTCGATTTGCACATGCCAAGAGGCTGAGCCCTCTCACATCTGCTTTCGAGGCTGTGCACCCCAAGCCTGAGCTCTGGAGCCCTGGTGGGTGAGGGTGCAGGCAGAAAAATACCCTTCTTTCTTACTGGCCTGGCCTTGTGTTTGCACTCATGTCAGGAGAGATGGGGCAGTCATTGTCACAGTCAACTCTGCCCCTTCTACCTAAGCCAAAGGTGTGTCTCTACACACTCAAGTCCACAGCTGTCCTGCCTCCTGGAAGTATCATTGCCATGGCAAATGATGGAATCCACAGAAAATCCACAGCAAGACATCAGAGTCTGTTGTCAGGGGGATCTGGCAGAAGCAAAACAAAGAATGCTGCTGGGGATGAGGTA
Organism: Suncus etruscus; assembly: GCF_024139225.1. Classification (NCBI taxonomy): domain Eukaryota; kingdom Metazoa; phylum Chordata; class Mammalia; order Eulipotyphla; family Soricidae; genus Suncus; species Suncus etruscus. The sequence goes on from NC_064865.1 coordinate 17,128,366, forward strand.
TAGAAAGACTAAATAGAATGGAGACTTTTTTATTTATTTTATTTATTTTTTTGGTTTTTGGGTCACACCGGCATCACTCAGGGGTTACTCCTGGCTCTATGCTCAGAAATCGCTCCTGGCAGGCTCGGGGGACCATATGGGATGCCAGGATTCGAACCAATGACCTTCTGCAAGAAAGGCAACGCCTCACCTTCCATGCTATCTCCCCGGCCCCATGGAGACATTTTTTTTGTGGATGAGTTGTACATAGACTGAGAGGAATAGGGATACGCCTTCATAGTTCTTAGGCAAAATACCCCCATGACAGACGCCAGTTTCCCTGGATCCCCTTTGTTTGGTTGGTTTTTGGTTTTATGGGAGGGCTATACCAGGGGTGTTCAGGGGTTAATTCCTGGCTTTGCACTCAGGAATCACTACTAACAATGCTTGGGGGACCCTATGGAATAACAGGGATCAAATCTAGGTTGGCAATGTGCAAGGCAAAAACACCCTCCCTGCTGTGCTATTACTCTGGCCCCAAGCCTCCATTTTTAGGACTCTAATCTGGTTGTTTCTATCCAAAACCAGGAAATGATTCTTGGGTAAGAGAATGGGAATGTGCAGAGCCCCAGGATCATAGCTGAACCCTAACTAGATCTGCTTTGAGCTGGGAATGGGGTGGGAGGGACTCAGCAGAAAGAAGGTGGGGTGGGTTCTCCCAAGACAGGGCGCACAGTAGCCCAGCACCTGCCAGAGAAGATCTAGGATGGAGAAAGAGGAGTGTGTCTGGGAAGGGCAGAGGTTGGGGGGGGGGGCCCTGTGCTGGAGCAGCAGGTCTGGGTGAGTGAACTGATGTCTCCCACTCTGTTCTGCCCTGGGACTGTGGATAAACTAAAAAGACAGACAATTGAGACAAAGGAGGACTGGAGTCATAGCACATCAGTAGGGCATTTGCTTGCATGCAGCTGACCCAGGATGGACCTGGGTTCAATCCCTGACATCACATATGGTCCCCTGAGCCAGGAGCAATTTCTCAGCACATAGCTAGAGTTAATCCCTGAGTGTCACCAGGTGTGGCCCAAAACAAACAAAATTATAGAGACAAAGGCCAGGAGGACTGGTCCATAATGGGAAGCTTGCCACAAAGAGAGAGGGAGAGCAGTTAGGGCTGAGAATGGATCACTGTGACAATGAGAGTCTGAAATGATCACTCTGGACAAGGACTGGGTACTAGAAGGAGAGAAAGTGATATACATGGTACCGCTTCAGTAATAATATTGCAAATCACAGTAACTAAAAGAGAAAAAGGGAGTGAGGGAGAGAGATAGATACAGAAACAGAGAGAAGAATGTCTGCCATTTTGTATGACTGAAATGCAATCACAAACAACTTTGTAATGTGTGAATGGTGATTTAATGAAAGAATTTATTTAACAACAGAGCACAGCATGAAGCAATACGCTTTCAGCACAGTATGGCGCCACAGGATACAACACAGCCTAATTCACAAAGCACTCTCAAGAGCATGTTTTCCCAACTAGCACTGTGCACTAGAGAGAAAGAAAGCAATGAAGACACAGAACATGAAACTGGCCATGTCTTCCTATGATCGCCTCTGGGCTGACTTCCAATATAGCAGATACTACTTTTTTCATTTGTTTGTTTTGGGGTCACACTCAGTGACTCTCAGGAATCACTCCTAGCTCTGTGCTCAGGAGTCATTTCTGGAAGGCTCAAGGGGACCACATAAAAAAATGACAAATATAGACATCTCATCAGCTACATGAAAGGCAAACCCCCTCCCTACCTGCTGTACTAATGCTCCAGCCTCCAGACTACTGCTTCCAAAATATACAATACCAATACACCAAGAATGAAAAATACAAAGTACAAGTCCTCGATAATAGACCTGGATGCAATCATTTTGGAAAGCAATAAAGAGCTTCTTAAAAAAGGGTGTGTATGTGTGTGTGGAGTGATAGCACAGTGGGTAGGGCATTTGCCTTGCATACAGCTTGCACAAAGAGAGAGGGAGAGCAGTTAGGGCAGAGAATGGACCACTGTGACAATGAGAGTCTGAAATGAAATGGACAAGGACTGGGTACTAGAAGGAGAGAAAGTGATATACATGGTTCCCCTTCAGTAATAATATTGCAAATCACAGTAACTAAAAGAGAAAAAGGGAGTGAGGGAGAGAGTGGGTTTAATCCCTGGCATCCCTATGATCCCAGAGCCTGTCAGGAGTGATTTCTTTTTTTGGGGGGAGGGTCACACCCGTTTGATGCTCAGGGGTTATTCCTGGCTAAGCGCTCAGAAATCACCCCTGGCTTGGGGGGACCCTATGGGACACCGGGGGATCGAACCCTGGTCCTTTCCTTGGCTACCGCTTGCAAGGTAGACACCTTACCTCTAGCACCACCTCACTGGCCCCAGGAGTGATTTCTAAGTGCTGAGCCAAGAGTAACTCCTGAGCACACCAGGTGTGAGCCCCCAAAATAAAAAATAAAAAAAACTCAAGGGTCAAAGAGATAGATCAGGTAGTATGATTGCCTGTACACGGCTGATGGGTTTGATCCAAAGGTTCCCCTGAGTACCTCCAAGGATAATTCCTGAGTGCAGAGCCAGTAGTAGCCTTAGCACTGCCAGCTGTGACTCAAACAACAAACAAACAAACTCAAAGTAGAACTTTTAGGCATCCAGAAACTCCACTGCTGGTAGTTACCTGAAAACTGAATTCAGGTAAATTAAACAGCTAAAATGAATCAGGTAAGTTAATCAGAACTCAATCAGCTGTAGTTACATGCACCTGGCACTTACTGTACCGATGCCTGGAATCAATGACAGGCCATTAGTAGACATCCAACCGAATAAAGGAGATGTGGGGTTTGCTTGCTATAGAAAATGATTCTAGAGTAGAGAAGAGCAAGGTTGAACAGGGGTCAAGGCACTTGCCTTGCATGTGACCAAACCTTATTTGATGCCCAGCACCACTGGGGATTCTGTCCTCTAAGCACAGAACTAGGAGTTGCCCATGAGCACTGCTGGTTGTGAGCCTAAAACTCCTAATAAAGATGAAATGGAAGGAAGGAGCCAGTGGGATCATGCAAAGCAAATCAGTCTCAGAGAGGAAGAAAAGTACTGGCTGTGTCACTGCACCCGGAGCAGGAGACACAGTGCATAGATGAGACCAAGGAAGGAATCAAGTGGGCACAATAGGACAGAGGTTTCCAGAAAGGACAGACAGGGTAGAGGAAGCGAGGATGGAGACTTAATGGGCAATGCCGGGAGCTCACCTTGTACTTGTTTCAGGGTCACTCACTGGAGGAACAACATGGTGCTGAGGACTGAAATCAGGGTCTCACATATGTTAGGTCAGTATCCACATTTCTGTGGGGGTTTCCAGTGTGTGAACACTGCACTCAGCATGTGCCTGCATAGATATCAGCAGCATCAAATGGGAGGGAGAAATTCAGACTATTCCAATGAAGACTTGGATTTGGGCAGCAGATCCAGCTAAAACCATGATGGCCACTGTGCTGGGAGAGCTTCCCGTGGGGCACAAGTCCAGGGAACAGTGAAGCTCCGGCAAGGAAATGGCAACTGACTTTATACTGCATGCATCTAAAGGCACACTTCTACTGGGCATTACACTCAGCTGGGTAATGCCCAGCTGTGGTTTCCACAGAAACAAAAGGCAAAACAAAGGAGTGTGAGAAATCCTCCCAACCCTGGAGCCCTGTCATGCCCTCTCTGCTGCCATGAGCAGCAGCAGCTCTGCTCTACTCCCAGCCAGTCCCTGCAAACATCTCACACTCAACTCACCCCTTTCCCCACCAACATCCATGCACAAGCAGCTGCAGCTGTGAGACTGTTTGTATCATTCTTACCTTTCGTTTTGTTTTGGGGCCACACCTGGTGATGCTCAGGGCTTACTCCTGGCTCTGTGTTTAGAAATTACTCCTGGCAGGCTCAGGGTGCTGGGGATTGAACCAGGATCAGCTGCATGCAAGACAAATGCTCTCCCCACTGTGCTGTCGCACAACACCACCCAGCCTTGTGCCATTCTTGTTAATGGTCTTGCAGGGCCCTTTGGAGCTTTCAGCCTGGGCCTAAACGGCATGCACAGATCAAAAGCCACATCAATGAATCAGTATAACGGCCTTTTATTGATAAAATCCTGAAATATTGATCCCACAGTTCTACTCAGGCTCAACATTCTGGTTTCCGACAGATATACAGCACTTGCAAGTGATCATCAACCCAGTTTTAGAAACATGATGGGATTTTAAATAAAAAATTAAAAAAGCTTTTTATCAATTAGACTTTATTCATGCTGTGCCCAAAAGCCCTATGTGAGAGCTTTCTCGAGAAAATCCAACAGAGTACCAGGCATGAACATTTCATTCCCGGTCTCAGAAATCCCAGAGAAATCCCTTGGAACCCAGAGAAAGTTTTCATCCTGGTGAGTAACGGGCCTTAAAGATCAAATACCTTTGCTAGACAATGACAATACTGGGCAGGTGACTGTCCTTGGCCCCCTTGCAGGTTTACCAAGAGGAAGATGCTCTGAATGCCAATGGGTGTGGCCCAAAAACCTAAATAAATAAATGATTTTTTACAAAAAGGCGTGTGTGGGGCTGGAGAGATAGCATGGAGGTAAGGCATTTGCCTTCCATGCAGAAGGACAGTGGTTCGGATCCCAGCATCCCATATGGTCCCCCGAGTCTGCCAGGAGCAATTTCTGAGCATAGAGCCAGGAGTAACCCCTGAGCGATGCCAGGTGTGACCCCCCCCAAAAAAAAGGGTGTGGGGGGGGGACTCTGATAAGTGTGGTCTCTGTAGCTGTGTGTCTTCCATCCCATAGGACACAGAGCCAGTGCAGTATCCACCATGATGGAAGATGTTGTGACTCCATCGTCCTGCTGTGGGCCTCCTGGTGCTGCAAAAGAAGAAGAGCTACTTGCTTCTTTGTGTGTTTTTGATTTGGGGAGTCACATTCAGTTGTGCCCAGGGTTGATTCCTGACTCTGTGCTCAGAGATCACTCTTGGTGAAGCATGGTGGATCACCTGCAGTGCTGAGGATTACACCATGATCAGCTGTGTGCAAAGCACATGCCCATTGGACCAGCAATGTTTATTGTGTTGACTGTCATTTAAAACATGCAGAACCAGGGACGAAAATAATAGTCCAGGGGGATGGCGTTTGCCTCACATGCAGCTGACCTGGGTTTGATCCCTGGCCTTTCAAGCTCCACCAGATGTGATCCCTAATCAGGGAGACAGGAGTAAGCCCTATAAACCACTGGGCATGTCCCCCTCTTGTTGGGTTGGAGAGAATACACGGAGGAGGGCATGATCTTGCATAAAGCCAACCTGGGTTTGATCCCCAACATCCCATAGATCCCCCAAGCCCTGCCAGAGGAATTTCTGAGAAGAGAGTCAGGAGTAAACTTTGAGCACCACCCTGCGTGGCCCCTAAAATAAAAATGAAAAACATGAAAAAAAATCCCTCTCTGCCCCTCACTAAGAGGATTGACCCCACAAGGGGCCACTCCTGATTCTCTGTCGAATGAAGGGGTCTCCAGGGGGCTATGCTGCCATGGAGTACTGTCACAGGGACCTCCTGTCTCTGGGATTGGCAGGTGGAGACTGCCAATGTTATCTGCAGAATCTCTCAGCTTTCACTTGCAGACAGCAGTGTGGTCAGTCCACCAACCCTCAGCACCCACAGAGCTGGACATGTGCCTGCCCACAATGAAAGTCTGCTAGCTACACCCAACGGGCCCATCTCCATGTCCAAGAGCCAAAAAAAACATTTAGTTAGCACAGGGGGCTAGCACAGTGAGAAGGGTATTTCCCTTGCATGTGGCCAACCCACCTAGGTTTGATATCTGGCAGATCAATATCTCAGGTTTTATCCCACATGGTGTTCTGAGTCTGTCAGAAGTAAGTTCTGAGCAAGGAACCAGAAATAACTCCTGAGTGGCTCTGGATGTGGCCCCCAAACAAAAACAAAACAAAAAAGACATTTATTCAGCACTGACTCCTGACACAGACTTCTTGCATCTCCTCCCAAGAAAGCTGGAGGGTGGGGGGTGGGTGCTCATAACCAAAGGCCAAAGTGAAGACATAAATTCCACATGTAGTGTTCTGGAGGTGACTCCAACCCCTTGTTCTTAGCATTGCACCTTTTCACATGTCAACTCCATGCATCCCCATTCCCAGGACACATCCAGAAGCCTTCCTATAGGAGGAGGCATGCTCATTCATGGGGCAGAAAGCTAGAAGTACAAGGTATGGGAAGGGCTTTGTGATAGGCACAGAGCATGAGGTGAGGTGGGTGGGCAGGCCAGTTTCCAGGATACAAAGCACACAGTCAAACCCAGGACTAACTCAGCCTCATGCTTAAGAGATGGGGTGTCCTGCATGGGGGCAGAAGGAGGAACCTCCCTACTCTACTCAGCACTCTGCAAACGATTGTGGTCCTTGATGCCCAGTTCACACTCCCCCTGCCTGACCTCAGACCACAGTGTCGACGGTGTGCTCAGTGGCCCTGTCCTCCTGGGAATGGGGCTGCATCTCATCCTTGAAAGCCCGAGTCAGGACCACTTTCAAAGACTCCTGGAACCTCTTCTTCCTGCTACTGCCTACAAAGAAGTAAATGAAAGGGTTGGCACTGCTGTTGATGGTGGAAAAGAGCAGAGAAAGTTGGTGCAGGTCACTGAAGTTGGCCCAGTCCTGGAAATTGAGCAGGCAGAGGAGTTTCATGGGCAAGGCGAAGATGAGGAAGACGAGGATGCTGACAACAATGATGAGGTAGAATTTGGAGGAGTGTGGCACCCATGTGTTCCGGCGGATCTTCACCACCAGGATGATGCTAGACACCAGCATGAGTGGCATGAAGACCAGGAAGTTGAGGATGACGGTGAAGATGATCACCGCACGACAGTGCTCTTCAGTGTCATCATTCTTCATGCATGTGGCATACTCTAGGATGGTCACCAAGCTGGAGAGCGTCCACAGGAAGGTGCAGACAAGACCTGACTGGTGCTTGGGGCGGTGGCACCGGTACCAGATGGGATGCAGGACTGAAAGGCACCGTTCCACGCTAATGGCTGTGAGCAGGTAGAGGCCAGAGTTGTACCCAAATAGGAAAGTCGCTGACAAGGTCACGACTGTGTAATAACTGGAAGTGTTCTCAATGTAAATCATGGAGTCTACTGACAGAATGAAGATGCAAAAAAGCAGACAGAAGTCGGCGAGGGCCAGGTGCGTGATATAGACTGTAAAGGGGCTCCTTCGTATCCGAAAACAGAGGAACCAGAGGAGAACCCCATTTTCCACAAAGCCCAATGGGGAGATGCTTATGATCGCCCAGTGCATGAGGGGAATTTTCCACTGGATAGTAATCTCTGACGCATTCCAGCTAGTAGAGCCATTGAAGGGGTCACTTCCTGGGCATGATGTTACATTTGCTTCCTCCATGAGAGAGTCTTGGACTGGGGTTCTGCAGAGGGTTTTCCTACAAGTAGGGTAACAAACACCATAAAAATGGAATGAAGGGGACTAGAGAGATAGCACAGCGGTAGGGCATTTGCCTTGCATGCAGCCCACCCAGGACAGATAGTGGTTTGAATCCCGACATCCCATATGGTCCCCCAAGCATATGAGTGCAGAGCCAGGAGTAACCCCTGAGCAATGTCGAGTGTGACCCAAAACAAAAATAAAAACAAAAAATAATGGAATGAGGAAGGTATGGTGATGCAAAGATGAAACCATGTGATACGTTGCAACTTGGCTAGCACTGGAAATGAGCAATTGGAGTGAAAGGAAATCAGAAGTAAAAAGACAAACACTAGATGATCTCACTTATCTGTGAACTAGAGAATATCAGGAGAGCCGGAGTGATAATACAGCGGGTAGGTTGTTTGCTTTGCATGCAGCCAGCCTGGGTTCAATCCCCCGGCATCCCATATGGTCCACCAAGCCTTCCAGGAGTGATTTTTGAGGGCTGAGCCAGGAATAAGCCCTGAGCATTGCCAGGTGTGCCTCCAAACCAAAACCAAACCAAAGCAAAAAGACTACCTTAATATTTAATAAAAACTTTTTTTATTCAATTCCAACTTTGCCTAGTCAAGATTAGTTGAAGGAAGGAAGGAAGGAAGGAAGGAAGGAAGGAAGGAAGGAAGGAAGGAAGGAAGGAAGGAAGGAAGGAAGGAAGGAAAGGAGGGAAGGAGGGAGGGAGGGAGGGAGGAAAGGAAAGAAAGAAGAAAAGAGGGAAGAAAGAATGGAAGAAAGGGAAGGAAGAATGAAAGGAGGGAAGGAAGGAGAGAAGGAAGGAGGGAAGGAGAGATGGAAGGAAGGAAAGAAAGAAGGAAGGAAGGGAAGGAAGAATGAAAGAAGGGAAGGAAAAAGAAAAGGAAGGAAGGAGGGAAGGAGAGATGGAAGGAAGGAAAGAAAGAAGGAAGGAAGGGAAGGAAGAATGAAAGAAGGGAAGGAAAAAGAAAAGGAAGGAAGGAGGGAAGGAGAGATGGAAGGAAGAAAAGAAATAAGGAAGGGAAGGAAGAATGAAAGAAGGGAAGGAAAAAGAGAAGGAAGGAAGGAGGGAAGGAGAAATGGAAGGAAGGAAGGAGGGAGGGAGGGAGGAAGGAAGGAAGGAAGGAAGGAAGGAAGGAAGGAAGGAAGGAAGGAAGGAAGGAAGGAAGGAAGGAAGGAAGGAAGGAAGGAAGGAAGGAAGGAAGGAAGGAAGGAAGGAAGGAAGGAAGGAAGGAAGAATTAAGGTCTGTAAATCATTCCTTTCCTCAGCACCTTGCAGTGCTGGGTGCTGGGGCCCATTGGGCTTGTAGGTAGTGCCCTGGGCAAACAGAACCCCCCTGAGAGCTGAGGTCTCCATGACAGGCAGGAGGCAGGCGAGAAACGCTGCCCTAGGCATCTGTTGTGGTGTCCAGCTGTCCCAGCCTGCTGACATGGCATCTACCCAGAGACACAGCCATTGGGGGAACATGGGGTGTATCTAGGACTGGCTCAGTGGGAGGAGGCTGCACAGCCACAGAGGGGACCTGCCCATGTGGCTCTGGGGTGGGGCCAGAGCCTGAGTACAAGGCCCCCCATGGTGCAGGCCCCCCCCAAAAGAGATCAGGATAGAAGGGTTCCAGACACTGAGTCTCCAGACACCACCCTGAGCCCAGGGACTGAAGGACTCATGGGCCCATGGGGATAGGCAGGCCCAGAGTTGGGGGTCAGCAGGGCCTGAGTCCTGCCAGCACCCCTCAACCCCCAACTCCTTACCACTCCTCACCCCTCACACTGCCTGACTCCCACAGCCACAAAGGACCCAGAGCAGATCCTCATCCTGACCTCTCCTGGTCAAAGAGGAAAACAGGCAAACGCAGAAATGCAACCCAGGTAGAACAAGTGATGGGGATCCCTCTCCCCCATAAAGGAGCAACAAAACAGGGAATCCACCCCATTCCCCAAACCTCTCACATCCACATCAGCAAAGCCGCACACATGGGGTGCCAGCAGGAGCTCTGGGTGGGACAGTGCTTACTGTCAGCTAGACCTTAAGAAGCTGGTGCAGGTGCTACATCTGTGGGTCAGGGAGGGCAGCTGCAGCTGGCATGGCATGGGTAGCAGGGCACGGCCAGCAGGGTATGGCTTCGGCTTCTTTGGGGAACCAAGTGACTCTGCTCTGCCCACAGGAATCTGTGCCCAGCGAGCAGATGGTCCCACGCTGCCTCCCCTGCCAATGGCAATGTCAGGAAACACCCCCAGAAAGTTCTCCCTGCTGAGGCCAGATGTAGAGAGAAGCCGGGGGGGGGGCAGGCTGGCACCCCTGAAGCATGGGGCGAAGAAGAACCCGAAAACTTGGAATCACAGCAGAGAGCCAGGGAGCAGCAGCCCCCTGCCCAGGTTCTGTTTACTCAGCCCTATGGTGCCCCAGAGATGCGGGGAGGCAGCACTGTTTCTAGGGTTCCTGCCTTGCACCCCATTCCTGAGGTACAGTGGAAGACAGAAAGAAAGAGGCTCTAAGGCAGGAGCTGGGCAACATGAAAATGCATCTTCGTTTGATGCCAACAGTGGGTCTAGGGGGCCGGAGAGATAACATGGAGATAAGGTGTCTGCCTTGCATGCTGAAGGATGGTGGTTCGATCCTGGCATCCCATCTGGTCCCCAGAGCCTGCCTAGAGCGATTTCTGAATGTAGAGCCAGGAGTAATCCCTGAGCATTGCCGAGTGTGACCCAAAAATAAAATAATAAAAAATTTTAAAAAAGTGGGTCTAGGAATGACTCTCTCTCTCTCTCTCTCTCTCTCTCTCTCTCTCTCTCTCTCTCTCTCTCTCTCTCTCTCTCTCTGTCTCTCTCTGTCTCTCTCTCTGTCTCTCTCTCCATCTATCTATATTGATTTGGGGGCCACATCTGGCTGTACTCAGGGGTCACTCCTGACTCTGGACTCAGAAATTACTCCTGGCAGGCTCAGGGGACCCTCTGGGCTGCTGGGATCACCAGGTCACTTGCAGGCAAGGCAAAGGCTCTCTTGCTCTTTCCCTCCGATTGCTTCAGTTCTGGCTGTTTCTCTTAGATGCAGATTTTCTTTCCTTTTCAGAGCTGGGTGGGGGTGTGGGTACAGGTGTGGGGAGAGGCACTCTCAGCAGAGCTCCTGCCTCTGTGCTCAGGGATCACACCTGGTGGGACTCGGGGCACCCGATGGTGCCAAGAATTGAACCTTAGCCAGTTGCATGCAACCTTACCCCTGGACCAGCGCCCCCTCCCTAAACACAGATTTTCACCCACACAGTCAACACTGTCTCCCTTCCCCCTTCTTTTTCCAGAGATTCAGAGAGGCCAGTAAGCCCAGCTAGAGAATTCTGCCGGGTCCCAGCCTCCCATCCCCCCACCCAGGCCCCCACCCGCGCCCTCCACAGCAACTTTTCTTGTTTTTCAGATTTTTTTCTCTTTTTTTCTTTCCCTGGCGACTAGGTTAAAAAAGTACTGGACTCCTGGGACGGAGCTGGGCCAAAGTGTTGAGAAGGCAAGTTGGGATCTGTGGGAAAGCAGCGAGGTGTCCATATATGTAGTGTCTTTGGGCTGTCTGCAAACGCAGGAGGCCATGGGCTGATCGGCCCTGGGGGGAGAGTCACCTTGCACCCTGTTCTCCAGGTGTGGAGATGAGGGTGCTGGGGAGGGGAAGGCAGTATCTCTGAAAATACCTCCCAGCTACAAGCAATACACAGCAGGTGAGAGATGGCACAGGGGTGTTATGTCACTCACTGGGTTCAATCCCCAGCACCTCATATAATTCCCCAAGTCTATCAGGAGTGATTCCTGAGTGCAGAGCTAGGAATCACCTATGAGCATTGTCTGGTATGACACAGAAGCAAAGCAAAACAAACAGAAAACCTCAGCATGTGAAGGCAGCAAATGGGGTGGACGCTGGAGCTCAGGGGAACAGGGCTGGTCAGGGAGGCGCGGGTGGGGGGTATTCGCTGGCATTACCTGGCTCTTTGCTGGCCGTGGAAGACAATTTCGCTGTCCTGAGGATCTTCCACTTCCTGGAGGAAATGCAGAAGCGGGAGAGAAGGCCAGGACCCCCTGACACAAGCTAGGTCGAAGAACTGGGCTCCTGATGGGCAGGGACCAGACCTGCACACACACGGGGCCAGGGGTGGAGAGAGAGCCCCGGGAGGCCGCTGGGTCCGCTCTGCTCCTTGGCCACTTGACAGGAGTCCGGGGACACAGTGATGTTATAAATGTTTGGCCTCGTCCCTGTGGGGGCCTGGAGTCCCGAGCAGAACGACCCACAGCAGGGAAAACGCGTCCTGCTTAAAGTCAACAGGATGGACGGGGCCTCCCCGCTTGGCTGTCCCCAGAGACGATGGAGACGCCGGTGGGGACGCCAAGTTGCCCATTTGGGATCTGCTGGGGAGATGCACTAGGTGAGAGAGGAAGGAGGTTGCAAGAGTTGGACAGACAGATGGGCTGGAAGAGCAAATCTGGGGCGGGGGGGGGGGGCAGCAGCTAGATGGTCTCACTGAAGGGGCCGGCAAGGACACAGCAGGAAGGGCACTGACCTTGCACACGGCTGACCCAGGTTTCATCCCCAGCACCCCATAGGGTACCCCTAAGTACTGCCAGGAGTGACTCCTGAGTGTAGAGCCAGAAGTAAACCCCGAGCATTGCTATGTGCACTCCCCCACAAAATTTCTTAATTGGCTTCTGGTTTGGAAGCCACATCCTATAGTCAGGGCTTACTCCTGACTCTATACTCAGGGGTCACTCCTAAAACAGCTCAGGGGGAGCATTTGGGATTCCAGAAATCGAAGCCGGGTCAACCTTGTGCAAGCCTAGTGCCTCTCCCACTGTCTTATTGCTTTGGTCCAGCCCAAATGTTTTTGCGTAAGAAGTTAAAAATGGACCAGGGAGGGGCCAGAGAGAATGGAGGTAAGGCGTTTGCCTTTCATGCAGAAGGTCGGTGGTTCTAATCCTGGCATTCCATAAGGTCCCCTGAGCCTGCTAGGAGCGATTTCTGAGCATAGAACCAGGAGTAACCCCTGAGCGCTGCCAAGAGTGACCCCAAAAAAATGGGCCAGGGGAGAGGACCAGAGATATAGCACAGCAGGGAAGGCATTTGCCTCGCATGCAGCCAACCCGGACTCGATTCTTGGCATTCCATGTGATCATCTGAACCTGCCAGGAGTAATTTCTGAGTGCAGAGTAAGGAGTAACTCCTAAGTGCTGCTGGGTGTAGCCCCAAAAACAAAAACGGGGGCAGGGTCAGAGCTCAATGATCAGAGATGCATGCAGAAGGCCCGAGACCATCTGGTGACACATGCACCACTCAGGACCACAGGGGGGAGACCTTATGGTGCTGACTGGGTGGGGTAGGGGGACTTAGCACTAGATCATCTAACAGGCTGGCCCCCAGATCTCCTGAGTGTGCTGAGGGGCCTCCTCTCACCTCATCCCTTCCCCCCAAAATAAGAAAAGTTTTCTAGAGGAATACCCTTGCCATGGAAGCCCAGGATTCACCCACCAGGCATTTGATTGACAGGACCTCAGAAAGCCCCCTCTGCCTTCCAGGCCCCAAAACTGACATCAGAGCTGACTAGGTCAGTCCTAGACAGGCTTGGATCTGGGGCAGCTGGAGAGAGATTGTCACTGAAATTCTTCCCAGCAACCAAAGAGACTCCGGAAACGGGAGACTCAGTTTCTCCAGAGGAACCAGCAGTCTCCTTGCTCCAGAGTCTGGGCTGCCACAGGCAGACTCCTAGTTCTAGAGTATTAGGGTCAGGGAGCAGTGGGGCGTTTGCAGGCAGCAGAGGAAGACTGTGGGCGCAGAGATTTCCCAGCATGTGCTTTTGCAAAGCAGGGTCTGGACCAGCTCAAGACCAACTGGGCTCATTTCTGCCAACCATTTCTCGGACCAAGGAAACTTGTCCCAGGGTCGTCTTGAGCATGTCTTAGTCCAGATACAACAGCCTGATTCTGGGAGCTCCATCTGCTCCGCTTTTGGTAACAGGGCAGGGAGAACAGGGGCCTCTGTTTCTCAGCTTTAGGGGAGCAGAGAACTGTTTCTCCTCGTCAACAGAACAGTAGTTAAGGAGCTTGCCCTGCACACGCCTGACCCCAGTTCAGTCCCCTCTGTTGCAAGTCAGCCCCTGAAGAGGTTGACTGATGGAGGGATGGAGGATGAGGTCTTTCCCCTTCAGCTTGGAGCACGCATCTGCCACCCTGTCTAGCCAACGGTTCTGAGGTGAAACAGCAGGTAAACAGCTCGCAGACAGTCAGGTTTGTGAAAATATTAGCTTTATTCGGTGGACAAGACTGAAGTCCAAAGACTCAGCCTCAGTTCCAGCAAAAAGCCTCTCACCTTCCACAGACCCTTGTTTTTATCCCCCAGAATCAGGTACCACCCAATGGTGGGATCAGATACCACCCAATGGTGAAAGCAGAATCAGGTACTACACTAGGGTGGGGGCAGAATGCCAGGTCACACACACCCTAGGGTAGGGCACAATCACCAATCAGGTTAGGGTCAGTAACATAATAATCCCCTAAAATATTTACATACACAACACCCTCTATAATCCCCTGAGCACAGAGCCAGGGGTGACTCTATTGTGTGTGTGTGTGTGTGTGTGTGTGTGTGTGTGTGTGTGTGTGTGTGTGTGTGTGTGTGTGGTTTTTAGGTCACACCCGGCAGTGCTCAGGGGTTACTCCTGGCTCCATGCTCAGAAATCGCTCCTGGCAGGCATGGGGACCATATGGGATGCTGGGATTCGAACCGATGACCTTCTGCATGAAAGGCAAACGCCTTACCTCCATGCTATCTCTCCGGCCCCAGGGGTGACTCTTAAGCACAGATTTAGGAGTAATCCCTAAGCAGAGTCAGGAGTGAAGCCTGAACATGAAGTCAGGAGTACTTCTTTTTTTTTTTTAATTATCTTCATTTAAACATCGTAATTACAAATATAATTGTAATTGTATGATTACAGTCATGTAAACAACACCCCCCTTCACCAGTGCAGGATTCCCACCACCAATTTCCTAGATCTACCTACTCCCCACCCCACCCACACCTGTACTCGAGACAGGCTTTCTTTTTCCCTCATTCATTCACATTGTTATGATAGTTTTCAGTGTAGTTATTTCTCTAACTGTACTTAGCACTCTATGTAGTGAGCTTCATGTCATTACCTGCACCTACATGGGAGGATAAGGGGAAGTAAGTGTTGGGACTGAGGCAGTAAAATATTAGAAATGAGCTTTGTAGGGCAGTATCAAGGTCCCAATACAAGATGGATATTATGGATATATGCACACAATACTACCAATTTGAAAACAAAGAGAAAAAATTTCCACTGACTGTCCCAACATAAACCAGTGCTAGAACAGCCTGCCCTCCTCCCAGAGCACATTCACATTAGTGTAGGGAGAGATAGGGAGAAAGCCTGTTGACCCCTATAGAGTCCACCTAGACGGGTGCCCAGGGAAAGACTGAAGTCCAGGGGAGAAAAACCCTATACCTGGCAAGAGCTGGTCTCCAGACTCAAGGAGGAAACCGGGAGCCAGATGTCTGCCCGCCCTCCTCCCCATGCACCTCCTCCCTGGAGTACGGAGGGAGGGGGGAAGCCTGAGGACCACTAAGAGTCCACCTGAACCCACTTCTGGCCATCTGAGCTGGCACCCAGGGAAGGCATGGAGTCAGGGGGAAAAGACAAGGACAGCTGGGGGCCTGCCAAGCCTCCCAGCACTCCCCAGGCTAGGGAGAAAGGCTCTGGTATGGGGCCTTCCCAAACCCCATACCTGGCAAGAGCTGGTCTCCAGAATCAAGGAGGAAACCGGAAGCCAGATGTCTGCCCGCCCTACTTCTTACAACACTGCTGGGTGTGGCCCCAAAACCAAATTCAGAACAAAATAAAACCAAAACCCTGTGAGTACAGCTCACAGGACAAGTACAACCCAGCATCCTCAGGGGTCCCTGCCCACCCTTTCCTGTGGCAGCCCCTCCTTGCCCTTTGCTGCCACCACCCAAGAATCACATTGGCTGAGCCCGGGAGGATATTTGCAGCCTCTGGTCTACAAAGAAGGTGCTCAGTGAGCCACAGTCTCAGGCCCTGAGGACCACTTACTATTATTTTGTTTGCTTGGGGGTCACACCAGGCAGTGCTCAGCTCCTCCCTCTGCACTCAGACATCGTTCCTGGCAGGCTCAGGGAACCATACGGGATGCTGGGGATCAAACCTGGGTCCATCCCGGGTTGGCTGCGTGCAAGGTAAATGCCCTACAGCTGTGCTATCACTCTGTCTCCATCCCCTTTTCTTCCTTTTCCTTTTTTTTTTTTTTTTTTTTTGTATTTTTGGGTCACACCCGACAGTGCTCAGGGGTTACTCATGGTTCTATGCTCAGAAATCACCCCTGACAGGCTCAAGGGACCATATGGGGTGCTGGGATTCGAACCACCGACCTTCTGCATGAAAGGCAAATGCCTTACTCTCCGGCTCCCTTCAATCCCCTATTATTGTCATATGGTCCCTTGTCTGTCCTAACTGAATTCCCCCATTGTTTCTATTATCTTTGCCAGTACCCAATTTTCTTAAATTTCTTTCTTTTAGACACTGTGATGTAAAGAGTTGTTCATATTACAGTTATTTCTGACATTCAATAATCCAACATCAATCCCACCACCAGTGTAACATTCCCTCCACCCTAGTCATCAGTTTTCCAACATCTCTGAAACCTGCTCCTTGGCAGGTAGGAACAATTCAATTAGTATTACTTGGTACAACTAAATGGTAATGGAATTACCAAAAAGAAACTTCATTAAAAGAAAATTTGTGGGGCCCGGAGAGATAGCACAGCAGCGTTTGCCTTGCAAGCAGCCGATCCAGGACCAAAGGTGGTTGGTTCGAATCCCGGTGTCCCACATGGTCCCCCGTGCCTGCCAGGAGCTATTTCTGAGCAGACAGCCAGGAGTAACCCCTGAGCACCGCCAGGTGTGACCCAAAAACCAAAAAATAAGTTTGTGAAAATTGTGCTGTCTTGATATGGGGTCTTATGCCATTGTCTGAAGTTCTAGTAAACTACATATTGCCAGTTGAGCCTTTTGTTACTGTTTGTTGTTTTGTTACAGTTTTGTTGTTGTTGTTATGGTTCTGTTGGTTGAGCTTGTGTGGCTTCTATGAAAATTTCCCATCTAATTTGGTGTGTTCCTACTGGGAAATCAGTATTAAAATTATGTATTATAAAATGATTATAAAATCAGTATTAAAATTTAAGGATCTCTTGCACTGGGCTGATGAATTCATATGCTGACAGCAACGGTTTCAAAGTTCCCTCCGAAGGGCCCTAGTGTGATAGACTTTGAGGGTGTTACGTCCATGAGTTTTTCCTCTCATTGGCCCTCTTTCAAGAGTCTATGGTGTTGGCCACTGATGCAGACAGCAATTGGCTCTGGATTGTGGCTGCAGGCGCTTCCAGAAGTACAGAGTGCAGGGAGTAAGCTGCCCATCCTGGCCTCCAGGGTCCCTGAAGATGTGAGCCACAAAACTGGCATTCTCGGAGTGTCTGGTGCTGGGGTCTCTGCGAAGATGAGTGAGAGCCGTGGTGAGACTGGGCCTTTGGTATGGATGCAATTGGGCAGATCTCTGTGTGTGTGTGGCTTAGAGCCCAGTTCTTCACTGCATGCTTTGCACAAACAGATCCTGACCCCCAGGTCTTCATGGAGTTTAGAGCCCAGAGCACAGTTTCTCCTGCTTCACCCTGCACCCGTTCCCCCACCCTTTTGCCTCTAGGAGAACAATAGTATTTTCTCCTCCACCTTATGCATTCTTCTCTGACTAGACAAGCCTTGTGGTGGGGTCCCAGGCACTGGACACAGCATTTCCAGAAGCCCTGCCTGAACCAGGATGCCTGCCAGAACCCTCTGGGAACAGGAGCCTAGAGTGAACTCAACTGCAGCTCAGGCTCAGCTGTGGGAACTTGAACCCTGAAAATCCCAGACACTACCACCCCCTACATGTACCCATACCATATCTGGAAGCTGCCAGGAAAGAAATTTCTCTAGTGGAGTGATAGCACAGTTGGATGGCATTTGCTTTGCACAAGGCTGACCCACGTTAGATCCAGGCATCCCATATGGTTCTCCAAGCCTGTCAGGAGTAATTTCTGAGCACAGAGCCAGGAATAACCCCAGAGGCCACTGGGTGTGGCCCCCAAACCAGAAAGGACACTTCGTTAAGGAACACTCATCTTTATTGAGTGCCTCGGGGGTAAAGGGGACATGGCCTCAGGGCAAGGTTGGCAGGGTGGAATCAAGGCTGGATGCCCAGGAATCCCAACGGTGGGACTCCCCTGTCTAGGTCGATCCCTCCCCCACTGGTTGCAGCTCCAACCTGGCCGGTGGCCTCCGAAGATGCTCCCCCTTTAGATTCCTTACCTAGACTGTAATTCCAAGCATGCCCTTGTCTAAACACTTTGAAAGAGTCCAGTGGTGCAAGAGGGGATTTTTGGAGCCTTGCCTTGGGCCGAGGCGTCTGCTTGCTCCCCTCCAACTTCTAAATCTGCTCCTGGACTCCGCACTGCCGCCTTAGCAGTGTCTGCCTCTGGGTTCTTTACCTGCCAACTGTCAGGCGTCCACAGACAGATGCATTCCAGCTGCTGGGTGCTTAGCTTTTCCCCCACCTGCCCACACTCTGAAAACCTCAGAGGGAGCAGCCAGTGTGTTCCTGGTCAAGAATACATGAAATAGCCACAAGGGTGCCATCAGATCTTTTCTGCACTCACCAGCCTGAAGACAACTGCCAGTAGCATCCAGGGCGACTCAAAAGAAAAGTGTTCATGGTTACCTGTTGAGAGAGAGAGAGAGAGAGAGAGAGAGAGAGAGAGAGAGAGAGAGAGAGAGAGAGAGAGAGAGAGAGAGAGAGAGAGAGAGAGCGCAAATTGGGAGCCTCTCTTTATTTGCATTTATTGAAAGGAAGTTGGGTCACATCCAGCAATGTGACTCCTTCAACTAACTCTGTGCCCAGGGATCACATCTGTCAGGAGACCTATGAGGCCAGAAATTAAACCTGGGTTAGCGGCATACAAGAGTCCAGCCTTGAGTGATAACAAAGCAGGGAGCGGGTTTGCCTTGCCTGTGGCTCACCCAAGTTTGATCCTTGGCATCCCATGTAGTACCCAAGCCAACCAGGAGTGATTCCCAGATAGACTATTAGTCAAATTTGAAGGAAGGATACAGAGCTTCATGGACAGGCAACAACTATACGAAGTTCATATAGCCTTAAAATCAGTTTTGTAAAAAGTGTTAAAAGAGTTCATTTATGGGCCCGGAGAGATAGCACAGCGGCGTTTGCCTTGCAAGCAGCCGATCCAGGATCAAAGGTGGTTGGTTCGAATCCCGGTGTCCCATATGGTCCCCCCGTGCCTGCCAGGAGCTATTTCTGAGCAGACAGCCAGGAGTAACCCCTGAGCACTGCCGGGTGTGGCCCAAAAAAAAAGAAAAAAAGTTCATTTATTCATTTTTTTTGAGTCACCATGAAGCTACCAAGTTATTCACAATGAGGTTTCAGGCATACAACGTTTCAGTTCCAATCTCTTTGCAAGTGTCCACTTCCTCCCCCCACCCCCATTTGCCACCCACCCACAGTCTGCTTCTACAAGAGGCACTTATGTTTTTATTTATTTGCATGTTGCCTTCAGTACATGGTACAGTACATGGCCTACCATACTTACACATATGTGTATATGCATGTTTGTATTATATATGTGTGCATACATACA
The DNA here is from genome assembly GCF_024139225.1 of Suncus etruscus. Classification (NCBI taxonomy): domain Eukaryota; kingdom Metazoa; phylum Chordata; class Mammalia; order Eulipotyphla; family Soricidae; genus Suncus; species Suncus etruscus. The sequence goes on from NC_064865.1 coordinate 17,147,625, forward strand.
TATACAAATATATGCATATGGTCTACATGACACTTTCCCACCATTCAGCATTTCCTCCTCCCGACTCATAGCTTCACTCCTCCATAGATGTTGCCCCTCCTTGTCCTATCACCCAGCCCCCCAAGTGGCTTGTTTCCAGCTAAATATCAGTCCTCGTGTTCTTTGTTTCCATTGTCTCTGGGGATTCATTATTCCACCATTATGTTTCTTCATAGTTCTTGTCTAAGAGATTATCTATGTCCATCTCTCTCCCTCTGACCAACTTCAAGTAGCATGACACGCCATTAAACAAATTGCATGACTTTTATCTTTTCTTATGACTAAGCAATAGTCCATTGTGTATGTACACAGCTTCTTTATCTTCTCATCATTTTTTGGATCCTTGTGTTGTTTCCAGATTTTGACTATTGTAGATAGTTTTACAAGGAACATAGGGGTGCAAATGTCTTTTCTCCATCTTGATTTTGGGGTCCGTGAAGTATATTCCAAGAAGTGATGTTGCTGTGTCAAACGGAAATTCAATTTCTAAATTTCATAGGAATGCCCATAGTTTTCCAGAAAGGCTGAACTAGATGGCATTCCCACCAGGCGTGGGATCTGCACCAGACTGGCTGTTCTTGTTCTTTGTGATGTGTGCCAGTCTCTATGGGTGTGAGATATCTCATTGTTGTTTTGATTTGCATCTCCTTGAAGATTAGTGATATGGAAATTTTTTTTTTTTTTTTGGTTTTTTGGTCACACCCGGCAGTGCTCAGGGGTTATTCCTGGCTCCAGGCTCAGAAATTGCTCCTGGCAGGCACGGGGGACCATATGGGACGCTGGGATTCGAACCGATGACCTCCTGCATAAAAGGCAAACTCCCTACCTCCATGCTATCTCTCCGGCCCCTGATGTGGAAATTTTTTCATGTGCCTTTGGCCATCTGTATTTCTTCTTTGAGGAAGTGTCTGTTCATCTCTTCTCCCCATTTTTTTTTTTTTTTGGTTTTAGGGTCACATACAGCAGCGCTCATGTTTGCATCTGGCTCTACGCTCAGAAATTGCTCTTGGCAGGCTCGGGGACCATATGGGATGCCGGGATTCGAACCACCGTTCTTCTGCATGCAAGGCAAATGCCCTACCTCCATGCTATCTCTCAGGCCCTCTTCTCCCCATTTTAATGGGGTTGGGTGGTTTATTTTCTTTTTTTTTTTCTTTTTTTTTTTTTTTTTTTGGTTTTTGGGCCACACCCTGTGACGCTCAGGGGTTACTCCTGGCTATGCGCTCAGAAGTTGCTCCTGGCTTCTTGGGGGACCATATGGGACGCCGGGGGATCGAACCGCGGTCCGTCCTAGGCTAGCGCAGGTAAGGCAGGCACCTTACCTCCAGCGCCACCGCCCGGCCCCTGGGTGGTTTATTTTCTTTTTTTTTTTTTTTTTTTTTTTTTTTTTTTTCTTTCTTTTGTGGTTTTTGGGTCACACCCGGCAGTGCTCAGGGGTTACTCCTGGCTCCATGCTCAGAAATTGCTCCTGGCAGGCACGGGGGACCATATGGGACGCTGGGATTCGAACCGATGACCTCTTGCATGAAAGGCAAACGCCCTACCTCCATGCTATCTCTCCAGCCCCAGATTTTGTTTTGTTTTGTTTTTGTTTTGGGGCCACACCCCGCGGTGCTCAGGGGTTACTCCTGGCAGGCACAGGGGACCATATGGGACACCGGGATTCGAACCAACCACCTTTTGTCCTGGATCGGCTGCTTGCAAGGCAAACGCCGCTGTGCTATCTCTCCGGGCCTGGGTGGTTTATTTTCTAATGAAGTTCTACCAGTGCTTTATAATTTTCATTTTAAGCCCTTATCAGATAAATGGTGGGTAAATAATTTTTCCCATCCCATACAAGTTTTTCTACCCTGGTCACTGTTTCCTTTCTTAATTTCAAGTAGTCCTACTTGTTTATCTTTGCTTCCACTTGCTAGCTCAGTAATGTTTCATCCTTGAAGATGCCTTTGGCTTCTATGTTTTGGAGAATTCTGCCTATGTTTCCCTCCTTGTACCATATAAATCAGATTTGATATCAAGGATTTAATCCATTTTGATTTGACTTTGGTGCATGGCATAGAAGGAGGTCTGAAGTCTGAGTGCCTTTTATTTATTTATTTGCATTTGGCTGATCAGTTTTTCCAGGTCCACTTGTTGAAGAGGATTTCCATGGTAAAAGAGCTTCTGGTCCTGGTCTTTAACCAGGAAAAATTGCTCAGGACTTGGTCTTGAGTACATTCCTCACTCATGGTACCTATGGTTTCCCTCTGCTAGATTAAGATGGTTATGTTGGGGCCGGGCGGTGGCGCTGGAGGTAGGGTGCCTGCCTTACCTGCGCTAGCCTAGGAGACGGACCGCGGTTCGATCCCCCGGCGTCCCATATGGTCCCCCAAGCCAGGAGCGACTTCTGAGCGCATATAGCCAGGAGTAACCCCTGAGCGTCACCGGGTGTGGCCCAAAAACCAAAAAAAAAAAAAAAAAGATGGTTATGTTAGGGTCCGGAGAGATAGCATGGTGGTAAGGCATTTGCCTTTCATGCAGAAGGTCATTGGTTCGAATCCCCGCATCCCATATGGTCCCCTGTGCCTGCCAGGATTGATTTCTGAGTATGGAGCCAAGAGTAACCCCTGAGCACTTCCAGGTGTGACCCAAAAACCAAAAATAAATAAATAAGAAGGTTATGTTAAATAAATATATTATTTAAAAAAATAATAAAAAAATAAAATTCCCAAGCACACCCCCAAAAAACATGGGCCAGAGCGACAGTACAGTGGCAGGGTGTTTGCATGCAGCTGGCCCAAGACAGAGACAAGTTTGATTCCTGACATTCCATATGGTCCCCCTAGCCAGAAGCAATTTCTGAGTACAGTCAGGAGTAACTCCTGAGCAGCACTGGATGTGGCCCAAACCCCCCAAAAATTTTAAATTAAATTAAAATTAAATAAATAGAAATGCAAACAGCAAAAAAAAAAAAAAAAAAGGAGGAAGAAGGAGGAGGAGGAGAAGAAGGAGGAGGAGGAGGAGAAGAAGCAGAAGAAGATGAAGAAGAAAAGAGAGAAGAAGAAGAAAAAGAAGAAGAAGAAGAAGAAGAAGAAGAAGAAGAAGAAGAAGAAGAAGAAGAAGAAGAAGAAGAAGAAGAAGAAGAAGAAGAAAATTTTAAATGGAAAAAAGGTTATGTTTTCTTGGAGCTTGCTAAGGGATTGAACAGATTTTCAATGCTAAAATCTCATTTATATAGATCACTTTTTCTGGGCCCACCCAGCAGAGCTGAGGTTACTCTTAGCTCTGTACTCAGAAATCACTCCTGGAAGGCTTGGGGGACCGACCATATGGGATGCTAGGGATCTATCCTGGGTCAGCCATGTGCAAACCAAATGCCCTCCCCACTGTGCTATTGCTCCGGCCCTTGATCAGTTATTTTTAACATTCCAAAAATTTTATTGCAACCTTTTACTTAATGCAGATACATACGCAGGATCTATAATACTGTATTTTCTGTTCTAAGACCAAGATTTCCTATCTGAGGATAAAGCACTGTATTTTTATAGGCCCACTCCTATTTTTCTACTTACATTTTCTTCATTCTCTTTGCTGTTACTTAATCTTACATTTGTAGCTTTTGCACATTTAGTGGAAACTCTAGGAAAAAATAACATAGAATTTTTATAAAGTTCTATTTAGGATAGGGAAGGATAATAATTACAATAAGAAATCCATATGGGGGCCCGGAGAGACAGCACAGCGGCGTTTGCCTTGCAAGCAGCCGATCCAGGACCAAAGGTGGTTGGTTCAAACCCCGGTGTCCCATATGGTCCCCCCGTGCCTGCCAGGAGCTATTTCTGAGCAGACAGCCAGGAGTAACCCCTGAGCACTGCTGGGTGTGACCCAAAAACCAAAAAAAAGAAAAAAAGAAAAAAAAAAGAAATCCATATGGAATTACTGTAAGATAACAGAATATCTTTTTTGTTGTTGTTTTTTTTGTTTTTGTTTTGTTTTTTGGGCTACACCACACCAGATGGTGCTCAGGGGTTACTTCTGGCTCTGCACTCAGAAATTGACCCTGGCAGGTTTGGAAGACCATAGGGGATGTTGGGAATCAAAGGCAAATGCCCTATCACTGTACTAATGCTCAAGTCCTAATAGAATATCTTTTAGACGCCAGAGTTGAAAACTTCGATGACCTATATGCTGGATAGAGACACCCTCAGGATTCCCATGAAGTTATGGGGGGTGGGAATGAACACCCAGTAGCCCCTCATATTTTCCAAGATCACCCCTGGAGAACCATGTGTCTCCTCTGCATTCTGGGTCCTGAGCAGACCCACTGCCCATGCTCCCCCAAAGGGCCCTAGGTTCCCCTCAACCTTGCAGCTCACTCTGCAGAGGCGTTTTCCCGTGCCCCATGGCACCCAGATGGAGGTCCTATGTGCCCTTCTTCCCCTCTCCCGCCTTAGCCATACATTCTCCCAATTGCATCTCCTTCCAGGGTTCCAAGCCCCCCCCCAGGCACACTTTGTCCTCACAACTGATCCCCATCCCTGGCCAGACTCCCCAAGGAGGACCAGGAGCCTGGTCTTCTGGGAAAGCTGCCAGGACCTGCTGTCTGGCCCGACCTGCCTCCTGCTGCACGCCAGGAACTTTTGCCGTAAATTGCAATAACTTTTCTCAAAAAAAATTTTTAATGAAAACACCAGGATTTACAAAGTTATTCCTAGTTGGGTTTGGATATGCTATATTCCAGCATTGTCTTCTCCCCCTACAGAGCCTTCTCCCTTTTCCAAGTTCCCCACATTCCCCCTCCCCCTTCCCCAGCCCTCTGCCTTGACAGGCACCATATTTAATCACAGCTGCTGAAGGTTGGAGCTCTGGTTTTCAGCATCATTGATTGTGGTTTGGATATTTAGCTAGGTATCCCCTCCCTGCCACTCATGTGTTCGGATCCCCATGATCCCTCCCCCCCCCCATTATTTACTGTTTGTCTCTTTTTATCACCCTTGATCTTTTTCCCTTCTTTGTTCTCTCCCCTAGAATCTGGAGCCAAAGGTGGACAATTTTTCTTTTTGGTCTTTTTTTGTTTGTTTTGTTTTTGATTCCATTCTTGGGTCACATTCGATGGTGCTCAGGAATCACTCCTGATGGTGCTCAGGGACCCTATGGGATGCCTTGGATCAACCCGAGTTGGCCGTATGCAAGGCAAATGCCCTACCCACTATACTATTGCTCCAGCCCCTTCTGTGTGTGTGTGTGTGTGTGTGTGTGTGTGTGTGTGTGTGTGTGTGTGTGTGTTTGGCACATGTTTTGTTTGGGGAGGGAGGCCATATCTGGCAGTGCTCAGGAGCTACTTCGAGACCATTGCTCAGATGTCCCTCCTAGAGGTGCTGGGGGACCCTGTGGCTCCACCATGTGGGTACTCTGTCCCTTTGAGCCAGCCCTCCTCCCTGAACCAGGTGGGGTTTCTCTCCCACCTTCTGCTCTGTATCAGTGTGTTTGCTGGGGTCACTCAATCATAGAGGACACTGGGGACAGGCAATTGGAAGGGCGGGGCTCTGGAGATGGTATATGGACATTCTCCTTCCTCTCCAGGCTCCAAACCAGCTGCCTGACTCAACCTATGTGGCTGTGCCTGGTCACCTCACCTAACAACCACTCACATGGGATTCAGACCCCGTGTCCTCCTGTTAAACAAGTTGCCTCTTTGGGCTGAAGAGATGTTGCAGTAGGCTTCCCCTCCTGCCCACGGCCCCCATTCCACCCACAGTCAACCTGAGTTCAATTCCCCAGAACTACCTATGGTCCTCTGAGCACAGCCAGGAGTGATCCCTGAGCACCACCCCAAACTTCCTCCTAAAAAAAATGAGTCACCATATTAAAGACCCCTGACCATGTCAGATTCTTGGGGATTGGGACTTTATAGATTGGGGGCACAAAATTCAACCCCAGCAATCATGAAAGAGCATCCCCACTCCCCTGGGACACAATGTTGCTCATAAGGACAGAATTGGGGGGAATCCCACATCCATCTATCGGTAGAGGGAATGGAGTAGCTCTGGGCATACATTTGATGATGCCTTCCCACAGTCCACAGCAGGCCTGTGTTGCCTATGGAGCCCCAGCAAGCCACCTAGAGAAAAATGCAGTGAAAAAATGCAGAGAAAATATACCCACCACTCTTCACCCCTCACCCCAACCCAGCATGGGGATCTGAGTGGGGTTTGCTTGTATCCTGTGGACGTCTGGAGCCGGAATAACAAACACTGCCTTAATCCCCTTGGTCCAGGGGGGTCCTACCTGATTCTCTTCTATCCCTGCCCACATGAACCTCCCAGAGCTCTGGATCACGAGTCAGCCAGATTTCCAGCTTGGAATGCTCTGGAAATTTCTTATGGCAGGTGCTCTATTGATGGAGCCGCCACATGCAGATCCATCCAGATTAAGTTGGATACAATGGCTGACAGGATGGACCATTGTGATCCTCCAATCTTGGACACCCCCATCCCCACTCCACCAGTGAGCTGGTAGGTAAAAGACAGGCCTCACCCCACAATGTGCCTCCTGACTCTTTTTTGTTTGTTTGTTTTTTGTTTTTGGGCCACACCCTGTGACACTCAGGGGTTACTCCAGGCTTTGTGCTCAGAAATCGCTCCTGGCTTGGGGACCATATGGGATGCCGGGGATTGAACCGCAGTCCATTCTAGGTCAGCTGCATGCAAGGCAAAGGCCCTACTGCTGCGCCACAATTCCAGCTCCCCTTTTGCTGACTTTTGACATCAGTTTATAAGGGCCAACAGGTTCTAGACCAGTGGTCCTCAAACTATGGCCCGCGGGCCACATATTGTATTTGTATCTGTTTTGTTTCTTCATTGCAAAATAAGATATATGCAGTGTGCATAAGAATTCGTTCATCATCACCTGGAGGCAATCCTCTACCAGGGAAGACCCTACCACTGCTCTGACATCAACCTACTCAAAAGAGACTTCCCTTAACACTGAGAAGGCTTAACAACAACAATAACCTGCTTACGGGACAGGGCTTTCTGTATTGCCCCTTAATTGTGAGGTGAAACTAGAGGATACTCCACACCAGCCTGACTTCAATGTAGGATGTGCAGATTCCAGGATCTTTAATACAGAAACCTGATGCCAACAATAAAAACTGCTTGAAAAATAAAACTGTATTGGCACTACAGACAATGACTTGGATTGAATAAACTAGTTTGCCTGGAGCCTAGAATTGGTCTTATACCAGAAACTTCAGGGGTAGGGTCTCCTTGTATTTAGACCAAGGCTTTTCCTTTCCATGTCCCCCATATTTTGGTGGGCCTATGCAAACAATATTTGCCACTCTAACACCATTTTTGCTGTGTTCTTTTGACTCTAACCCTTAAAAAAAAACCTTAAACTTTTGATGTTAACTTAAACTAATGTGCATGAAAATACAAAGAAAATACTATGCCTTCAATGTTTAAGGAGTCACATAAATCTCATGCCTTTAGATTGCTTTGTGTACTGCTAAGAAATGTTATAATGTACTATAATCAGGGGACTTGTGGACAAAGTAATTGTACATGGGTTCTGCCTATTTTTTCTTAATGTTCTTTGACTGTAAGTTCAATATTTAGGCGTCAGCAAGGGGATTTCTTTTGAGAACTCTGTTTATGGGCGATTGTCCTTCCACTGGAACTTTACCTTCTCCTCTTTGCATCATTGTTCTCATAATCAAAATTCAAAAATCAAAAATTAAAAAAAAAAGAATTCGTTCATAAGTTTTGTTTTTACTATAGTCAGACCCTCCAATGGTCTGAGGACAGTGAACTGGCCCCCTGTTTAAAAACTTTGAGGACCCCTGTGTAGACTCTCACATACTCTGACATACAACTTGGAGAGAACATTGACTCTTTCTGTCATCATTTGTGTCAAAATATATTTACCAGGACTGAAGGCAGCCCCAAGGGCTTTGCATTGCAAGAGACTCAGGTTCCCTTCCTGGAACCCACCTGATCCCCCCAGCACAGAGCTCCAGGAGGAGCCAGGAATATGGTGGCACGTAACTCCCGAGCCATACCCAAATACACAAGACCTAAAATCTACCATCTTGAGGGACAGCACAATAGCACAGAGGGGAGGACGATTTGCCTTACACACAGCCCACACTGATTTGATACCCAACATCCCATATGGTCTCCCAAGCCTGCCAGGAGTAATTTCTAGGTAATCACTGAGCGTCGCCAGATTTGGCCTCCCCCGCAAAAAAATCTACTATCTTTTTCTTTGTTTTGTTTTGGTTTTTTGGGTCACACCTGAAAGCGCTCAGGGGTTACTCTTGGATCTACGCTCAGAAATCGCTCCTGGCAGGTTCGGGGGGCATATGGGATACTGGGATTCGAACCATTGACCTTCTGCATGCACGGTAAATGCCTTACCTCCATGCTCTCTCTCCGGCCCCAAAAAATCTACTATCTTGAAAGACCTAGTGTGGTACTTTTGCTTGATCAGAAGCCAGAGTGAAAGTACAGGGGTTAAGTCACTTACTTGCCTTGCACATAGTCAACACAGGCTTGATCCTGATACACTTTAGGGTCTTCTGAGCTCCACCAGGAGTGATCTCTGAGCACTGAGCCATGAATAAGCTCTGAGCATGGCCAGTTGTGTGGGCCAGAGAGATAGCACAGTGGTAAGATATTTGCCTTGCACGTGGCCCACCTGGAACAGACTGGATTTGATCCCCAGCATCCCATATGCTCCCCCTGAGCCTGCCAGGAATGACTTCTGAACGCAGAGCCAGAAGTAAACCTCTGAGCGCTGCTGGGTGTGACCCAAAAACCAAAAACCAAAAAACAAGTTGTGTCTGAATTACCATGGTCCATCTGAGAGCCTCTGGGGTGCTGTCCCCAGGAAGACTTTTCTTCCAAGCTAAGTGCTGCCATCCACACACTGGAATGTGCAGGCAGTGCTGTAGTATTACTCCTGAGGAGTTCTTGGGCTGTTGACAGATATTCTTTCTACAAGGGTTGCACAGGACAGAGACAAGCCCAGAGATCATCCCCCCCAAATCCCCGTCCTCCCAGCTAGAGCTACTGGAGCCCCATCGACCTCAAGAGCCTGGAGCACTTGGCCACAGACTGCAGAGAAGAAACCTCAGGATGGATGCTGGTCCCCTAAAGAGGCTCACTCTGGGGACCTGCCCCATGGGGCTCCTACTTGGCCAGACAGAAATAGTCTTGAGCTAATTTGAGGAGAGAGTTATTAAAAGACCCTTCCTGGTTCCCGGGTCTCTGGGCGGACAGAGAATCCAGGCCAAGTCAGGATGCCAAGAACAACTGTGGCTGCTAAAACTGTGCCACAGACCCAGCTCCATCCAGGTGGGGGGGGGCCGCAGGGGTCCCTGTCCCTGAGCATGGTGAGTCCTGATTCTGCTGGTCCCCTCCTCTCCATCACCACCACTGCCCCCAGGCAGGACTCACCCCTGTGCACTTGGGGGAGCTGGTAGCTGAGACAAAAACAAAGGACTGTGCCCAGAGCTTGCAGAAATAGAGGCAGGAAGCCCTCCAAGGCAGGGCGGGACCCCAGTTCTGTTATAGCCAGGAGGAGACTGTCTCCCTGGCCTGGGCCCCAAGTGAAGGCTCAGGGCTCTATGGATCTGCCTTAGAAGCAATGAGGTTCAATGACTGAAACCCAACTATTAACATTTTTGTAACTATGGTGCTTAAATAAAGCAATTGAAAGGAAGGAAGGAAGGAAGGAAGGAAGGAAGGAAGGAAGGAAGAAGAAAGAAAGAAAGAAAGAAAGAAAGAAAGAAAGAAAGAAAGAAAGAAAGAAAGAAAGAAAGAAAGGAAGGAAGGAAGGAAGGAAGGAAGGAAGGAAGGAAGGAAGGAAGGAAGGAAGGAAGGAAGGAAGGAAGAAAAAGGAAGGAAGGAAGGAAAGAAGGAAGGAAGGAAGAGAAGGAAGGAAGGAAGAAAAGGAAGAAAGAGAAGAAAGGAAGGAAGGAAGAAGAAAGGAAGGAAGGAAGGAAGGAAGAAAGGAAGAAGGAAGGAAGGAAGGAAGAAGGAAGGAAGGAAGAAAGGAAGAAGGAAGGAAGAAAGGAAGGAAGGAAGGAAGGAAGAAAGGAAGAAGGAAGGAAGGAAGGAAGGAAGGAAGGAAGGAAGGAAGGAAGGAAGGAAGGAAGGAAGGAAGGAAGGAAGGAAGGAAGGAAGGAAGGAAGGAAGGAAGGAAGGAAGGAAGGAAGGAAGAAGGAAGGAAGGAAGGAAGGAAGGAAGGAAGGAAGGAAGGAAGGAAGGAAGGAAGGAAGGAAGGAAGGAAGGAAGGAAGGAAGGAAGGAAGGAAGGAAGGAAGGAAGGAAGGAAGGAAGGAAGGAAGGAAGGAAGGAAGGAAGGAAGGAAGAAAAAGAAGCAATGAGGACCTGGGTCTGGTTCCACATGAGCCTAGCAAGAACCTGGCGGCTTTACCATCTGATACCACCAGAGGGCGGCCGTAAGACTGATGCGTGTGAGCAGGGGGCGAGACTTCCTGGGACTCAGTGTTTGGATTATTCCTGGAGTGATTTTAGGGGATCCCAAGAAATGCCAGAGATTGAACCCGTCAGCCATGTGCAAGGCAAGTGCTTTACCCACTGTCCTAGCTCTCCATCCCCCAAGCCCCTACGCTTTACATTATGGCCTGGGGGAGCATACCCAGTAAACTTGGGGCTAACTCTTGGTGGTGCTTAGGGAACCATATGCAGTGCCAGGGATAGAGCCGGGGTAGGATGCATGCAGAACAAGCACCTTCCCCCCCTTGTTCTCCCCAGACCCCCAAATCCCATTTTAAAGATTCCTGTGGTCTCCTCCATCAGGATCACCCATCCCATGCATGTACTCAGGCCTTGGTCCTGGCTTGTAGGTCCAGCACCTGGAGGTGATGTTTTCGACACTTGGGACCTGTGACTCTGGGACTATTCTGGGACCATCCCAGAGAAGCCAGATTTGTGGCAGGCACACAAAAAGCCCGGGGACACAGCTGGGTGCACCCAGAGAGGAGCAGGGCCAAATGCAGCAGGAGGGGAGCCGGGGGTAATGCAGTGACTCAAAAAGGGGCCAACTGCACACAAGATAAGCGCCTTCCCCTTGTGTCCACACACCCCTTTTCTTCAGTGGGGCTGTGTGAACCTATTGCCTCTTCCTTTGTCCTCTCATCCATCCACAGGCTCTCGAGGCTTCCATAGTCCAGTCATTGTAAGAGCTGCTTTCAGGATTGAGGTGCTCATGTCTGCACAGCCTTAGAGGACATGAAGTGCCCAGTTTATTTTTAAACTTTATTTATTTGTTGTTTGATCGATTGGTTCCTGGGCCACACCCAGCGGCGCTCAGGGGTTACTCCCGGCTCTACACTCAGAAATCGCCCCTGGCTGGCTTCGGGACCATATGGGATGCTGGGAATTGAACCGGGTCCCTCCTGGGTAGGCTGCATGCAAGACAAGTGCCCTACCACTGTGTTATCTCTCTGGCCCATGTGCTATCTCTCTGGGAAGCAGTGCCCAGTTTAGCTTCTTCCGGTTGAGTGCACAGTTCAGTCCATCAAGGATATAACTCAGTGTCAGGACCCAAATGCAAGGCCTCAGGTTTGATTTCTGAACCACTCACATGTACCAGTTCCACCCTATAACACAACTGCTTGGGATCCCTGGCCAGATGGTTCATGGGGTGGGTCCGAAATCTCCCTCTGAGCCTATCTCCCTGGCCTTCTGGTACACCTTCTGGTACCCCAAGCCCAGTACACCCTAGGCCCCTCTGCACTCTCCTCTCAGGCCTCCAGCGCAGTGGGAGTCCCGGCACAGCAGGCGGCGCCAGGAGCCGGCAGCTGTGGCTGGCTTTGGGCGCCACCTGGTGGTCACTTGGGCTCAGAGCATGGAAATCTTTCTCAGCCTTGGGGGTTCTTAGAGCCAGGAGGGTCACAAGACCTGGGAAACCTCCCCCACCCCACGGTGCTTCACTTCCACATTGTGCTAAGTCACTTGTTTTGCAAAGTCATCACAGGTCTGATCCCTGGACCCTTTAGAGTCTCCTGAGCTCCACCAAGGAGTGATCTCTGAGCACTGAGCCATCAAGCTCTGGCACTGCTTTTGGGGACCATCTTGGCAATGCTTGAATGACTCTGACCTTGTCCCCTGCTTCCCGCCACTTGGTGAACAGTTCCATCTGACAACATCCATATGGTCCCTCCACAGGGCCCAGGAGTTTCTATGGCCACATAATAGGGGAGCAGAAGTGGGTCTGTGTGCTCAGGGGTAAACCCCCAACAGTGCTTAGAGGCCCACATGGCTCAAAGCTGACTCTCCAGTATAGAACAGAGGCCAGCTCTCTGGGCCTCAAATGATTATTTGTGGGGAGGGGCCCAAAGTTTGCTTGGGCAATTCCTGGCTCCCTGGTGCTCAGGATTAACTTATGCTGGTCTTGGGAGATAAAAGCAGTGCTGGGAACCACATTTTGGGGTTGGATTGGGGTTGAACCCAGGCCTACACAGACATCCGCTCTCGCCTACCTGCTCCTGGCCCTTTACCACCGACTAGCAGAAGCCAAGAGCATCATCCCAGAGTCGAGGCAGGCTCAGGGACAGAGCTACACTGCCTAGAAGCAGCTGGCCCTGGCCCACCCCAGGGAGAGAGACCAAGTGCCAGGGCTGGGTCCTGTCACTGCCAAGGATGGGTGGTTTCTGTTCCTACCACCACCAGCCCAATCAGACCCTATTCCATCTGGAGAGAGCACTGTGGGGAGGGCCTAAAAGAAAACAAGGTGGAACTTGAAGTGGACAGTGCTTCTAGTGACATGTCAACTCTGCAAGACCTAGATGAGGGACCAGGCTGGGCTGGACAGTGACTGTAGGTGGTGGGGATGGAAGAGCCCTGGAGCATGGGAACCCCAAGTGAGAGGCACCAATTCAGGGGATAGGTGAGGGTGTGGGACTCAGGTATTGCTTTCCTTGCCCTTGGGCCCACTGGCCCTGCTCTCCCACACCAGGATATGTATGTCCAATGGAGGGGGTCCCTCCCTCCCAAATGTCTCAGTGAAGGCTTGAGTATCAGAAAGGAGAAGCGAGCTCAGCTCGGACCAAACACCATGGACAGGCCCCATGAAAGGTCTTCCAGGATTCAGAAACCCCTCGCTGGGTGAGTACCTGCGGGGACAGAACCCCTGATGGTGGTGAGGGGCCCTGGAGCAGTGATGAGAGCCCAGCCCAGTGTCACTTCATGATTCCCCATCCATCCCATCCCTGGTTGCCAGGAGATGCCCCATTGCCAGGCATAGCATGGCCTAGGAGAATTAAATTGAACCCATGCAGGTCCGATCCTGAGTGTTCATGGACACCCACCCACAAATGCCCTTTCTCAGGCTGGCCCCTCATCTGCCAGCCACTGGCTTATTTAGGGCCGAGCCCTCTTCCCCTCCTACACCCCATCTTTCTTGGAAGGACCAGACAGGCAGCACAGGGCACAAATTCCTTTATGGGCTGCTGGTGGCTGACAAGGTGCAATGATCGGGCCCCGCAGCAGTGCAGGAGCCATCTTGGGGTGGGGCAGGACAGGAGTTATGGGAGCCTCATGAATGACTTCAAGGGCTTGATCTCCCCAGGAGAAATGCCAGGAGTGCCCAGGTGGTGACCACGCTGCAGACCCTGTGAGACAAGCACAGGTCAGGGGTCGTGGAGCACAGGCCTGCCTACTCTCTTCTTTGGCATGCTGGTCCCCAAATGCTTCCTCCTTCCCATCCTCACAGCACCAGCAGTGAAGACAGAATCTCCTTGGAACTCAAGTTTCTTCCAGAATCTTCCATGGAAGGCAGCCAGCAAATGTGAGACCAGCCTTTCTTCTCTGAAGCTCTCCTGCCCCCCATCTCTGCCTGGGTCTAAAGCCTGTCTCTAAGACCCCCCCCCAAGTCACCACCAAGGATCACATGGGCCTGTATTACTGTAGGGGGCCCCACTGCCCCTCAGTACACCTGACACCTCCCAGGTCAGGGGCTCAGTCCCCCATACTCCTGTCCTGGGAGCCAGGATCCAGTCTGTCCCACTCTTCACATCCTGGGTTGCCCCATGTACTAAGGCCCATGCCCATGGCAGGTGACCTTGAGCAAGGCCCCAAGCGTGGTTGGTACCTCCTGGGACTCAGGAGAGCAAGACAGGCCCCACCGCCCACCATAATTCAGACGAGCCACAGCCACTCACTGAAGGAGACAAATGATGTTGGGCGAGTGTCGCCAGTAGCGGTACAGGGACACCTGCAGCGTGGGGTGGTCCCGGTACTCCTTCAGGATGCTCCGGGCACTATGGGATAGAATGGTTGGGCTCAGGCCTGCAGGCCTGGGCAAGGGGCCTGGAGAACAGGACAGGGACCAGCACCTACTCCTTAAACTTGTTGGTCAGGAGCAGGAACTGGCCACGTGCCAGGCGGCGCACGTCAAACTTGCAGAGGTTCTGGAACACACAATAGACCTGCTGCTCACTGACCCCCGGCCACTGGTGGACACTGAGGATGAGGATGGGGGGGCGGATGCTGGGGTAATCTGGACCTGAGAAGTTCTGAAAGACGGGAATGAAGGAATGAATCTGAGGTTATCTGAACTCAAGCAGTTCAGAAGACAGGGCGATGCAAAATGTCTCACCCAGCCTGTCACAAGGCACCCAGGCCCATCTTGAGAGCCAGGGGGGCCATCTGGGGTTGGCAGGGGCAAAGGGAGGTATCCCCCATGAGAGGGTCAGGAAGAGAGAAAGGTCATGTATGTGGGGACAGTGTGAGCAGTGCCCCTCCACCCAGTTTGGGTGTCTGTGGGAAGCCACCAAGAAACCCCAACATTAGGCTCAAGTAATAACACAGTGGGGAGGACATTTGCTTTGCACATGGCTGACTTGGTTCATTCCCAGATATCTCAGATACTCTCTGAGCACTGTCAGGATTGATCCCTGAGTGCAGAGCCAGGAGTAAGCCCTATTCCTCACCAGGTGTGGCCCCCATCAACCCCCTCCCCTTCAAAATAAAACACCCAGCCAAGACCAGAGCGAGGCACTTTGACAGTTAAATACTCACGATCTTTGGGACCCCGGCACGGATGAGGTTCACCTGGTTCACGTAGGGAGCAAGCACATCGAGGTACAGGGGGAAGGAAGGTGCAGGGGTGGGCATAGCACCGCTAGTGGCACAGACAATGCCAACGGGTCAGCATGGTGGCCTGGCCCATGTGCTGTGTGCACTGCTCCTCCCAGCTCTGACTTCTAGGGACTCATTCAAGGGTCCAGGCCAAGGTAAAGTAGCTAGGGGCCACCCCAGAGCCATGCCCACACTACATCATCTTCCCTTTTAGTGAGCCCACTGAAAGGAAACCGGAGAAATCTTTTTTTTTTTTTTTTTTTTTTTTTTTTTGGTTTTTGGGCCACACCCTGTGACGCTCAGGGGTTACTCCTGGCTATGCGCTCAGAAGTTGCTCCTGGCTTCTTGGGGGACCATATGGGACGCCGGGGGATCGAACCGCGGTCCGTCCTAGGCTAGCGCAGGCAAGGCAGGCACCTTACCTCCAGCGCCACCGCCCGGCCCCTGGAGAAATCTTTATCTGAGCTGCAAGCCTGTCCGCTTGCTGTTCTATTGCAGAAAGGGCAGTGCAACCCAGCCCAGGACCTCTGAGCAAGGCTGGGTGTGATGCACAGAATCTCTCCATTCTACCCCATCTCCTGGGCCCTGCCCTAGGCCACTATTCCTGAGTGGTCAGGGAATCAGTCAGGGCTCAGAGAAGCCAGCACCAGGCACAAGATGCATCTAACATGAGAAGCATCTCACCGCTTGTGGCCCCTGGGCTGCCAGGGGTGGGTAGGGTCTCGCCCATCCTCAATGGGGAAGGGTCCAAAACAGGCTAACTCAGGCCAGCATGGAGACAGGCAATACACTCACCCATGCACTCTCTGCAGGAGCAAGTGGGCTACTTTCAACAGAACTGTGGAGGGAAAGGCCAGGCCTGTAATGCCCTGGGCGCCTCCCCCCTGGGCAGCCCCGCTGGGGAGAAGAGAAGGAACACAGTCTCGGTCAGAGTCAGGAAGATGGGCACTCACCCGATCCGCAGAGGAAGGCATCATATGCAGCTTCGTGGGGGTACTGGGTTTCCACTGCAGGAGAGAGGAAGTTGCACAGTGATTGGAGCAGGTCCAATCCGCTTCCTGTCCACCTACCTTGCATGGATATAGGGAACAGTCTCCCCACCCTATCTCTTCCTCGGAGTACCTAGTGGCCCGGCTGGGACTCCCTCTATCGGGGAAGCACAAATGGACTCGAGTCAAAGGAACTGAAGAACTCTGGACAAGAACTGGGTGCTGAAAGGAGGGCAAGTGATATGCACTAACAGTACTGCAAACCAATGTGTAAAAGGAAAAAAGGGAGAGAATGAGAGTGCATGAGAATGAAGGAAAAAGTGCCACAGAGGAAGGCAGGGGGAAGGTGGGAAACAGAGGACTTTGGTGGCGGGAAATGTGAAGTGATGAAGGGATGCATCTTGGCCAGTGACTGAATCTCAACCATTAACAACTTTGTAACTCTGTTCCATGGTGATTAAATTAAAACTTTATTTAAAAAGATATTAAAAAATGGAGTGGGGTTCCAGAGAGATAGCATAGCAGCATTTGCCTTGCAAGAAGCTGATCCAGGACCTAAGGTGGTTGGTTCGAATCCCGGTGTCCCATATGGTCCCCTGTGCCTGCCAGGAGCGATTTCTGAGCAGAGAGCCAGGAGTAACCCCTGAGTGCCTCTGGGTGTGGCCCAAAACCCAAAAAAAAAAAAAAAAAAGATGAAAAAACAATAGAATAGGGGCCAGAGAGATAGCATGGAGTAAGGCATTTGCCTTGCATGCAGAAGGTCAGTGGTTCAAGTCCGGCATCCCATATGGTCCCCCAAGCCTGCCAGGAGTAACCCCTGAGTGCCGCTGGGTGTGACCCAAAAACCAAAAAAAAAAAAGGAATAAAAAAAAGGCAGATTTGTCCTCCTCTCCCCAGACCTACCGTACTTCTCGCACTTGCTGGCATGAACGATCACAGGCCCTGAGCTCTTGGAGGGGTTCAAGTCACTGTGAGGGGACAGGTGAGTCTGAGAACCACAGCCCTGCAGTGAAGAAGCAGGGGCTGGTGCTGCCTCCTAGAGTGCCTGACACCCACACTGGACTATTCCTCCCAGAAATCCACACCACAGGGTAGCACTTCCCTTTTGCAACTGCCAGAGGAAGAGAAAGACTGGTATCAGTATCCACCATCTCCTGTTGGCAGGAGAAAGCAGGACACAAGGCTCTTACTGGCCCACACGGTGCCAGAGGGGCCCAAGAAGATGAGGACACCTCTCTTCGAGGCACCTGCCACAGGGATATCTGCCGCAGGGACACACTTAACAGGGGCGGGGGCACAGACTTACTACCCAGGTAGCCATAGAGCACAGCCCTGGAGACTCCAAAGAGAAGGAGGGGGATCAGGGGAGATTGGGGGCACTGAGCTCTGTCCTGAAGTCCTACAGTCAGAGGACATCACAGACTACTTCCCCTATTGTGGAGTTCTGCAGAGTGTCCAGACAGCACCCAGACATTGTGGTGCTGGGGTACAGGGTCTCTCACTTGGGTCTACCATGCACCATGCTGTCATGGCTAGGCACTTGGAGCAACAGGTACAGGGGACCATCCTGACAGCTGGACTCTCAGCAAACAGCCCTGGCAGTAAAGTCCCACTCTTGAGAGCCTTCCTTATCGGGAGTGAGGGGGGGTTAGAGCCCAGCTAATAGGGCCCACAAATATCCCAGTGGGGCACTCCTGCGTCCAAGAACCCCTTCCTTACCTGTTCAGGACTTGATAGACTTCTGAGAGGTTGGAGGCTCTGGGGAAGTTGAGTTCCTAGAGAAAGCCAGTAGGGAAGATGTTTGTACCAGAGAGTGATCCTGGCTAAGGGGAAGGAACAAGCCTGACACCCCACCCAGCTCCTCACCCCCATCCCGAACAGCACACCCCACAGCTGTGTCCCTCCCTCGCTACCTTCCAGATGTCCTTGGTGACATTCTTGGTGTCAATGAGGACGGGAAAGAGGCTGTGGATGTTGATCTTGAACTGATCATAGCTTTCTGAGGGCCCAGAGAGTACCAGTGAGTACAAGGGGGCGAACCTCCTGCCTCAGGAGACCCCACGTGGGCTGGTCCACAGCAAATGTGTGATGAGTCTGGCCAGGGCACCCAGACCGCTAAACAGTGGGTGTTTCTCTATCTCAGACTGAACAGTCAGCCCCACAAAGATGGTTCCTGGTGCTGGAAGGAGCCTGGGCCTCCCACACACTAACCCGTACCCAATCCACTGAGCTCCCCTCGGTGGTCAGATCGCCTGGCTGTACCCAGCCCTGGGTGGGCAACATGGACTCGTTCAGGGTAGAAACGGTGTGGCCATCACACAGACCCACAATGCCACTTCCTGGGTGGACAAAAATCACTCTCCCGGAGGGTACAACCAAACTCCAGGGGAGAGCACAGCTAAACTCCCAGCAGAGGAAGCAGTGGTGAAAGGGAGAGAAGGGCCTAAGCCTGCAAAAGACCGAGTGATGACGTCTGTGGGGTGGGGGGCAACATGGCAAATGAAGCCCTCAGGGCTCCTGGAGACTCCCCTGGAAGGAACTGGGAAAGAAGCATCCCTAGGTGCACCCACCTGGCAGCGGCTGGAAGAATTTCTCATGCAGGTGAAGCAGGTCCATCATCATGTTGTGGCCCACCAGGGGCTGCTTGGAAGGAAGTGATGGGATGGAAGTGGGTGGGTTTTACTGAGGGACAGGGCGAGACAAGGACCAGCACCCTGACCCCTGTCCCAAGGCACAGATGAAGTCCCCCATAGTCCCAGAGCAGAAAGAGTTCCCCAACCCTGCTACAGACCTGGCCGCTGGGCACTTCTTCCAACCCTCTTCCAACAGCAGTGGTTGGAAGGATGGATGGACAGGAAGGGGCCTCGCAGACAGAGAGGCAGCTGCCATCATGGCCATGGGAACCCCTGCTTTGATTGTTGCCCTAACCCAGGCTATAACAGGGCCAGGCAGAGCCAGAGCAGGCAGGAGCCAGAGGCGGGAGGCTCAGCCAAGGGGTGACCAGAAAGGAGGATGCGGACCAGACCCTACCTTCTGGGCCTTCACCAGCATCTGGAAGAAAACAGAGAAGCCACGGGCCGAGAGTAGGATCTTCTCCCGCCAGCAACTCTTGCGCTTGCTCGATGCGTTCTCCAGGTACCAGCGTTGCTGCTGGCTTACCTTCTTCACTGTCACCTGCGGGCATGTGGCCTGAACCAGGGCTTGGAGGGAGGCCAAGTGGGGCAGGGCATGGGATGAGGGCAGGCACAAACTCACCCCCTGGTCCTTTAGCACTGTCCAGATGTTAGGAAGGGCCTGGTGCAGTACCAGCTGCACTTCGAAGGCCTGGAAGCCTGTATCGAGGAGATGGCAGAAAGCCATGGGGTTGCAAGGGGTTTCGAAACACTGGCTTGTAGGGGACCAGGGTACACAGGGTAACAGGGAACCATCACCACCCACATCTTTCCTCCTCAGCACCCAGAGACGGGCAGTCTTTCTCTTTCTATTGACAGTCTTTCTCTTTCTATTCCTGCCTCCCTACAACCTTTCCTACTGCTTGATAATCTCAGATGTCCTTCCCCTTTTGTGTCGGAAAGCACCCACCAGAAATCACAACCATCTCCAGTCATCACAACATAAAAGGGAAAAGAAAGAGAATTAAACAAACAAACAAACAAACAAACAAACAGAAAACCACCCAGGGACGGATCCTGGGGGTACCTGAACAGGTAGGCAGCTCTGGTGCATGTGACGGCAATCAGGGCTCCCTCAACTCCGCCCTCCAGACTTCACCTCACCCCAGAAATGCCAGCACAGATACCCCAGATTCAGGGTCCACCTTCTGCCACTCAGAAACCTCCTACTAATACCAGATCTTTCCATTTTGTCCACCTGGGTTTAAACACAAGACTTCCAGGGATCAGTCCTGTAGCCTATTACTAGAAGTTTCTCTGAGCTTGCTGGACACTGCAAATCACAGGCATCCTGCCCCCAGCAGTGGGGAGCCCCAGAGTGAAGTGCTGCTAAACTGTAGATCCTTCTGTCACTGACAGTGGTATTCTCTTCTTTGAGATAAACAAGAGGGAGGAGACAAGGTCTGGATGGTTTTAGGAGGAAGAATCAAAAAAAAAAAACAACAAAAAAACAAAAAAACAGAAGCCAGGAAGTAAGTGCAGCATTCTTGAAGCCTGGTCCCTCTGAAAGTGAGGGCACCAAATGTCTGTTGTGTAGGCTACAGATATTGCCATGTACCAGATTACAAATAAAAGCTACCCCTGGAGGGACAGAGAGATAGTACAGAGGGAAATGCATTTGCCTTGTACACCTCTGACCTGGGTTTGATTCCTCAACAACCCACATGGTGTTTGAGCTCCACTAGGAATGATTCCTGAGAGCAAAGACAAAGACAAGAGTAACCCCTGTGCATCTCCAGGTGTGCCATTCCCCAAGTTAAAAAGAGGGAGAAAAAAAAAGACTACCTACCAGATAATAAAATTCCTTCAATTAAAATTACAAAGAGGGAGCTGAAATGACTGTATAGCAAGAAGGGCACTTCCTTTATATACACTGACTTGGGTTGATCTCTAGTATCCCAGTTGGTCTCCAGAGCCTGCCAGGTGTGATTCCTGAGTGCAGAGCCAGGAGTAATTCCTGGGCAAGGGGTTTGGTCAAGTGTGGGCAAACAAAACCAAAAATGTACAAAACAGGACCCAAGCGGTGGCAAAAGCAATAGGGTGTTTGCCTTGCACACACTGACCTAGGATGAACTATGGCTCAATCCCCCATTGTCCCATATGGTCCTCCAAGCCAGGAGCGATTTCTGAGCTTCAGCCACCCCCCAAAAAAAGTACAAAACAGGTCATTATTAAGTCTCCCTAAACAGCTCTGGATTCAGTATGGGAATCTCAAAAGCAAAAGTGATCCTGCTACTCCCTTAACAAAAAGGACTTGTATGAAAAACAACAGCAACAACAACAAAAAATACATTCCCCAAAACAAAAACAAAAATGCACTCAGTGAGCAATACTGTTTCATGGGCTGCAAGTGTCCCAGTACTGAATAGGTCCATCGTGTCCTGCCATAGATGGGTCCTGACAACCAGGGCAGGGGGAGGGATTCAGCTCAAGGCCTGGAGACCAGCAGGAGGGGACTGAGCAGCTCCTCAGAAGCGCAGGTGAGTCCAGAGAGGATATTCTGGAAGCCTCTGTGTGGGAAGCCCCAAAACTGCATTAGTAAGTCCCCTCCATGGTGCTCTAGGATCCCAGCAGGCCTGCAACCTGTCTCAGCTCAGACCCACCAGTGAGGACTGCCAAGTAACCAACAACACTTCACAGAAGGCACCTGAGAGACTCCTGAGGGCACCCAGGAGGAAGGCAGGACCAGGAGGCTCCAAGCCAATGGGGAAAAGCTTTGAGGACCCTGTGTGTGGCTGCTAAGTTGGCGTTTCAGGACCAAAGCACTTGCACAGCAGGGAGGACACTTGTCTTGCACACAGCTGACCTGGGTTCAACCCCCAGCATCCTATATAGTCTCCTGAGTCTGTAAGGAGTGATTCCCGAGAAGCCCGGGGCATCACCAGATGTGGTCCCCAAATAAAAAAAAAAAATTCCACTTTTGAATACAAACTAAAGACCAACTTATCGATTATGTCAATTCATTTCAGCATCAGAGCAGTTTGCTATAGAAAAAAAAGGGCACACACACATATTTCACACACACACACACACTGGGTGGAAGAGCCTGCAGTTTACTATAAGAAAAAAAAGGGCACACACACACACACACACACACACACACACACACACACACACACACACACACACACACATACACACACACGGTGGAAGAGCCTGCCAGGGCAGCATCAGCATGTCATTGGTGGGATGCAGTGGTGCCCAAAAGGCCCATGCCAGGAGGTAATGGGTATTGACAGTGGTGACCTGCAGGACCCATGCCCACCTGCAATCCCAGGCAGGGTCATCCAGTCGCCTTCCTTGGCCAGGTCTAGCCACCTCGTCACTTCGTCAATCACCACCTTGATTTGGTCTTTATCCAGGGAACTGGAAAGGGGCAAAAGCCAATGTAGCGAAAAGGGGTGTGTGTGTCTGAGCCGAGGAGAACAGGACTGAGAGGGAAGATGGTGTGTCTGAGAACCAGGTAGGGAAGTTCTAAAAGCCAACTGGGGGTTCTGAGAGCCGAGCCAAGTGGGGGTGGGGGTCCAAGCCTAGGGCTGCCACTACTTCCAACCTTGGCCTGGCCGTCAGGCCACAGTCAATGCTCAGACCCTGTGGGGCCCACTGAGCCACTGCCCCAGGGCCCTCAGAAAGGCCAGAACTTGGGGCCTTGTGATACTGAGTGCACACCCCAGTCCATCCAGCCCTCTTAACACCCCCACCCCATCACAGGCCTCTACTTCTAAATCTGGGAGTTCAGCAAGAACATGGGGCCTCAAAGTCCACTGATTCCTGAGTCTCAAGCTCAGAAAGACTGGAAAAAGGTCTTGCAGCTGCCACAGAGCAGATGCCAGACTTTCTCCAGGGGTCAGCTCACTTTCTCCAGGGGTTAGCACTGAGCCTCTGTTGGTCCAATTGAGCTCCCAAGCTCCAAGGCCAAGAATCTACAGCCCAGGGCCAGAGTGAGAGCACAACAGGGAGGGCATTTGCCTTACATGAGGCCAACTTAGGTTTGATCCCTGACATCCCACATGGTCCCCCAAGCCTGTCAGGAGTTATTTCTGAGCACAGAGCCAGAAGTAACTCCTGCAATTGCTGAGCATGGCCCCAAAACAAAAACAAACTGATTTAAAAAAAATATTAAAAGGAATCTGGGGCTGGAGAGATAACACAGCGGTTAAGGCATTTGCCTTAGACACAGAAGGATGGTGGTTCGAATCCCGGCACCCCATATGACCCCCCGAAGCTGCCAGGAGCAATTTCTGAGCATAGAGCCAGGAGTAACCCCTGAGCACTGCCAGGTGTGACCCAGAAACCAAAAAGAAAAAAGAAAAAGAAAAAGGAATCTACAGCCCAAAGAGTGCTCAGGCCAGCTCAGAAGGACATAGCCAGTGGCCTGATCCTATCACCAGGGGCAGCCAGGAAGGATCTGCCCCAAGGCCTCAGTTTGCAGCGAACATGACACAGCAGGGTTCCCAACAATGGTTCCTAACCATCCCAAGGCCCTCTCTGAGCACAGGCGAGTCCACAGACCCTGTTTCCCCAGGTCTGGACAGGAGCTCCAGAGTCTGGAGGCACTGCAGCCTCACAGCTTTTCTCACAGGGGTACCCCAATAGGCCCAACCCTACCTGCGCACCGTCCAGTTCCCTGATAGGATGCTGTGCTTGATTCTCTTCTCCTGCTCCTCGTTCATGTATGGGATCCCATTCTTGAGAAACTGCAGACAGGCCGGGAGTGGGGGGGGCATTTGTTGGAGCTAGGCTGGGTAGCCAGCCAAGCCAGTCCCCAATCACCATTTGGAAGTTATAAGGAGCTGCAAACTGGCCTGGCTGTACCTTGTTGTAGTCAAAGCCGTACTGGTTCAGAAACTGGACGCTAGAAGCCTGGAAGGAGAATTCCGAATCCAAGACCCCAAATGTCGTGGGGAAGAGAAAAAAGTTGCACGAATGGGCCAAGTACCTGTGTTTGAGATGAGGTGGACATGGGGAGAAAGAGCTGAGACCGATTTTCTAACTGGCCCACAGGACCAGGGAGATACTTCAGAGGGCTACTTCAGATGAGCTTTGCCTACTAGTAGCTTCAGGCTGGAAGCCCCATATTGCCAGACATTACCCACAAACCGAAAATCAACTCCTCCACCCAAGCAGCCAAGAATCAGTTCAGTGGTGAGGAAAGAGTAGCAGGGTCTGATGAATAGATGATATAGAGGGGCGGCCAGGGAATGCCCAATACCCAAGCTTCCTTCCAGCTAAGGGAACCTGGGAGCCCCACCACCCATGCTGTCTCACCCTTTAACCCCCCCCCATAGATTACCAACTTCTGGGGGATCCCAGAAGCTACAGGGAAGGGGACTAGGCAGGGACCCTGCTGTCAGAGGGATCTTTAAGGGGGAAAACAAAACAAAGTGAGGGGAAGAGGAGGAGACAAGAAGAGGGGGCATCCAGGGCTAATAAAGGGGATTCGGAATCCTGGAAGAGAGTTGGCAGGGTGCAAAGGGAAGAGAGAATTGGGCCAGGTCCACAGGCTTTGCCAAAGGTGTCTGTGCATACTTGTTGGTCTCTCCTTCAATACTGGAGAACATGGAGAGTCCTAAGGGAATAAAAGAGGAGGCAGTGAGTCCTGGGAGCATGTGGACAATCAAACACCAAGCCTAGTCACTTCCAGAAATGCCTCCAAGAGGACTGTGGGTGGCCTCGGAATAAGAAACCCCTTCACTGAGAGCAAGGACAGACTGCAGGATTCAAGAGCAGAGCACAGGGTCTGCAGCAGGAGACTGGGTTTGAGCCCCTGTATCAGGGGTCCTGAGTACTGCCAGCTTAGTCTCCCCACACATACAGACCCACAGGTATAGTTTTTAAAATACCCTTTTTAGTAAAAGAAGAGGGTCAGAGCAATAGTGTAGCAGGGAGGACATTTGCTCTGAACAGAGGTTCGAGTCCTGGGATCCCATATGATACTCGAGCACTGCCAGGGCAAACCCCTGAGCACTGCTAGATATAGCCCCAAAACAAAAATTAATAAAGGATTCCAATCACAAGTATTATATTGTAATTCTTCACACTGAAGTTCATTTTCTTTTTTTTTTTTTTGAAGTTCATTTTCAAGTCACTGTGGCTGGTTCTTTAAGCACAGAAATATTAAGTTAATGACTTATGACTTTAAAACCAGAAAAAAGGACAGAGTGAGACCATAGCAGGGAGGGCATTTGTCTTGCATGCGGTGAACCCAGGAATCCCAGGAGCCTGTCAGGAGTGATTCCTGAATGCAATGCCAGAAGGAATCCCTGCTAGGTGTGGCCCCAAAACAAACAAACAAACAAACAAAATATAAAGCACCAAAAAGCACCAGGAGTGTGGTAGAGCATTCCCTTACAGGAGTGAGACCCTGGTGCAATCCCAAAGACCAAAAAGGAAGTGGGAGGGGCCGGAGCCATGGCCAACTGGAATGGAACCAGGTTCAATCCCCAGCATCCAATATGGTCCCCCTGAGGGGCCGGAGAGATAGCTTGGAGGTAGGGTGTTTGCCTTGTATGCAGAAGGAGGGTGGTTGAGTCCTGGCATCCCATATGGTTCCCCGAGCCTGCCAGAAGCAATTTCTGAGCATAGAGCCAGGAGTAACCCCAGAGCACCACGGGTATGACCCAAAACAAACAAACTAAAACAGCGGGGGAGGGGGGGGGAGGGGTAGGGGGAGAGAGGGGCTAGAAAGTCAAATGTGCTCTTAATTGCTTTCAAATGTGTGTTTTGCTTAAAAGACAAGCACATGCAGAGGTGAGAAGCAGGGAGAAGACAAAAAAAGGTCTATGTGCTCTCTGCCCAATTTCTTTTTATTTTGCTTTATTTTTGTTTTTGTGCCACAGGGAGTTACTCCTGGCTCTTCGCTCAGAAATCTCTCCTAGCAGGCTCAGGGGACCATATGGGATGCCCGGGATTCATCCCGCGTCCATCCCGGGTCAGCTTCGTGCAAGGCGAAAGTCTTACCGCTGTGCTATCTCTCTAGCTCCTCTTCCCAATTTCTGAGTCTCAAGAGAGAAACCACAACAGGAAAAAGAGTGAGAAAACACTCATACTGAAACGGTCACAGCTGGACCACTGCTTCATGAATCATGAATCCATGATTCCTCCTGAGCAGAGAGCCAGGAATAACCCCTGAGCATCACTAGGTGTCATTCAAAAACAAAAGGGCCAGGGCCGGCGAGGTGGCTCTAGAGGTAAGGTGTCTGTCTACCTTGCAAGCGCTAGCCAAGGAAGGACCACGGTTGGATCCCCCGGCGTCCCATATGGTCCCCCCAGGCCAGGGGCAATTTCTGAGCGCTTAGCCAGGAGTAACCCCTGAGCATCAAACAGGTGTGGCCCGAGGGGGAAAAAAAAACCCGAAAGGGCCCAAGAGAAAGGATGTTTGCCTTGCATGCAGCCGACCCAGTTTCAATCCCCAGCACTCCCAGATGATCTGAGCCTGCCAGAAGTGATTTCTGAGTTAAAATCAGCCCTGTGCAATCAGATGTGGCTCCCCAAAAAAATCACACACAGTACTTGGGGAGGAGGGAATCTGGGGAACACTCACCAATCTGGCAGATGGTAAACTGCTGCACACTGCGCCGGGTTTTCAGGTACCACTCAGCCGGCAGGTCAAAGAGACTAGAGGTCAAGGAGACCAAAGAGACCCTTCAGCCACCCAGGACTACGCTGCCTCTAGCCATCAGGGTGTGTTCTCTGCAGCCAATAATAATCACCACAGGACTCCCCAAAAGTCCGGCCTCCCAGTCCCTTTGGAAACACTGCCTGCAGGGGTGTCCTGCCCATTCAAGCTCCAGTTTTTGTTTTTGGTTTTTGGGCCATACCCAGTGGCTCTCAGGACTCACTCCTGGCCCAGCTCCAGGGGCCCATATAGGATGCCACAAATCAAACCCAGGTCAACTAATTGCAGGTAAGAAATGCCCTCCCCTCTGTACCAATCACTTTGCTCCCCACCACCACCCTGAGCCCCACTTTTACCTGATCTGCTGTGGCCGGGCCAGGTTGGAGCGCAGGCCTGTGAACTCGATGTCCAGACCTACGACGGAGACACACACACACCTCAAAAAAGAACCGAGTCCCCCGGTTCAACCTGACCAGCGGACTGAACTGCCAGATCGTTCCCCAACTATGTGGGGTTCACTGTTGCACGCATGTCCACCAAACCGGGCCTGCTAGGGCGGTGGTTCTCCCTCTCCTCGGGCCAACCATCCTCTCCCCAACCCTGGGGCCTGCATGGGACACAGTGGAGGGACTAAGATCTCAGGCGCCATACCCACGAAGTCCGCGCCCAGGACCAGCTCCTGCAGCAGCGGGAGGTTCTGCTCGAACTCATCAGCGCCCACGTCCATGGCCACGGCGCTCAGCCACGCCCGATGCCACCTGCAGCCCCGTACAGCCACGCACTTCCGCAGCGACCTCAATAGGGCGCACGCGCAGGGCACTGGGTGGGTGGGTCCTGATGGAGGTAGGCCCAGCCTTTGCTGGCAGAGAGCAGAGCCCGATGTCTTGCTTGTCGTGCAGCTATTTCAGCTCCTTTCCAGGGGTCCCAAGACTGGCACGGACATGGGGTGCCTGCCGGCAGGGTTCAGGAAACAATGCTCTGCAACTGGCACCCATTGTAGCAGCCCCTCTTCCTACCTTGCCATCAGGGAGTCCCTCCTTCCCTGCCTCCCAGCCTGGTCAGCTTCTTTTAAGCATTTAGAAAAACTTTGTCAAGTACAAGTTCTTAGTCAAAGAGATAATAAGCAAGAACACCGGATATCTGGCACCTGGAGGGTGTCTGTCACAAATGGGATGTTAATGACCATGGTAGGGTTTACAGAGAGCACTTGACATGTGGGAGGCCCAGGGTGGCGCCAATTACTGCTGGAAATGGCAAAAATAAAGAGGCATAAAACCAAAAATGAAACAAAACTGCAGCCCCCCCCAAAATAAAAAAAGCAAAAAAAATAAATAAATAAATAAAAACTGCAGCCCATTAAGGGGATTCTATTCCTTCCCCCAAAACCCGCTGTGCAGTGATCTTGCCCTTCTAGCCTGTGGCTTCTCGAGCCCTTATATTACTCACATGCAAGAACGATCCTCCCTGCCCTCAAGTTGTTCCATATCTTTTTTGTCTTGTTTTAGGGCCACAGCGGGAGTTGCTGGGGAGTGTTGTCTGGCAGCGCACAGAAATTGCTCCTGGCAGGTTCGGGAAACATAGTATGCTGTGGATCGAACCCAGGTTGGCTGCATGCAAGGCAAAAGCCCTACCTGCTATGCTATTGATTTGGCCCCTCTGTCCCAGATCTTAAGCTCCAACCAGATAACGTGGATGCCTTTTGAGAAGTCCCAGGTCATAGTGTCCAGGATCCGTGATGGTAAAGTCCTTGAGTTTGTCTGCACTGTACACACGTTTGTTTAAGCTCCCTGGTCATGAGAAACAGCATCTCCAGGAAATGGGGGCTTCATCAAGTCTAAGACTTTGAGTCTAGGAGTTTGAAGACAAGAGTTGATAACCAACTGGTCTCACGTGACTGGGGTTAACCTTCCCTAACTGGGGCACTGCACTCCTGAGAGGGCTTGCTCCCTACCCCACCTAAATGTCCAGCTTCCTATCAAAAAATCTTAAGGATTCTGGACTTCTCTCAAGATTACCTTGAGGGATGAAGCAATAGCACAGTAGTAGGAGTATGGCATTTGCTTTGCATGTGGCCGACCTGGGTTCAATCCCCAGCATCTTCCAAGCATTGCCAGGAATAACCCCTATGCATCTCTGGGTGTGGCCCAAAAAACAAACAAACAAAATAAAAATTTGATGTAATTACAGTTGTGGTCTGCTGGCCCTCAACCAACAGTGTTACTAGGAATATAGGAAAGAACTTTAGAGGCTATCCAGGTAAAGTCGAAGAAGGCAAGTTTGAGAAACTGCTCTTTTTCTGCAGAGAAAAATCCTTAACTGCATCACTGACAGCTAAATTCTATTTTTTCCATTTGCAAAGCAATCAATTCAATCCATGGGCTTCCTATGTCCTCCCTTCAATTCTATGTTTGTTTTAATAACCTTCTGGAACCATCTTCCAAGTGAGACTCCAACTGTTCTTTTAGACGAGGAAAGAATATATTAGAACTATGATGTATAATTTTTTGGTTTGTTTTTGGGCCACACCGGGAGGTCTGTCAGAAATTGCTCCTGGCAGGCTCAGGATAATCTCTTCTCTCTCTCCCCACTGTCCATTTCCAGGAGTAGTCCCTGAGCACAGCGGAACATGGCTTCAAAAAACAAAAGTAGCATCCTAAGTATGCACACTATACAATACTTTTACAATATATAATTGTGTTCTTTCGTGGGAGTGGTAATTGGGGGGAAATGTTTTAGAAGCCACTTTTACTGCTTAAGGTTCTTTCTCTTCACATTTGTCTGAAAACAGAAGTTACTACTAATGGTGTCAGCCACCATCTGCCCAAGCTTGAGTTGAAGGTGAAGGAACTTGAAGCTCCGCCTCCCTCTTGACCCCCCTCATAGATCTGACACCCATTTAGTCCTTGCACTCTCATCTGCTTCTACTTGAGCACCTCTAATTTCTAACCTGGTTCTACCTAGAGATTCCAGGAGCCAAATCAGAATTTGCCTTCTATCGCCACATTACTAAGATGGCTTAGAATTTAGATATTACATTTCCTATTGAAAATACTTCTGTGGGGCCGGGCGGTGGCGCTAGAGGTAAGGTGCCTGCCTTGCCTGTGCTAGCCTTGGACGGACCGCGGTTCGATCCCCGGTGTCCCATATGGTCCCCCAAGCCAGGAGCAACTTCTGAACACATAGCCAGGAGTAACCCCTGAGCGTTACCGGGTGTGGCCCAAAAACCCCAAAAAAAAAAAAAAATACTTCTGTACCCTGAGCCTTTTATAAAAACCAATGCTGAGCTAGGCACAGTAACCTGCTTTTACATAAACCTAAAAGCAAAGAAAAATCTCACATAACCACAAAAGAGTTCATAACACACCTTTATTCTTTGAAACATGTTTTGTCTTTCAAAAGTTAAAACTGAACAGCTTTTCTCAGATAATTTTATGTGAAAGAAAAGGTCAAATGGACCAATTTTAAAGAAAGGATTAGGATAATATTAATTACAAATAATAAGATTCTGTTAAACTAATTGTTAAGCTTTATAATGGTTCTTCTTTTTATTTTTCTTTTTTTTGGTTTTTGGGTCACACCCAGTGGCACTCAGATATCACTCCCGGCAGGCTCAGGGGACCATATGGGATGCCGGGAATCAAACCACTGTCTGTCCTGGGCCGGCCGCAAGCAAGGCAAACGCTCTACCGAGATGCTATCTCTCCGGCCCCTGTAATGGTTCTTCTGAGGACTGCCACAGCTGAGTTATTTACTCATCCGTCACTCTGCTTTCACGGTTTTCCTTCATAGATTCTTCGAGGCTCCTCAAGCACCAGACCACCTTCTGTCAGAGCATTCTGTAGCCGTTTCAACTGGTTCGAAAGATGGGGGAAAGGAAAAGATTAAGCCAGCACAAGTGTAAAGGTAATAAGCAGTGAGTATCCTTTCTAAAAATTAGAAAAATAACATTTTCTGTCTGCTTCCTTCCAAAGTTTTGCAAACTGATGATCCCAGAGCACCCACAAACTCATTTAGCAGTGCTCAAAGGCTACTCCTGGCTCAGTGCTTGGAGTCCATTTGGCGCCAATGCCAAGGCACATCAGCCCTTTAATCCACCTCCCTGGCCCCTCAGTGAACAGATAAACTGAAGGGAACAAATTGAAATAATGCAGCCTTTCTCAACTGCAGGGTATAAGAGCCCACTACAAGGGGGAGAAACCAATAGGAACACAGGGCCACAGAAAGGAAACAAGGTCAGAAGGGGAGGTGCCCTGATGGACCAGAGCCATAGCACAGCAGGTAGGGTGCTTGCTTTGCATGCAACTGACTCAGGTTCGATACCCAACATCTCATAAGGTTCTCCCAAGCCTGACACTGAGCAAGGAGGCGGAAAGTAACCCCTGAGCACTGAGAGGTTTGGCCCAAAAGACCAAACAAACAAACAAAAAAAATGTGGGGGTTTTTCCTGGTAGGAAAAAGGTTGAGAAACACCAATGCAATGGATTAGCATGGCAGATATTGGAATCAAGAAGGGGAATGGAGGCCAATCTCCAGAAACAGGACTTCCTACATACTGCTCCTGGTAGGTAGACAGCCTCTGCTCACTGAAGATCTAGTGTTAAGTCATGACCTAAAGGCAGCCCTGAGGTAACCACAACCTTCCATGCACTCATTTCTGTGACTAACATCAAGAAAAACCAAGCCAGCTTAAATAAGTACATGGAAACCAAATCACCGAATGTGACGCTGTGTCCCAAGGTGTGGGCTGGTAGAACACAAAGTTGATTCCTGCTTCCAAGCAGCGCTTGGCCAGCACGTGACCGACACTCTCATAGGCCACCATGTTCCGGGTGCTATAAAGGTGCTTCTTGATTGCCCACTCACGGGTGGATGCCGACACCACCACCTGACCGCTGCAGTGCTCAACGAATGCTTCTACATGATGCTGAGTCTTTATAATCTGTAGCCTACAGAAGAAGAGAACACTGTTGTCCCCTGTCCTGAAGAAAGTCCTGAGAGAGTTACTCTTAGGGGAAGGCAGGACCAAAATGCCTGTTCCAGTGACTTCAACCCATTGCAATCCTGGATTTCCTAAGGTCTTTTTCTCTACTCCAAATGAAAACAAATAGTTCAGGCTCAAACTTTCAATCTGCTTCTGGTTTCTGGCTGTAGTGATACCAAAAGTGTAAATGTCTTTGGTTTACAAGATGATCCTGCTATCCCTGGCCACTTTTGCTTTTGCTCCTTGAGCTCCAGGTACATGCCTGGGTCATGGGCTCCCTCGCTAGTTCCTCCACTAGCAACAGTCTTATTAAGCTGTGACCTGGTTTTCTCTTTGTCTCTTGTAAGAGGCCTTTGAATTAAAGGACCTAGAAGGCCAGTTGTCTAATTTTTCCCAGTTTTGAAATGTAGCCATTCAGGTGTGAAAAGGATTCAATAGTTATACACACTCAACGTCTGTTGTTAACAAATCCCAGGAACCCTACGTGAAAATACATTTTAAAAAACCTTTCAGTCAACTAGGTGGGAAGATCCAAGGAAAGCAAAGGAGTGGAGATACTCGCCTGGCACATGATGCCCATCAGGAGGGCTAAGGTGAGTCCACGGAGGCCTTCCCCAGCATAGCTGTGGTATGTATGGCCCAAGGCCTCCCCAGTGTGAAGACCACCTGCTGCACTGATCTCAGCAGGGTAACGTCGGGCCTTAGCTGTGGTGGCACCCCCAGAATAGCCCAACAAGGGGCAGTACCGTACCTGTGCCAGAATTCACGGGAGGGCCACACGGTCCCCCAGCCCCGTTCCTTCCGGGCCACAGCTAAGAGCTCCAGGTTCCGAGGGTTTCGGTTGGTAAATTCAGGGGCCACGGCTCCGTTTTCCTGAGGGTCCGCTGCAGGGTTAGCGGCCAGCCTGGAACTGGAGGCCAGCGCCGCCCCCTGTCCTGAGGATGGAAGACACAGGGACCTTCATTAAACACACCCCAATACCGATATGGGGTGCTGTCCCCTTCCTTCCCCAGCCCTGCAGTGGCAAGCTCTGCGTCCTGAACCGAGACAGTAGGTCTAATGAATGAGGTTGTGCTTTGTTCTTTTTATTTATTTTTACTGGAGGGGGGGCACCCCCGGCTGCGTTCAGGGGTTCCTCCTGGCTCTGCTCAGAAATTGCTTCTGGCAGACACGGGGTACCCTATGGGATGCCCGGATTCGAACCACCGTCCTTCTGCATGCAAGGCAAACGCCCTTCCTCTGTGCAATCTCTCCAGCCCCATGAATGAGGTTCTGAAGGGGATCATCCAGTGCAGGCCCGGGGTGTCTTCGGGCGAACGCGGTCACCAGGCTGCATGCGACAGACCCGGGTCACCGACACGAAACGCAGGGGCGCAAGATCACCGCGCAGAACCGAGCACGTCGGAGCTCGGGAGCAAAGACGAATTACCGGGGCTCCTGCAAACGGGCAGCAATTCCCAGAGGCGCGCCCGGAGCGCCATGACCGAGGGGACCGCGGAACCAGGACAGTCCTTCCTTCACCGGAAATGGTGTGGTTTGCTGGGCGCAGCCATATTGGCTCAAGGCACTGCCCAAGCGTCGACCCGGAACCACCGGGACCCACCGTTGCTGAGTGGCCGTCCAAAGCGTCCATCATTTCTACTGCTCCAATCAATTCGCACAGCTTGGTCACGTGGCATGTAGAGTGAACCAATCAGCTCACATAACCAAGATGAGGGCGGGGCTTGGGCGTGGGTCGCCCCCTGCTCCAATCATTTTTTAGAACTCGGTCACGTGGCCGCTAGAGGGACCCAATCAGCTCACATACCCGGGATAAGGGCGGGGCTTAGGTGTAGGGGCGTGGCCTACACTGGGGCTGGCCCGGCATCTTGGGAGGTCCCTTTCTCTCAAGTCTGAGCATTTTCTACGCCCAAAGTGGTCCTTGTCCGATCCCCTTACAACCACTAGCTGTGCACGGAGAATAAAGGTGGAGACGGAAGTGGTAGTTTTCAGTTGCCTTCCCGCTCTATTGTGACCAATATTGTTCTGATACAGACTGACCAAGCACCTTTTCTAGAAAGCACTAGAATGAGCAAGTGCGCAGGCGCGACCCCCCACTTCCGCCTCTTCATCGGCTTCCGGACTCCAACTTCCGCTCTCCTACCCGCGCGCCCTCCTCATGCGCTCTCTGGTTGGACGGTACGCTGAGCTCGCTTCCGGCGCGCGGCTCCCGCCTTCCGCCGTCCGCCTAGCAGCTCTTTCCCACCATGCTCCGCGGCCGGCCGGGGGTGGGAGGGGTGAGCGCGTTGGCGAGCGGCGCTTCCTGTTCCCGGCAGCACCCGCGGCGGCGACTCTTCTCTCGGACCCGCTGCACGCCGCCGCCCAGCCTGCCGCGTCTCCCGTGGTCCGCCGCGCTAGTAATTAACGACCTCCCGTCCGCGTTCCGCCACGAAGATGGAGGGGCCCCTGTCCGTGTTCGGGGACCGCAGCACCGGGGAGGCGATCCGCTCCCAGAACGGTAAGGGCGCGCAGGCCACTGGCCTGGCTGGGCACGTGCGCCGAGGGCCCGGGCCTCACTAACGCCCGAGCGCGGGCCCCGCCCCGGCACGCCGCCCGCAACGTGCAGCGGGATGAAAGCGGCGCTTGCAAGCGCTTGCAGATGTTGGGCATGGCGAAGCTGATGCTGGCTCCCGAGTCCTATCCTGGGGCTGCAAAGGAAGACAGTGCTCTTTTTTTCATTTGAAGAAAATGCAGGGCCGAGAGATAGCATGGAGGTTGGCGTTGGCCTTGCACGCGGGACGGTGGTTCGAATCCCGGCATCCCGTCTGGTCCCCGTGCTTGCCAGGAGCGATTTCTGAGCAGAGAGCCAGGAGGAGGCCCTGAGCCCTGCGGGGGGTGACCTCCCAAAAAAAGAAAGAAAGAAAATGCATTACAGAGTTAACATAACTGATCATAATACATTTTTAGGAAGGCCAAAAGCAACATTTTTTTTAAATAGGAAGTAGAAAGAAAGACTAAAGAGATGGGAAAGGAAAGAGTGTTTTTTCCCTTTTTTAGAGAGAAGGAGGGAAAAAGAGAAAGAGCCAGCAAGGGAAGAGAAAGCCAGTAAACGGAAAGAGTATTTTTTTGGGGGCCACACCCGTTTGATGCTCAGGGGTACTCCTGGCTAAGCGCTCAGAAATCGCCTCTGGCTTGGGGGGACCATATGGGACGTCGGGGGAATCGAACCGCGGTCGCGATCTTTCCTTGGCTAGCCCTTGCAAGGCGCTTACCTCTAGCGCCACCTTCCCGGCCCCGGAAAGTATTTTTGAAAACTATTAACTCACATTGAATTCATTGAAGTAAAGTTTAGTGAGCTCTTCTCTCTGGTTTTTTGTTGTTGTTGTTGTTGTTGTTGTTTTTTTTAAAGAATAAGAGTTTAGAAAAATACAGTAGGGGCCGGAGAGCTAGCGTGGAGGTAGAGCATTTGCCTTGCATGCAGGAGGACGGTGGTAAAACAAACAACAAAAATAGAGTAATAAGGATGTGAGTGGTAATTGTTGTTCGCATAGGCCCAGCAAAATATGGGTAAAATGAAAGGGGAAAAAAAGCCTTGTCCTAAATACAAAGAGACCTTATCCCTGAAGTTCTCTGGCATAAGACGGACTCTGGGTTCCAGGCATACTAGGTGAGGACTGCGCTTGAGGTCCCTGGGCACTGCCTAGAGTGTCGATTCCTAAGCACTGGCCTGTTGTGGCCTGAATCTCTTTTCCTTTCTTTTTTGGTTTTTGGGTCACACCCAGTAGAGCTCAGGGGTTCCTCCTGGCTCTACACTCAGAAATCAATCGCTCCAGGCAAGCTTCAGGGACCTCCCGGCCCGTTTCCCTCCCAAATTTAAAAGTAAATTGTCTGGAGCAGATGGTACATACAGTAAGGGATTGATTTACCTTGCAGTTGCTGCTGACCTGGGTTCAATTTCCAAATACCCCAGATAGTCTCCTGAGCTCTAAAAAGAATGAGCCCTAAATGCAAAACAGCAGCCCCAAGTATTGCCAAGTCTGGCTCAAAAGAACAAGGTTTTAGAGGTTTTTTTGTTTGTTTTGATTTTGTTTTTGGGTCACATCCGACTGCGTATAGTGATGACTCCTGGCTCTGCACTCAGAAAACGCTCCTTGGCAGGCTCAGGGGACCCAGTGGGATGCTGGGATTCAAACCACCACCCTTCTGCATACAAAGCAAACGCCCTATCTCCATGCTATCTGTCCAGCCACCAGAATTTTTTTTTTTTTGAGCTTGCGTGCCTCACCCCAGTGTGGATGCTCCTGGCGGTGCGCTGCTGCGCTGGTTGTCAAATCTGGACTGACCACCTCGAACTAACTAATATCTCCAGAAGACTAAAGATTTTAAAGACTATCAAAGTTGCCTAGAATTTTTTTTTTTTTTTTTTTTTTGGTGTTTTGGGTCACACTGGGCAGCGCTCAGGGATTACTTCTGGCTTGACGCTCAGAAATAGCCCCTGGCAGGCTCCAGGGACCATATGGGGTGCCGGGATTCAAACCACCAAACCACCGTCCTGCATGCAAGGCAAAACACCTTGCCGTTGTGCTATCTCTCCGGCCCCTACCTAGGAATTTAAAGTCATGTGAGTGTCTTGTTTTTGGACTACTTGGCTTTATGCCTTTGGCTCTGTTCTGAAATGAACAAACATATTGGACATCTCCTTTGCAAATCGTTTCTAATCACTTTTTTTCTTCCAGTAGTTGGGGAACAGGTTTATAGTTCAGGAAAATTCAGATTTGGAGCTTCCTCTTTGGAGTGTGTTTTTCTAATTTTTGTTATTTTATTTACAGTTATGGCAGCAGCTTCCATTGCCAATATCGTGAAAAGTTCCCTTGGTCCCGTTGGCTTGGATAAAATGTTGGTGGATGATATCGGTGTAAGTGCACTAATAAGTTTGTTTCTATAAGAAACTAGTCCTTCAGTATTTTATATGTGGGTTCTTTAGTTTTTTTTGTTTTGTTTTGTTTTGTTTTTGTTTCACACCCTGCTGTGCTCAGGGGTTACTCCTGGCTCTATGATCAGAAATCGCTCCTGGCAGGCTCGGGGGACCATATGGGATGCCGGGATGAACCACTGTCCTTCTGCTTGCAAGGCAAATACCCTACTTCTGTGCTATCTCTCTAGCTCCCTTCATTTTTATTGAGCCAGGGTGCTGCAGTAAAGATGAATATTGTGTATTTTGGGTAGCAGGATGTCCTGTCTGGGGATGATTTGTGCTTTGTTGTCCCACATGTTGCCCAGGATGTCACCATCACTAATGATGGGGCCACCATTCTGAAGTTACTGGAGGTGGAGCACCCTGCAGCCAAGGTCTTGTGTGAACTGGCAGATCTACAGGACAAAGAAGTGGGAGACGGAACAACCTCAGTGGTGCGTTGGTGCTAAAGACTGATTTTCCCAAAATGAGAAACAGTGAAGGCATGGAAGGAACATAGAACTGGGACTCTGCAGTGATCGTCATCGGTTTGTGGGGAAATATGTGTATTTCCAGACTAAACTTAAAAGTTTCAGGGGGTTGTTCTGGGAAAACCCTGGTCAAGTGTGCAAGCCCCCAACCTACTGTGTTATCATTCTTTCCCTTTAGTTGTTTAGTTCCTTGAGAGCTACACCCAGAAATGCACAGGGGTTGCTCCTGACTCCTTTGTCAGGAATTACTCCTGGTGATGCTCAGTGGGACATATTGTATGCCGGGGTTCAAACCCGGTCTGCCTTGTGCAAGGCAAATGCCTTACCCACTTAATATTGCTCTTGCCCAGTTATGATTGTTTTTTGTTTCTTTCTTTGTGTGGGGGCCTCACACCCTCCACCTCAGGGGTTACTCCTGACTCAGCACTCAGAAATCACTCCTGGCAGGCTCGTAGGGATTATATGGAATGCTGACAAATGACCTACCCACCTGTTGGGGGCTCTGCCCCCCCAAAAAAGAAATAATTTTAATTTAAAAGTGTTTTTAAATGTTTAAAAAAAATAAAGAGCCAGATGATAATGAAGTATTCATGCTCAGTCAGGCACTTTAAAGATAACATGATCTACTTATTATTGTATCAGACAACTAAGTTGGCAAGAAATGTGTCTGCTCCTGTGTGGCTTTTTCACTGCACACAAAACACACTAATAATTACATTGAGTCATTCAGTGTCATCACTCCTAATAACTTTCGGGCCACTGGTGCCACATCTTAACCTGACCTCTTGGTAATTTTGCCTGTGCATTGTGCACAGTAAATGTCAGGGTAGTGTCCAATGAATGTTTTTTCCACAGGTTATTATTGCAGCAGAACTTCTGAAAAATGCAGATGAGCTGGTCAAACAGAAAATCCATCCTACATCAGTTATTAGTGGCTATCGACTTGCCTGCAAGTAAGATTGTTTTCTGCGTAAAGAGCATTTTTGGAATTTAAGCTTGTGTACTCCCTAACTATTCTGGACTGACCAGGCTTGGATGGGGGTGGAACAGGGGTAGGGATAAAACTCCCTGTGCCCTCACTCCTGTTTTCTTTTTTTTTTTTTTTTTTTTTTTTTTTGGTTCTTGGGTCACACCCAGCAGTGCTCAGGGGTTATTCCTGGCTTCAGGCTCAGAAATTGCTCCTGGCAGGCACGGGATATGGGGTGCCGGGATTCGAACCAATGACCTCCTGCATGAAAGGCAAACGCCTTACCTCCATGCTATCTCTCCGGCCCCATCACTCCTGTTTTCTAACTCTGTAATTTCCCTAAGTGTTTGGACTTAGCAGCTTCTCCCTGTTGTGTGTGGGTTGCTCTGTTTAATCTGTTAAACTCACCAGTCCCAAGTGTTTTATTATGACTATAATTTTATTTTGGAAATATTTTCATTTGAGCATTTAAGCAGTAATACTTGAAGTAAGATGTCAGACCAGCATTTCTTTGTTCCCACTTGACTACCACATTTTCTCCTTTGATAGATTTTAGTGGCTATGCTTGTGGGATAGAGTAAAATGGCCGTGATCTGAAGAAGGAGGATTTCTTTGTATCCTCCTCCTATATGAAATGGCTGAACAGAGAAACTGATGCAGTTGATAAAAATGTA
Organism: Suncus etruscus; assembly: GCF_024139225.1. Classification (NCBI taxonomy): domain Eukaryota; kingdom Metazoa; phylum Chordata; class Mammalia; order Eulipotyphla; family Soricidae; genus Suncus; species Suncus etruscus. Next base: position 17,186,080 of record NC_064865.1, read on the forward strand.
ATTGTGTATAAAATTTTCAAGTTGTCTAAAGTCTACTCTCCCCCCTTAAACTTTAAACAGGGAAGCAGTACGTTACATCAACGAAAACCTAATTATTAACACAGATGAGCTCGGAAGGGATTGCCTGATTAATGCAGCTAAGACCTCCATGTCTTCCAAAATCATTGGAATGTATCCTTTTCTTACTCCGGTGAAGTTTAGGCATTATTGGTGCACACCTGGTGATTTAGTTTACAGGTTGTTACTGTCTGTTACGATTTTGTGGGGAAAGGTGACTTAAGATTGATGCAAATAAGAGAGGCAGATGGTGGGAAATCACCACCTTAGCAGCTCTTAGTGGACTTGACATGTTTCTTTGCAGTTGCTGAAAGTAAAAACCCTAGTTTTCTTAAATACCCTTTGTTTATTCCATACTGTTGTTTTCCTTAATTCAATGTAGAAATGGTGATTTCTTTGCCAACATGGTGGTAGATGCCGTGCAAGCTGTTAAATACACAGATGTAAGAGGCCAGGCTCACTATCCAGTCAATTCTGTGAATATTCTGAAAGCACACGGGAGGAGTCAGAGCGAGAGTTTGCTCATCAATGGCTACGCACTCAACTGTGTGGTGGGATCCCAGGGTAAGGCTCCGGTTTTTCCCATCAAACTAAGTACTTACCATATTTTCCGGAGTATAAGACGACCTAATTTTGCAGTTAAAACATAGATTTAGGGGGGCCAGAGAGATAGCATGGAGGTAAGGCATTTGCCTTTCATGCAGGAGGTCATCGGTTCGAATCCCGGTGCCCCATATGATCCCCCATGCCTGCCAGGAGCAATTTCTGAGCCTGAAGCCAGGAATAATCCCTGAGCACTGCCAGGTGTGACCCAAAAACCACAAAAAAAAACCCCATAGGTTTAGGCCTATATTCGCTGTATCAGACAGAAGGTTCCTGTGCTGCAACTGTATGTACCACAGTGAGCCAATCACAACAAGCAAAGGTTCAAAGGTTATACTGTCAGACTTCCTCTCTGACTCTGACCAATCTGAGCAGACTTTTGACAGTGTAGATTCGGGTCCAGAACATTGTCTAATCTGCATGCATAAAAAGCCTGCTTGGATTGGCTGAGTTCGAGAGACGGTCTGAGCAGCCTTGCAGTGATTGGTGCAGGATCGAGTTGGAAAATTCGTTTTGTGGCAGTATTCAGACAATTTTCGTTTCGGGATATACTCGGCGTATAAGACGACCCCTGATTTTCGGTTGACTTTTTTTGTTTCAAAGGTCGTCTTATATGCCGGAAAATACAGTACATTGAAATTTGTCTCCTAAGCCACATGTAGTTCATCTTCATCATCGGGGCTGGAGAGATAGCATGGAAGTAAGGCAGTTTACCTTGCATGCAGATGGTCAATGGTTCAAATCCTGGCATCCCATACGGTCCGCTGAGCCTGCTAGGAGCGATTTCTGAGCATAGAGCCAGGAGTAACCCCTGAGCGCTACCAGGTGTGACCCAAAACCAAAAAAAAAAAATCATCTTCAGGTTATTTTACCCAATTACGCATGTAATTGCTCTTGAACAAAAGGGCCCTAGGTAAAGGTAAACTACATGCTGTGGGCAGTTCCCTTAAAAGAAAAAAATAGAATTATGTGCATTATAAGGCAGTAAAGAAAAAAGTGGTGTGGAGATCTCCCAAATAGTATTCAGAGAGCCTAGGGACTGGTGCCAACATATTCCTCCTGTGTTCTGGAGGATGAAGGGATTACAGTGTCAGGAATCAGTGTAGGGATGAGTCTGTAAAGGATGTGTCTGAGGGCCCGGAGAGATAGCACAGCGATGTTTGCCTTGCAAGCAGCCGATCCAGGACCAAAGGTGGTTGGTTCGAATCCCGGTGTCCCATATGGTCCCCCGTGCCTGCCAGGAGCTATTTCTGAGCGGACAGCCAGGAGTAACCCCTGAGCACTGCCGGATGTGGCCCAAAAAAAAGGATGTGTCTGAGCTTTTTTTTTTTTTTTTTTTTTTTTTTTTTGGGTTTTTGGGCCACACCCGATAACGCTCGGGTTACTCCTGGCTATGTGCTCAGAAGTTGCTCCTGGCTTGGGGGACTATATGGGACACTGGGGGATTGAACCGCGGTCCGTCCAAGGCTAGCGCAGGCAAGGCAAGCACCTTACCTTTAGCGCCACCGCCGGCCCCTATTTTTCTAGCACTAAAAGTTTCTAAAGTTAGGGGCCAGAGAGAGCATGGAGGTAGGGCATTTGCCTTGCATGCAGAAGGACAGTGATTTGAATCCCGGCATCCCATATGATTCCCCCGAGCCTGCCAGGAGCGACTTCTGAGCATAGAGCCAGGAGTAAGCCCTGAGCACTGCCGGGTGTGAACCCCCCCCCCCCCCCAAAAGTTTCTAAAGTTAGACAAAATCTAAGTTGAAGAAATAATACAGAGGTGAAGGCACTTGCCTTGCATGCAGCCTCCTACAGTTCAGTTCCTCTTAGATTCTCTGAGCACTGCTGGGAGAACCCTCTTCCCCCAAGCACTACCAGCAGTGTCCCAAACCATCCCTGCTCCAAAATAAAATTTGCCTGTTTACAGATCTATGAGGGATCAAATTATAACAAGTTTTCCCAGTGAAAAGAGAACAAAAGAGGGTTGTTGCATAATTCATGTGTAACATCATTAGACCCCAGAAGTCTAAAGCAGATCCCAATCAATAGGTCTAATTTGCTTGGGTGTTGGGATCCCCAATCTTTTTTTTTTTTTTTTTTTTTGGTTTTTGGCCCACACCCGGTGACGCTCAAGGATTACTTCTGGCTATGTGCTCAGAAATTGCTCCTGGCTTGGGGGAGCCACATGGGGTGTCAGGGGATCAAACCATGGTCCATCCTGCATTAGCGTCGTGCAAGGCAAACACCCTACAGTACAGCGGTGCACTGCTCCAGCCCCTCCCCAACTTTTTTTATCGGAAACATAATGTCTAAATTTTCTAAATCCTGTAAAGGAACTTACTGGAATATTCCTCAACCCTAGGTATGCCCAAGAGAATAGTGAATGCCAAGATTGCCTGCCTTGACTTTAGCCTGCAGAAAACAAAAATGAAACTTGGTGTGCAGGTGGTTATCTCGGATCCTGAAAAACTAGACCAGATCAGACAAAGGTATGTAGACACATGCTGTGGAACTTTTTGGTTTATTTCCTGTGTTTTGGGACCATGCTTTGCAATGATCCAGTGGCTGCTGGCAGGGTGTGGGAGCATATATTGAACCCAGGTTGACATGTGTCAGCACATGCCCTACCCACTGTACTGTCTCTGGCCATATTCAGACTTCTGAAAGGACTGTTTCTAGATTTCCTTAGAGTAGGTGAAGAACCACCATAGAGTAGGTGATTCCTTAGGTGTCTAGGAAAATTTGATATCTTTGGCATATATCTGGAATGATCTTTGCTATAGTAGAGTGTTGAGGGGCCTTTGCATGCCAGGGTTGAACTTTGGAATTCTGTGATCATTTCATTTTTCCCCACATCTACTGATGTGAACTTCAAATTGTGGGAGAGAAGAGTTGGAAATTTAAATTACCTATGTTTCTCTAACTTGACAAAAACCGTGACTGATACTACTTATTTTGAATTGGGGGCAGGGAGAGTGGAACTTGGAGCAATGGTATACAAACACAGGCTAACTTTTAAGTACTTTTCTCTCTATAGAGAATCAGACATTACCAAGGAGCGGATCCAGAAGATTCTAGCCACAGGAGCCAATGTAATCCTCACCACTGGCGGCATTGACGACATGTGTCTGAAGTATTTTGTGGAGACAGGCTCCATGGCTGTCAGAAGAGTCTTAAAGAGGGACCTGAAGCGCATCGCTAAAGCTTCTGGAGGTAGGACTTTTCCTGGTGCTCCATGGAAGGGCTTGTTTGTGTTGGGTCCAACCCAGCAGTGCTTTGAGACTATATAATGAGGATAAAGGCCACATATACCATGCCCATTGAGCTTTCTGCTCACTCAACTTCCTGAAAATTGGAGGTTTATAGGATATGGGGCCTTCACTGATTGCAGGAACACCAAGTGGGATCAATGCATGGACATAAATGCCAGACCTTTCTGCAGGCATTACATCTAGCTTTAAAACTTAAATTGTTATACATCACTTTCATGAATATTTCTGAATCTAAATGTTGATGGGAGAAAATGCTTACAAGTCTTATCATTATCTTATTAGCGGTGATTCTGTCAACCTTGGCCAATTTGGAAGGTGAAGAAACTTTTGAATCTTCCATGTTGGGTCAAGCAGAAGAGGTGGTGCAGGAGAGAATCTGCGATGATGAGCTGATCTTGATCAAGAAGTAAGGTCTACTCGATTACTTTGAAAGCTGTACTGATGCTAATTGGAATGCAGACATACTTTCCCATTAATTTACTGCTCAGTCTGGCGGTGATCTGAGTAGTTATACGCGTGGGATACAGTGACATTTAGGGCCTTTGTAAATGGGGGTGAAGTGACTGTTTTCATCCCCTCTGCATGGGCTCCACATCACGGCCTGTCCAAAAGAAGTGGGGGTTTCTATGGTGGTTTAGTTTGGTGCAGGGACTGACTGCAGAACTTGCCCTTTTCTGCAGCACTAAAGCTCGCTCATCTGCGTCCATTATCTTACGTGGGGCAAATGATTTCATGTGTGATGAGATGGAGCGCTCTTTACATGATGCCCTATGTGTGGTGAGGAGAGTGCTGGAGTCCAAATCTGTGGTTCCTGGTGGGGGTGCAGTGGAGGCAGCCCTCTCCATCTACCTGGAGAACTATGCCACAAGCATGGTAAGATTGGGGGCAGGTGTACATGGCTTTTTACTCTCATCTCTGCTTGCTCTTCACCTGCTAGCTGGGGTAGTTTTTCTCTTACTGAGAACATTATCTTGTTTTCAGGGCTCTCGGGAACAATTAGCTATTGCAGAATTTGCCAGATCTCTTCTGGTTATTCCAAACACTTTAGCGGTCAATGCAGCTCAAGATTCCACAGACCTAGTTGCAAAACTGAGAGCTTTCCATAATGAGGCCCAGGTCAACCCAGAGCGCAAAAATCTGAAATGGTAAGTAAGCATGTCCTTGTCTGTCTTGTCCCTGACTCGTTGGTGTCTTATTTTTTTTTTTTTTTTTTTTTTGGTTTTTGGGCCACACCCTGTGACGCTCAGGGGTTACTCCTGGCTATGCGCTCAGAAGTTGCTCCTGGCTTCTTGGGGGACCATATGGGGCGCCGGGGGATCGAACCGCGGTCCGTCCTAGGCTAGCGCAGGCAAGGCAGGCACCTTACCTCCAGCGCCACCGCCCGGCCCTCGTTGGTGTCTTAAACCATGGCTATCCTCTCCCCACTTTTCACCTGATAGTCCATGACCTTGTGTGCTTTTTCTTTTCATGAGTTGGCACATAGAAGTTTGTGGTGCTTTAATCAATTTAAGGGACAGAAACACTGGTACATTGATCTCTCCACAAAAGTTACAGGAACTTCAGCCCTACATATAGGCATCATTGATGGATTCAACAGGGCAAATTTCCTTGACCAGGATTTTTAAGCAACTCCTTTCATGTACCTCTTGAATTATATTGAGAACTGTGTTATTACTGTCTAGGCTTTTTAAAACCCTACCTGTGCTGACTTTCTCACGTCTGGGTTAGATGAGTAGTTCAAAGTCTGTCCCATCGTTTTCCATTTGTAAGGTGGCTGGAATGAATGGCAGTGAGTCTGAAGGGGGGGCCCCTTGTGATTCTTTTTTTTTTTTTTTTGGTGCTTTGTTCTGCCTTTTTAGGATTGGTCTTGATTTGGTCAATGGTAAGCCTCGTGACAACAAGCAAGCAGGTGTGTTCGAACCTACCATAGTTAAGATAAAGAGTTTGAAGTTTGCAACTGAAGCCGCCATTACCATTCTTCGAATTGATGACCTGATTAAGTTACACCCAGAGAGCAAAGAGGATAAGCACGGAGCTTACGAACATGCTGTCCACTCAGGAGCCCTTAATGACTGAGCCCAATTACCTTTATTTATAACCATGTTAGAGCCCATCACCCCGGACCTTGTGTGTTACACATTAAAAGAACAAAAACTGACAAGCCTGGGTTCTTGATGGGGTGGTTTTCATCCTCAATTGGCTCAGCCCTGACTACACATGACCACCCAGTTTTGAGGAATTTTCAGGATGGAAATAGACCATCTGTCTCAGTCTCTCTGGACGCACATGGCGATCCCCATCCCGCCCCCGATGCACAGGGCAGCCACTCCACGACATCCACCCTTGCGCTCCAGAGTATGTAGCAGGGTGACAAGAATCCGACAGCCAGATGCACCCAGGGGGTGGCCCAAGGAGATTGCCCCTCCTTGCATGTTAACCTGAGGGGAAACAAATGAAATCATTCTTGCCCTGCACAAAGGGATGAAGCCCCACAAAACTGGGATTGGTGCAGGCTTTTGGCTATATCTGACATGGAGAGCAAGAAGGAGCTTCCCTCCTGGCCTTACCTCAGCCTCATCCTTCCCTTCACACTCCTGTCCCTGTCTTTGGTGTCACACACATTGCCCTAACAGTCCTCCCAGGGTCCTTCTGGTGGAACTGCCAGAAGAGGGAGCTGTTATCTGAGGAATAGGGAAAGAGAAGGGCACTCCTACCCCAGAGGCTGAGCAGTATGTGCCCCTACCCAAGTCTACCTTCAGCCAGTTTGTATTTCACCAGGCTTGGACCTGAAACCCCTCTGCCAGCTCTTAGGACTGCTGGTTCCCGCTCACCTTCTCTGGGTCTAATCCCAATTCTTTCATGATTGCCACAGAGAGGACTGCAAAGGCTTCATTAATTTCAAATACATCCACATCACTCAGGGACCACCCTGCTTTTTCAACCTGGAAGAAAAGAGTAATGGGTCAGAGGGTAGAGATTTGAGAGTAGTCAAAATGGAAACAATACATCCCAATATCCTGGCTGCTCAGTGAGGAGCATGAAAACAATACAAAACACAACTTGGGTCATAACAGAAGGGAACACAAATAGAACAATGGGTATGAGGATTCAGGTTCACTCCCACCACTGCATGCGGATTCTCAATCTACCCACAGAAAGACCCGGATACAACAGGATATATGCCCCCCCCCCAACCCACCACCTTTGCTACAAAAATTAGAGGCAAATTAAAGGACAAAATAGAAAGTAAAGCCAACTTGTTCCACATAGAGAAAGAAAAGGACACAACAGGAAACTCACAGCTTGCTTTATAGCTGGAATGGGTCCAATTCCCATGATAGAAGGGTCCACACCCACTTGTGCCCAGGAAACAATCCGGGCTAATGGTTTCAGCCCACGAGTCACAGCCTCTGATTTCTTCATGAGAACCACAGCCGCAGCACCATCATTCAGTCCTGGAAGATAGACAGGGCTGCATGTTTCACAATGCTCTCTAATCCGGCTCCTAAATCACTGTGGCCCATGGAGCAGAAGCACAACTGCTCTTCACATGCCTTGGCAAAGTATTTGTCCTCTTCTGAAGGGACAATGGGCCAGGCATGGACATTGCAGCAGTCTGACTGCTAACTGCAGACATTCTAAATAATGGAGATGGAGAAAATGGCAGCAATAGTAAACCTCTCAGAGAGAGGCCAACAAATAGGTTGGGTACTGTATTAGAAAAATAATGAGGGCCCGGAGAGATAGCACAGCGGCGTTTGCCTTGCAAGCAGCCGATCCAGGACCTAAGGTGATTGGTTCGAATCCCGGTGTCCCATATGATCCCCCGTGCCTGCCAGGAGCTATTTCTGAGCAGACAGCCAGGAGTAACCCCTGAGCACCGCCAGGTGTGGCCCAAAACCACACACACCCCCCAAAAATTAAAAGAAAAATAATGAAACATGATCCAAAATGACTTTTGTCTCTGTCAACACCACCTTTCAGTCTAATTACATATATGTACATATGTTTGTGTGTATACACATCTTGTCAAGTGGAGAAGGATTAAATTTGAATTAAAATTGAATTTCCCATGAAGCAACTAAGGTTTTAGAAAAAAATCACCTTAAAAATAATGAAGCTAGGGCCTGGAGAGATAGCACAGCGGCGTTTGCCTTGCAAGCAGCCGATCCAGGACCAAAGGTGCTTGGTTCGAATCCCGGTGTCCCATATGGTCCCCCGTGCCTGCCAGGAACTATTTCTGAGCAGACAGGAGTAACCCCTGAGCACCGCCGGGTGTGGCCCAAAAACCAAAAAAAAAAAAAAATAATAATAATGAAGCTGGGGCCAGAGAGATAGCATGGAGGTAAGGTGTTTGCCTTGCATGCATAAGGATGGTGGTTCAAATGCCGGCATCACATATGGTCCCTGAGCCTGCCAGGAGGGATTTCACAGCGTAGAGCCAGGAGTAACCCATGAGCGTTGCTGGGTATGACCCAAAAAAAAAAAACCCAAAAAAATAATAAGCTGGGGCCAGAGAGAGCATGGAGGCAAGCCATTTGCCTTTCATGCAGAAGGTCATTGGTTTGAATCCCGGCATCCCATAATGTCCCCTGAGCCTGCCAGGAGTGATTTCTGAGCATAGAGCCAGGAGTAACCCCTGAGGGCTGCCAGGTGTGAACCAAAACAAAACAAAACGAAAATAATAAAGCTATGGGGCTGGAGAGATAGTGCAGCAGTAGGATGTTTGCCGTGCATGCAGACGGATGGTGGTTCGGATTCTGGCATCCCATGTGGTCCCCCCAAGCCTTCCAGGAGCGATTTCTGAGCACAGAGCCAGGAGTAGCCCCTGAGCGTTGCCGGGTGTGACCCAAAAACAAAAACAAACAAAAAATAATGAAGCTCGGGGCTGTAGCGGTGGCGCAAGCAGTAAGGTATCTGCCTTGCCCGTGCCAGCCTAGGATGGACCTTGGTTCAATCCCCCAGCGTCCCATATGGTCCCCCAAGCCAGGAGCAATTTCTGAAACATTTTCTGAAACAATTTCTGAAAAATTTCAGAGAAATTTCTGAAATAGCCAGGAATAACCCCTGAGTGTCACTGGGTGTGCCCACCCCCCAAAAAGAGAAAAAGGAAGCAGAGGCCAGAGCAGTAGTATAACAAGGAGGTAGTTTGCCTTGCACACAGCCAACCTAGGTTCAATCCCTGGTATCCCATATGGTCCCCCAAGCACTGCCAGAAATAATTCTGAGGGTAGAGCCAAGAGTAACCCCTGGGCACCGCTGGTAGTGGTCCCAAAACAAACACAAAGTAGGTGGTAGACAATAGAAATTGGCATTCTTGCCAACCCCTTGAGGAAGCTCACCTGAGGCATTCGCGGGGGTGACCGTCCCTGTTCCATCCTTCAGGAAGTAAGGCTTGAGTTTACTCATGCTTTCCAAGTTACTGCCATGGCGAGGAAATTCATCAGTTTTCACTTCAGTGAGACCTGCAGGAAGGCAAGTCAATGAGCCACAGTTAGTCTATAGACCACAGCCAGTATGTTTACAATGGCCAAGTTCTCAGACCGGAAATGAGGATTCCATTCTGCACAAAGAATGCTTGGTGCCAGCAGGACAAAGTAAACATAGCAAGGATGCTACACGCTAATCCCCAGGTAGGCACTGTCCTTGGGAGACACTCAGTTGCCTGAGGCCTACAGACCTCTGAGGGAAGTAGTGACACAAATCCTGTTGTCTGTGCAAAGGTGACTGGTTTAGAGGCCAGGATGTGGCAAGTCACAACAAACTGCCACAGGGATGTAAAGCCAATCTGATAATAGCTGAGCAGAAGAGATATGTTTCAATCATATCTAGCCACTTTTCACATGATACTGTGATGTCCTCTGAGTCACCCTGAAATAGCAGGGAGATACCCTGAATCAACATTCCTGACAGACTGCCCGGGAGGGCAACAGTCCACCAGCAACCTCAAAATTATGTTTCCGCTGCTCGGGAAAACACGGGGTCCACACAATAGTGTGGACATGCAGGAACCCCAAGCTGCTCCAGCCCCCTCACCCTCACCCCTGCACCCTAGCCTGGATTCACATGCAGCGGGGAGGGCACTTTTCTCTGCAGCCTCAGAGACTGCACCAAGCCCCATCCAAACTACCCCTGCACATGCCACCCATGCTGGCTGCCAGGATCTTCATCTCTCCCAGCCACACTAGCTCTCTGCATAGACTCAGTGCCTACCTTTCCTTGATGGGACAAGCACAGGCACAATCTCTCTGTCAAAATGACCGGCCTTCTGTGCAATCTCTGTCCGATTCTGGGACAAAACTGCAAGCTTGTCCTGGTCTTCTCGACTCACTTGATATTTTTTGGCTACATTTTCAGCTATGAAAGGAAAAGACAACAAAATAAGCATTTTGAGGCCCTGTCAAAAATGCACACTGCACACCACCAAGAAAGATGCTCAGGACAGGACCCCTGAGCTGCCCTTGGCCATCGGCCCCCTCCGACAGAACTCTGTAGATGCGCAAACAAAAAAACAACAAAAAAAAACCTCTGTAGATGCTACAACGATGTTTCAGGAGTCTCCTTTCCCCCTTCATGCTTACTTCTCCCTAATCTATAATTGGACACATTCCTTTGTTGCAGTGTGTAATAATTGAGGAACAGGGACAATACCAATTTGCTCCCTGACACCAACTATACGGTGCCCTGAATACAGCCAGTGGTCACTGTTGAGCATAGAATAACACAGAAAGCAAGACTCGGATCCCAAAACCTCCCTCCCCGCCAAAAAAATTAGGCACCAAGGGAAACTTTGTAGAGGTCCTTTTAGTCAGCCATAAAACAGAATTATCCTTTCCCTTTTTGCAGGTGATCTCTTATGGCAACCCAACCTGAAATCTGCTCCCCTATACCCTCAATTAAGTGCTGATTCAGACATTCTCAAGAAGGAAGTTTGGCTTTTTGTTAGGGTTAAAGTGGTTATTCAGAGCCATAGTATGGCAGGTCGTCTAAGCACTATCAGGAGTAATCCCTCAGGGCAGAGGCTGGAGCTTAGGTGTGACACCCAAAGAAACCTTTTTTTTGTTTTGTTTTAATATATGTATTTAAGGTCCGAAGCTGTTGTGAGATATAAATTCTGAAATACTATCTGTATTCTGCTTTAATTCTGAACTAATGACAGTAAGTTTCAAAAAGAAGCAAAATTCATCAGTTTCCCCTTCTCTAACCTCCTGTTTCTGAATTTTTGTTGTTGTAATGAGGGGTCAAACAAACCTGGACTTGGTGATCCCCAGGAGTGGCACCTGAGGGGGGTGTGACTGACTTTACTTGTAGTGATCACAGACTGGCCATGGGTATATGAGACTACCCCTATATGGCAGTGCCAGTGACTGAAACTGAAAATGGCAACATTCTCAGGACACACTCAGGACAAAGGGTGGTGTCAAGGATGGAAATTGCTGTATCTTGTCATCACCTTAAGGAGGCTCAGGACTGCTGTGCTCTCCTGGCCCTGAGGACCTCATGATTCTCCAATTCTTGCTGGGAGCAAGGTGGAGTCAAGGACCACATACTACACACCTGATGTTCTGCCACTGACCTACATCCTGTCTCAACTTTTGGAACCTGCTCACTACTTTGTATTGTCTTTACTTGGCCCATGTTGGAAGCTACTCTGCTCTATTACCATCCAAAATCTCCAGTAAAATTTTCTTACATCGCTTTATATCCTTCGTAACTTATGTTCCCCAAGAACCAGAGCCAAACCATGAACTGTGCAGGCTGCTTAACTTAATCACTCATGCAGTCTCTTTCTTTAACTGGTAGCCCCATGTTCTTAAGCTTGGTCACAATGAGGACGGGTCTGAGGCCTAGAAAGCATCCGCTCTGCCACAACCCTAGCAGGTAGGAATCTTCTGGAGGTAATGAGATGTGACTGGGAGGTGAAGGAAGAACAGTGTCTGGTTCATGTCTGACTCTCCCTATGCATCCCTACTGGTTCTTGTGGGAACCCCCTTTTCCTATGGTAAATGGTCCCAGAAAAATTCTAAAGTAACTCCAACTCTAGAATTCTAAGTCAAAGGAAAGAGGGGCATTTCCTTATTTTTCCCTCACACCCAGCAGGAACACCTATGTCTGCCATGAAGGAAATGGAACAACTGGAACACATCCAGCCTGGCAGGCACACATCACCTATGGGCATGTGACCTGGAACTTTTGTGTTTGGTCTGCGGAATAGGGGCCACACGCAGAGGTGACTAGGCACCAAGCTCATCACTTCATATGGCCTGTATGCTATAGGCCAGCATGGCTATCACAATCGATGTGCCATATACTAGGGCTACCTAGTATGGCTTCACACTTGCCAAGAAAAACTTAAGCTTCCCTGACCCCTCCTATCCCAGCCACGTACCTGTGATACCCATGTGGTAGCCATGGAAGGCATCTATGAGCCCATCACAGAGGATGCTGTCACTCAAGGGCATTTCCCCCACCTTCACTCCTGTCCTCAAGTGGATCACGTGCGGGGTCTGGGGAGGAGAAGCACAAGTGCAATGACCGAAGTGCCCCACTTGAATCTCCCAGGTAGTTAGTACAGGGGCACCAGCATGGCAAATGTTGGGAACTGGGCACAGACCAAGAAATGAGAAATGGAGAAGAGGAGGAACGGGAGGTGGGGAAGGAGGAAGAAGAGGAGGAGGAGGAAGAGAAGAAAAGCGCCAACAGACACCAGTGCCACCAGTGGGCATGCAGGTAGGAAAGGGCTGCTTCAAGGACGGAAGTGGGGAGCAGACAGTCTTTGCTCCTGTTCCTCACTAAACAGAACCCACAATCCCAGGAGCATCCCCATTAGGCCTGCCTGCCAACAAACAACCAGACTGACACACATTGATGCTCTAAGTATGTGAGTCTTCCCCCTAACGGGAGTGGAGTCACCCTCATGATTCACCACCAGCTCCTCAAGGGAGAGCCCCCACAAGCAGCAGCAGGGTACACACAGAGCCCCATCCCTGCCCAGGGGCCAGGCCTTCACCATAAGGATCATAATGACAGCAGGGCCTCACTGTCCGTCCCTCCCAGACACAAGAGAAATACACACGGGTCCCCTAGAGGCCGTGAAGCTGGGAGGAGACCCGGGACAAGGACAGGAGACTCAAAACAAGGACAGACACTGCATTGAACTCACAGTGGCACCAGGTCCTGGGAATGCATGCGTCCTGCATGAGCATGGCCTTGGGCCCATCCTTGAGCTACCCGGGAAGAACAATGAACACAGAGAAGCCCCAGATGCCTGCGTAGGGGATCCTCAATCCAAAGCCTCTCAGAGCATGACTTAGGCCCATCATATAGGTGAACAGGCTTCTCTTTCCAGCCGGATTGCCCACCCAATACAAATGAGAAGGAAGAATAAGGAAGGTTCAAGAGCACCCCAGATATTATCAGGGCACTACTGGTGTTCCCATGATTCACAGCTGTGACGGGAGTTTGCAGTCAAGGAGCACAACCGCCCTAAGGTCCTTACCTTGCTCATGTTCTCCATGCCCCCTGCGACCACAATGCGGGAATCCCCAGCACCTATGGACTGCATCGCTAGGCAGACGGATTTGAGGCCAGAGCCACAGATCATCTGGCAGCTCCAGGCTGGAACTGTGAAGGGGATCCCTGCACCCATGCTGGCTTGGCGAACGGGATTCTGTCCACAACCTGCAAGGGACAGTGATGTGTATTTGTCATGAAGGACACAGTGTAAGTTTGGCTGGCAGGGTAGCCCCCAAAGTATCTGCCTTGGGGTCTGAGTCTCTGCCCAGATATAGGTACCCCACACCCACACTGTCCGGCTCCTCAGAGACCACATGAAGCAAGCTCAGTCCCCACACAAAGGAAGTATTAATACCCGAGAAGGAACCTTTGTTAGACAAAGTCCAAGAAAAACAAACGTAAGTGTAAGTCACTTGACCATAGAACTGAGGTTACAGCTAGGGTTGTAGGAACCGAGTGAGGGGTTTGTACAGTTATAGCTGTACTTATTGGGGATTTTTAATATATAAAAGACATCACCTCAGTAAATTCAGGGGCCTAGACAGATATTTATAAGAAGGCCAGAGAGGGCCAAGTAATAAAAATGTTACTTGCCTTTTATCTGGCAACCCAGGTTTGAATCATTTGCACCACATATGGTCCCCAAGCACAGGCAGGGATAACTACTGAGGACAGAATAGTTCCTGATGGGGCCGGAGAGATAGCATGGAGGTAAGGTGTTTGCCTTTCATGCAGAAGGATGGTGGTTCGAATCCCGGCATCCCATATGGTCCCCTGTGCTTGCCAGGGGCGATTTCTGAGCATAGAGCCAGGAGTAACCCCTGAATGCTGCCGGGTGTGATCCAAAAATAAAACAAAACAAAACAAAAAATAGTTCCCGAGCATATAGGTATACCTTATACCACCCTCCTCTCTTTTGCCCCCAATTATACGTTTCTTCAGGGGCCAAAAATATATCTTAAGGGTAAAGTGCTTTGCCTTACATGCAGCCAACCCCAGTTCCTCTTCTATATATCACATATGGTTCCCTGAGCACCACCACAAGTGATCCCTTAGCACTGTTGCATGTATCACACAAACCAAAAACTACTAAGTAAAAAATAAATTAAGTACTAGGGAGATAGCTCAAAGTCCTGGAGCATATGCCTACCATGTGAAAAGACCAATTTAGATTCTGGGAGCCACATGATCACGGTGCATCTCAGCCTGGAACCAATCTGCCCCTGAGCTCCTAACCCATTGGCAGAAGCATCACCATATTACCAGGAACTCTCACTGATTTCAACACTGCTCCAAGCACAGGAGTTAGGGCAACGGGAGCCCTGAGCATCATGTGATTCCCAATTGAAACAGAGGAAGCACATAAACAGTTTTTAGTTTTGTTTTTGGTTTGGCGTGGCTTTTTGGGCCACACCCAGGGATGGGGTTACTTCAGGCTCTGTGCTCAGGACCACTCCTGGTAGTGCACAGGGGTGCCATATGGAATGCCGGAGATGGAACTTAGTTGACTGCATTCAAGGGAAGTGCCCTCCCCGCTGTACATAAAGTTTTAAGAAAGCAATAACTCTTCCTATGGTATACATGACCTAGACCAGTGGTCCTCAAACTACAGCCCGCTGACCACGTATTGTATTTGTTCCCGTTTTGTTTCTTCACTTCAAAATAAGATATATGCAGTGTGCATAGGAATTTGTTAATAGTTTTTTTGTTTTTACTATAGTCTGGCCTCCAACAGTCTGAGAAACAGTGAACTGGGCCCGTTTAAAAGTTTAAGGACCATGGGGGCCGGAGAGATAGCATGGAGGTAAGGCGTTTGCCTTTCATGCAGAAGGTCATTGGTTCGAATCCTGGCATCTCATATGGTCCCCCAAGCCTGCCAGGCCAGCCTGAGCACATAGCCAGGAGTAACCTCTGAGCATCATCAGGTGTGGCCCAAAAACAAAAACAAACAAAAAAATTTGGGGTGACCACTGACCTAGACTTTAGTTGTTTTGTTTTTATTTTCTGTAGGGAGACCTCAGACTGTAGTAATCAAGGCTTACTCCTAGCTCTGCAGTAGGGATTACTCCTAGCAGTGATCTGGATCTAACCTAGATTCACAGTGTGCAAGTCAAATGCCCTTCTCACTATACTATCTTTCTGGTCCTGGAATCCAGACTTTTGGCTCTGAACTTGATTTAGAATATAAAAAGGGCGGGCCCGGAGAGATAGCACAGCAGCGTTTGCCTTGCAAGCAGCCGATCCAGGACCAAAGGTGGTTGGTTCGAATCCTGGTGTCCCATATGGTCCCCCGTGCCTGCCAGGAGCTATTTCTGAGCAGACAGCCAGGAGTAACCCCTGAGCACCGCCGGGTGTGGCCCAAAAACCAAAAAGAAAAAAAAAAAAAATATATATATATATATATATAAAAAGGACAATTATAATTTGGCCTACCTGAAATAGCCATATTAGAGAAACCCAATGCACAATTCACTGAACTTCAGTGTTATCTAAAATGGTCATGTTATAAATCAGTGTTATCTTAATAAATTACCTAACAGGCAATAAAAATCATACTCCTGGGCCAGAGTGATAGTACAATGGGTAGGGTATTTGTCTTGCACATGGCCAACCTGGGTTTGATTCCCAATATCCCATATGGTGCCCCCAAAACTGCTAGAACTAATAATTCCTGAGTGTAGAACGAAGAGTACCCCTGAGCATTGTCAGATGTGGCCCAAAAAAATAAAAAATAAATCAAACAAAAAAAGAGGCTCCCTAACACCTAACATTGGACAGAGGGCAGGAGGTAGTTACTAGGAGAATTTACAGGATATTTTACCTTTCCTAATTTTCTTTTATTTTTTTGCTGGGGGGAGCAGGGAAATGTGTCAGGGTCAGACATATGCAAGGTAAGTGTCCTACTACTAAGCCACTACTCCTTGTCTTTTGATTGGGAGTCACTTTTGGTAGTGCTCAGATAAGGCCAACACAACCCTAAATAAGAAATTGGCCTTGGGGCCGGGTAGGTGGCGCTAGAGGTAAGGTGTCTGCCTTGCAAGCGCTAGCCAAGGAAGGACCGAGGTTCGATCCCCAGGTGTCCCATATGGTCCCCCCAAGCCAGGGGCGATTTCTGAGCACATAGCCAGGAGTAACCCCTGAGCGTCAAATGGGTGTGGCCCAAAAAAAAAAAAAACCAAAAAAAAAAAAAAAGAAAAAAAAGAAATTGGCCTGGGGCCCAGAGAGATAGCACAGCGGCGGCGTTTGCCTTGCAAGCAGCCGATCCAGGACCAAAGGTGGTTGGTTCGAATCCCAGTGTCCCATATGGTCCCCGTGCCTGCCAGGAGCTATTTCTGAGCAGACAGCCAGGTGTAACCCCTGAGCAACGCCGGGTGTGACTCAAAAACCAAAAAAAAAAAAAAGAAAGAAATTGGCCTGACCTCCCAAGTAAGAAGTTTGGATTAAAATTATATGCAGGGGTTGTAAAGATAGTACAGTGAAAGGATGCCAGCCTTGCACACAGCTGTCCTACTTTTAATACAGAGTATATTGTAGGGTCCCTCAAGTTCGCCAGGAGTAAAATTCTTGTATGCAGAGCCAGGTGTAAACTCTGAGCACTGTTGACTATAGCACAAAAACAAAATGATTCCCAAGACTGTGACATTTGTTTATTTTGTTTCTTGGATTACACTTGGCATTACTCAGGGATTACTCTTGATACTGTGCTCAGGGATCATACCTGGTGAGGCTTGGAGGACCATCTAGGATGCCAGGTATTGTGCCAGATAGTTGTGTGCAAGGCAAGCACCCTATCTGCTGTATTATCACTCTCGCCCTAAAATCAACTTTAAAAGACTTTAGGTCAAGAGAAGAAAATGGCAGGCAAGAGGATGAGCAGAAAAAATAAAAAATAAAACAATTATCAGGAAAGTGAGAACAAAAGCTAAGGAGTGTATACTACCAAAAACACTAGGAGTGACTAGAATTATGGATGGAGAGTATGAAACTGTTTTGACTACTGTGGGAGGGTCTCTATTTTTCAGGGGTGAGTGACACCTGAGAGGACCTCATCGGGTCAGACCTATCTCCCATGCACTGAATGACCTAACTGGGTCCCATCCTAAAATAATGTGGGCCGGGGCCGGGCAGTGGCGCTGGAGGTAAGGTGCCTGCCTTGCCTGCGCTAGCCTAGGACGGACCGCGGTTCGATCCCCCGGCGTCCCATATGGTCCCCCAAGAAGCCAGGAGCAACTTCTGAGCGCATAGCCAGGAGTAACCCCTGAGCGTCACAGGGTGTGGCCCAAAAAAAAAAAAAAAAAAAAAAAAAAAAAAAAAAAAAAATAATGTGGGCCATGAAACTCAAAGCAATGTTTGAGAAAAATCCTTCTTAGGGACTTGTTTTTTTTGGGGGAATCACAACCAGCAATGCTCAAGGTTTACTCCTGGCTCTGTACACAGGGATGGGTGTACAGATGGTGGGGCTCAGAGGATCTTCTATAGTGCTAAGAATCAAACCCAGGTAAGCTGCCTTCAAGGAAAGTGTCTTAGCTGCTGTACTATCAATGAACACTAGACAAAGAAATCTTTGAGGTTTGTTTTGTTTTGTTTTTGGGTCACACCCAGCAGCGCTCAGGGGTTACTCCTGGCTCTCCGCCTCAGAAATCGTTCCTGGCAGGCTCAGGGGACCATATGGGATGCTGGGATTCGAACCACCGACTTCTGCATGCAAGGCAAACGCCTTACCTCCATGCTATCTCTCTGGCCCCATAGACAAAGAAATCTTAAAACTTGGTTATGAAACAGATTAAAGACTTATTTATAAACGAGGGAGTGATAGATAGTACAGGTGTTAAATAAAGCACTTGCCTTGCATGTAACCCACCCTGGCACCCCATACAGGGTTCCCCCAGCCTTGCCAGGAGTGATCCCTGAGCACAAAGCCAAGAGTAAGCCCTGAGCATGGCTGGGTGTGGCCCAAATTTCATCTCCCAACAGAACCACAGATTTATTGTTAATGTTTGATTTGCACACAACCAATCTAGAACAAGCACCAACGTTGTTCTTGTTGTTGGGGGTGGGGGGTGTTGGCCATACCCAGCAGTGCTCGGAGTCACTCCTGGCAGGTTGGGGACCACTATATGGGATGTAAGGAGATCAAATCCGGGTCCGTCCTGGGTGGGCCTCATGTAAGGCAAACGCCCTGCTCCTGTGTTATCTCTCGGGCCCCTGACATGGATGTCTGATTGCGATTATCAGATACACCCAGAACCTAGACAAAGATCCTGGAGCTGGTGGGTAAAAGTTTCTCTTGAGAAAAGGGGCTCGCTGGTGGAAAAAGTCTCTGAAGCCCTACTGGGGCTGCATTTTTGGGGTGCATTTCTCTGGATTGGGTGACAGTTGATTGGGACCTGACGGGGTCAGGCTGAGCTCGTTCATGTCCCTCAGACTGGCCTAGAATGAATGAATGAATGAATGAATGAATGAATCACAAAGATCCTGGAGCTGCTGGGTAAAAGTTTCTCCTGGGAAAAGGGGCTCGCCCATGGAAAAAGGTTCTGAAGCCCTGCTGGCGCTGCATTTCTCTAGATTGGGTAACATTTGATTGGGACCTGACGGGTCAGGCTGAGCTTGTGTCTCTCAGACTGGTCTAGAATGAATGAATGAATTCATAAATCCAAGAGTGAAGCAGAAATTCTTTTTTTTTTCTTGGTTTTTGGGCCACACCCGGCGTTGCTCAGGGGTTACTCCTGGCTGTCCTGGCTGTCCGCTCAGAAATAACTCCTGGCAGGCACGGGGGAACATATGGGACACCGGGATTCGAACCAACCACCTTTGGTCCTGGATCAGCTGCTTGCAAGGCAAACGCCGCTGTGCTATCTCTCCGGGCCCAAAGCAGAG